>NC_046199.1:2284447-2587477 GCF_011004875.1 Balearica regulorum gibbericeps
CCACCCATGGCACAGGAGCTCCTCTGACCACATGTTTACAGCCCAGCTGGCAGCATCACTGTTGAATTCCTTAGGTAAGGTTGAAATCTTAAAGGTGGGTGCGTTGGTTTGTGGTTGGTTGTTTTCTTTTGAGGAGCTACCTTCTTCAGACCTCAGGTCAGGACCCTGGGGACAGCAGATTTGCAGAAGCTCTGCTCTTCATCCCTGTGCCCCCAGCAAGGGCTTTGCATTGGAGCTGTTTTCCCTGAGCAGATGTGGTGGGTGGCAGCTGTGCCTGTGCTTTCAGCACATGGGAACTGGAGCATCCTCCACCCTCACATCAACAGTGAGGTGGAGGGAGGGAGGAATCAGGCAGCCAAGCACCAGCCTGTTATCCCTGGCTCTTTCATCATTTCTCCTGTTTCATGACACCTAAGCAAATTTTACCAGCCCCATCCTTTTTTTGTTTGTTTATTTCTCCATCTTTCCCCTGCAAACAATGTGAAAAACTGGAATTTCTCTTGCACTTGGGGCTCACTTAGACAGGAAACCTTCAGCAAAAGCAGAGGCTCAGTGATTCTCACCCCCTCCTCCTGTCTGTGACAGGACCCCAGCAACAGGCAGGACTGGCAGGGTCGGGGATTATTTCACGGGCTGTAGCCTTGCTGCTCTTTTACAGCAGTCCCAGCTCTCCCTCTCCAGAAACAAGCTCCAGGTCTTCCTTGACCTCACCTTTGTTTCCTGCTGGCTTTCTGCCTTTCGCATTCCTTTGCCTGCTGGCTTAGTGTATGATGTAGTTGTTTGAGATATCCCAGTACATAAACTTTACTAAGATTTAGAGCATCTCTTGAAGTTTTGAAAGATTTCTTCATTGTAAATAAAGTTAAATCCTTCTACCTGCAATGACCTATTTAGATTATGAAATAGTCTGCTGTGGTCCGGTACCAGGTTACACTGCACAAACCTGCAGCATCTTCCAGCGGATGACCTCAGCGCTTCTTACCTTCAAGGCACAGGGTTTCCCTGACCAGCTTTCCCGATGCTTTAAGGGACAGTTGGGAACCTCAGAGTGAAATCACTGACTGTGATGTGGGATTCTCTAGCTCCCGAGCCCAAGGTATTCCCACTTGAACCAACATTTATTATCATGACCAAACCTACCAGCAGCATGTTGCAAAATTTACAATGCAATGGTAGTCGACAGAGAACTATCAACATGGGGTTAGTCCAATAGAGGAGAGGGCCTAATTAACATTACTTTTGCTTAGATTGCCATCTTAGAAATTATCGTGGAAAATTGCAGGTGTTCCTGAGCAAGAGTCGAGAGGGAGAACTAACATAATGTTTATTACTGGCCTCAACGCAGTATTTCTTCATAAAAGCATCAGCCTGGTTCCTTGTTAGTTCGTTTGCTTTTAATGTGGTCTGGAGTCCCAGGGCAACCAGAGAAAGCTTGGAGAGTCCCACCTTTCACTGAGGATTTTTGTTCACCTACTGAATGCATTAATTTTTCAAGCATTTCTTCACTCATATTTTGTAAACGTACCAGGTTTCCTGATATTCTTGGCTAATCAAGTCTCGTTTCCATGCTGTGCAGAGCAGGCAGCTCTTTCTCCTTCTTACGGCCCAGATCTACTTCTTTCCACACCTTGTAGCTCTGCTATCAAGAAATAGTTCCCTGGGACAGGCTAGGATTGAAATCAGACATTCCCTCCCTGGAGCACACACCAAAATCCTGCCGCTGCTGTGCAACCTGCCAAGGAAAAGAAGACTGGAGCCCAGACATTGAGAAATCACTGTCAGATGCCTGTCGCTCCACAATTATTTGCTGCAAGCCAGACTAACTAGTCACTGTCAAGTCAGGGAAGATGTTCCCTGAAGGCTTGATTTAATAGAAACATAATTTGTTTTATGGGTCAGCAAAATAGGTTGAAGATGACCTACAATTTTGTGTCCAGAGGGAGCTTCGAAACTTGCCCAGGATGCCTGGTTTCACATTTAATGCAGAACATAAACAAGCGGCAGACGCCACCAGCCATATACACTGCTCGTCCTTTAACGCAGGGGGTGTGACAAAGACACGGGGGTTGTTCATGCAGCTGCACGCCAGCTGTGCACAAACACCTGTGCCCACGCACCAGCACGTCTGTTCGCAACAGCAGTTGGTGTCCAAAGACGAATTTTTGGGCAGCATTTGGCCAAGTGCAATGTGCAAAACCGGCCTGATACACTGCCTCAGATAATTTCCTGGCAGGTTAAGTGCCATGTAAGTAATACTCGTTCGGACTCAGGGTATAATTCTGGTTATGAAAACAACAGCTACCGTCCCCATCCCTACAATGGTTGGTTTTACTTGTTGGAGTGAAAGGGGGAACGTGAAATCTCTAACAATTTTTGCAAGTCTAAAAGTTCCCTACCAGCAATTGCCAGAGCTCTCTGGTTCATATTATCCCATGGGACTTTCTGCATTTTCAAAAACACCAAATGACCCTCTCTGAATCATGAATAACACCCAAAATCATAAGCTTTCCTGCAAGTTGAAGCTTGAGAAAGACCTGTTCACTCAGGACTGTTGAAATGTTTGAAAATAGTTGATTAAATAGATGGTTAAATGGTTAGATAGATGGTTAAATAAATGGTTAAATATATGGTTTTAAATAGTGCTTTGTAATTGCAGCCTTTTAAAATTCATGTTTGAAAAGTAAAAGTAGATATTTTGCGTGGAAAATATTGAAATACAGTATTTTGATAATTTCACACTATGTTGTGGTAAATGTGATTGAAAAAGCTAATTAAAAATGTCCCACTCCCTTGAATGGTTTTGGTTTCATTAACTGGTATTTACACAGTGGAAAAGATTTAATGGAAAACCCTCAGATGGATCCAACCAGATCTCTATTAGAAAGTGGCAAAGAAAACTTTATTTTTTTTTTTTTTAATTTTTTTTTACAATAAATTCTCTGTGATTTGAGTTTTGAATATAGCCCATACACAGATTCAGAAGTGTAAGTGGGTATATGTACAGATCTCAGATAATCGAATGTTATATCAGAAGGCTGCTCATCTGGTCAGGAATATTTCATACCCAAAATTAAACAAGCAAACCAAAAAAAAAAGTGTTTTTCTGAGCTAGTACTGTGCCAGACATGAACATGCAGGGAGGATTAGCCTGAAATTGCCAAGTATTTTGTCTTAAGAGCTTTAATGTGGGATTTAGGAAATTTATATTCAGGTTTCTGGGCTGAATCAAGCAGAAGAGTTTAGATCTTTTAAGTTTTGGGCATTAAATAATGTTTGGTCACCGGTTGAATACTGACTGTTGCAGGATGCCACTTTGTTTTGATTTTGTCCAGGCTTAAAAGGAGCTAGATATACCCAGAAAGTTTCTTTTTAGAAAACAGAAACTTTGCTTTTCAGAAAAGCCCCACAATTTCTACTGGAGATAGAAAGTGCAAATTTTGAGGTTTTTGTAGCAAAATTGTTTATTGTTGGCAACAGCTGAGCATGGCTATTATTATTAACTATTTTTCTTCTTTCAACTCATTTATTTGCAAAACCCTTCCACTCTTTTAGAGTGCTCAAATATAAGCATTAGGTTTTTATTCTGAAATTTAAAAAAAAAAAAAATTAGATTAGTCTAAATGACTTTGTTTCATATTTTGGATTTTCTGAACTACCAGAGCTAACTCTTAGGAAATCAGTTATTCACATTCACACAGCCCTTGTGACGTCTAAATAAGCACAAGAACAACATGCAAAAAAAAAAAAAAAAAAAAAAAAAGCGCCCATGAAGTGAAATCCAAGGAGGGAGAACAAAATAAAGTTCAAAATTATGTTCCTTTTCCCCTTTCAATTCACTCAGTCACCTGAGAGTAACAGATCACCCTACAGGGAAGAGAAAATGCGGTTGTCGCTCTGATGTAGCACAGCAAAGGCTAAAAAAAAATGGGCTTAACATAGAAACCAGAATAATTTGCAGAATATGTGAGCAGGGTTGTAAGTACATCCAGCATGTGCAGCAGCAGAAGTAAAGTTAAGAAAAAAAGACTTCCCTTTGAAACTTTATAGGCCTTATTGTAAACAGCCAGTGACAAATTTATTTTAAAAATTATTAAAAAAAAGTCCTGTCAGGAAACTCTTAAGTCAGCCGGAATATTTTCCCCCAGATAGCTCAGAGTTATCCATTTTGCTGTGGTTCTGCCTAACTGTGATCCTGTAAGAAATATCCCCGGTTGTTCAATAAATAATAATGTTACAGAAGTTAAAATAAGAAACTAGATTATTAAAGTTACAAATCTTTGTGGTCTTTATATCTTTAATAAAACATTTATCTATTAATAATGGATACTGTTTCTACCCAACTCGTGCTTTAAATGGAAAAAAAAAAAAAAATGACCATTGGAAAATTGCCAATATTTCTTTATCCTCCCCAGCCAAGGCTGACAAAAATGCAGTTACATTGATAAACTGTTCATCATTTACAAAGGTTTAAAAATTTTAACAGCTCTACATAAATTGAGGACTAGATGTTTAGCCTTGGAGGCATGCAACAGGAAAAAGTAATCTGGAACGTCCGTAGAGATAAATGTTATAACTTCATAGCCCTTTGCGCATAGTTAATGGAACAGCTTGGCTCACGTGGAACACAATGCACACATCAATACAGCATTAAACTTTAATGTACATCATACCAGGAGACCTCGGAGCAGTTGTACCTCGAATGTTTGCTAGCTGAAGTGATCCTAATGGAGTAATAATGAATTATGAAGAGGTTGACGGCAATTTCTAAATGGCAGGGTAAATAAAAATATATATATATACACACACACACGAGGTGTGCACGTGCATGTAGGTGTGTGTAAGCATCTATTTATATATTTGTATATGTGTCCACGTGGGTGTGTATAACTATGAAAGGGAATGACGTAGCCAGAGAAGTTCACAGCAGCGTCCCTCTAAGGTGGAAAGGAGACGCAAAGTTCCATCTCCCTGAGTTTGTCCACCTGGGACACGTCTTCAAGGGGCCTCTCTTAAGACACTTGCAGACTTTGCAAGATACAGACCGAGCGCCATCAGTTCTGTATTTATGAGCACAAGGCGCTTCCCTTCCGCGTGCTCCCGAGGCGCCCATCCTGGTCAGTCCTTTCTCGGCGTTGCCCATCTGTCACTTTGGCAGTGTCCCTTTCACCGCAGCGGGGCATTTGCCTAAGTTTATGCATACGGCTCATGTAATTATCCAGGCAACAGGGAAGTTTGGGGAAAATGCAGTCATCTTGGTTTTCATGTGCATACAGATGACTGCAAATATTGAAAATTCCCGGTCTATCGATCAGGCAGGTAAACTCAAGCAAATCAAATGTCTTCATTGAGGCAACCCAAAAGCCAGTAAGAGAGCTGGGAGCTGCTCCAAGGCGTCCTCCCACCCACCTCCTCCACCAGACCTCTCACGTGCGCATGGGTTTCGGAGCAAAGCCAGGCCTACCTAAATCTTCAGAAATATTAGGCTGAATTCAGAGAGCTCGCTGCTGCTCTAACGAAGTCAGTGAGGAGCAGGAGGGATAGAGCACTGTAATGCTTAATGTGAAGATGTATTGCGGCTTCAGGTTCTTCATCCATCATCCCAGAATCCCATTATTTATGGGATGAAGATGTGATTGTTAATTATACCTCCTCTAGGGCTCCTCTTTGACAGAAGTCACCACCTACACAGCCCTTGTGCGGAGGGAGGGCTCGGCACGCCAATCTGGCTGAAGGTAACAGTGACATATCGTCGTGTTATTCTTTACTTTTAATGAGTAAGATACGCTGTGAGTGACCTGCCCTTTCAGGCTGCAAGGGAACATTCATCCAATTGTCTGCGCATGATAATTTCAGACGGTTATCAGTCCTGTACTCAAAATAAGTGTCTGACCCAAATGAGAGCATTTTCCATGTGGCTGAAAGTGTCTTGTTTTCTCCTTCAGAAAAATATGAATAGGGAAAAATTCTTTCTTTTTTTTTTTTTTAGCAAAATATTCCAGTATTGGTTTTGAAATGCTAGAAATACTTACACTAAGATGGAACTCTTTTTTACCCAGAAAATAAAGATTTCGAAACCTGGGAGTGGAAAGAGGAGAAGACAGGTTTTCAATGTTTCAGTTTTGTGGAGGAAAAAAATATCACAAAAAGTTTGATTTTAAAAAGGGTATTCAGACAATTCCATGAAAATGGAGTAACATGAGCCTGGCCTGTACCAATAAGGAACAACATGCCCGGAGGAAAGGAAAGTGAACACAAGGAGTGTTCAAAGCAAACACAAGTTTGCTTTGGCTGCTACGAGAAGCTTTGTGTCCTTGCCGCAGCTGCAGCGTGCCAGCAGCTGTGCGTGACTCGAGGTGCAGGGTTTGCAGCACCGCACCGTGCTCAGCACCTTTGCAGCTTTGCAGCCCGCAGCGTTTACCCTGTGGTGGGCTTTACCTGCCGATCCTGCTCCTGAAGCTCCTGCCTGTCCCGATGCCTCCCAGATGTTCACATCTGCAGTTTTGTGCCTATTCCCCCCCCACCGACACTCCTGGCTGTGTTTTTCGCCGTGATGCTTTCTGCTGAGATCCCGTCCAAGCCTTGCTCTTGCCATGGCTGAGCTCTCCACCTGCACACGTCCTGCGCGCAGCGTGACATGCTCTGTCTTTGCAGCCCAAAATAGGTCTGCTTCAGGTGTGCAAAAAGTACAGTGCCAAGTGTCATTTGGGAAGCTGTGTGTCACCTCACACAGAGCAGAATGAATGGTTAAATGGAGATGTTGAAGGTTAAACGCTGGCCTAATCAGCATCTGCCTGGGAATTGACAGGATTGCCTCCCTGTGAAGGGAGATGAACAACCGAAGGCAGTTATTATTTACTGGTTTTTATTTCTTGAAGAATACTTAAATGCTCAGCGAGCTTTTGCTGACACTGCCTGTCAAAGGCAAACACCCAAGAGCTGATGGTTCAAGCTTGAAAGAGGATTATTTTTAACTGCTCCCGCAAGGTGCCTGCATACAACCATGTGTTGCTTGGTGCTTTCTTGTGTAACCCCAATCTAAAGCTCCCAAAGGCTGGTGTGGCTTTGTGAGCGCCTGGGACCCAGGTGCATCCCACGGTGCCGTGCCCATGGGGTACAGCCTGCCTGGCAGGGGGGCAGCCGGGAGCCGAGCACGGCTGGCAGGACAGGCGACTCGAGTAAGACCCTCCTGGGCATAATGCAACCCCTTCTGCCCTTTTCCACTGACACTACGTTATTTCTAGGGGCCACATCACATGATTACGTTATCTATGTTTGGTTTCACTGGAGGAGTCTTATCAGTTACTGGTTGATTAAAAATCATAAAAATGCAAATACCCTGAGGACCACATCTGGAGGAGAACTAACTCAGAGGTAATTTCTAATTTTGGTTTACACCCAACCAGTCAGCTGGCAACTCTGCACTGTTCCCTTTACGGACTGCACAGGGCTTCGGTTGTACTTTTATCTGGAGAAGCATATATTTCAGACCCATATCTCTGACGGTAAACACTGCATTACAGTTGTAGGTGGCAGAGGACGACCATGAAGGATGAACTGTAAGCTCTGGAGGTGGATCTGGTGGAAAGATTCAGGTTTGCAATACGGCAGAAAAATTCTGGTGACATCTAACGTTGCAAGGCCTGGCAGCTGCTGGCTTTTTCTTTCATAGCGTTTGCCTGCACAGTGGAAATGTCCATCTACTGTGGCTCAGCGCCTGGCATGGTCCAGACACAACACAAACTGAGATCGCTAAGGAATAATAATGAAATAGTATTGAACCTGCTTTTCACTGCTGTTGCAGGTGTGTCTTGGGACACTCCAGATTATCCACAATTACATCAAGAATGTAGCCTGTCAAATCAGACTACATTAGGGGGGCTGTATGGTGACAGCAGCATTTTTTAGATGTGAAGCTGACACAGCTCCATATTTGGGGCAACCGTACATGTGCTTTAAATGTCTTCACCCAGATGTTCAACATACTAAACCAAAGCTGCTGAAACTGTGCTGGAGTCATATTCAATCCCAGCTGAGATATCATTAAGCTGCTGGGCCTCCCCTGTGACAGCATCACAGTGACAGCTGGGAAATGGTTAATGACAAATTATTATTTTTAACACACTGAGGCTGAAATTGCCTCTGCATCAGGAGTGGGAGGGGTGAGCTCCTGGCCTGTGCATGAGGACACGGAACCACAGAGGAAAGCTGGTGTGACTCCGCTTGCAGCAGGAAGGGTGGTAAGTTGGGTTTTTTCCCCTAAATATTGTCTCCTTGATAGATGTTACCCACAGCTGGAAAGCATTTCGCCATGACTGCTGCGAAACAGCAAAGTAATACTGCGGAGCAGAAATGGACAGCATCTGTGGAAACAGAACTGGCAGACTGAGGACAGTGCTGGGCCAAAAATAACGTTTATTTCTGCACAAACACCATGGAAAAGTTAAGGATGATAGCATATATCTGTAACTAAAGTTAAAGTACCTCATGGAGTGCTGCAAATATTGCACAAATAAGCATTAGAAAGTTGAGTTTAAATGTAAGGAAAATAATAAAAAAGTCACATCCAGATTATTAAGGGCTGCAGTCCTTATTAAATTCCCTGTAATGGGGGGCACAATTTTGATGGCGATGTTTACTCCTACAGACTGAACTAATAGAGTTTTAAAGACGCAATAGTTAGTTTTGTTTCTGTTTTCACATTTTACTAATTTACTCCCTGGTGGTAGGTGGACAGAGATCTGGCTATTGTGAATGCAGTGAAGAAGAACCCCACAAGTTGAGTTTTCATTCCTGGTCTTGTGTTTCTTGCTTTCTGTGACTAGCCTGGGGGATGCTTACAGCAGTTCAGAAACCATTTTTACCTTGAAACGATCCAATTCACAATTAACAGTTGTAACTAACTTTGAAAGGATTAAAATATAAGTACTGTGCAGAAAATGCAAAGCCAGTGCATGCTTATATAATATGATGGCATATGTTATGTTATTAAATTAACGTATTTTTTTATTAAATTTACTTTTTTTTTTTTTTTAATTAGTTTCTAGAGTATTCTCTAGCTGGTTTACTCTGCCGTGGAGGAATAAGGAGTAGGTAGAACAAACAAACCAGTTATTGTACACAAACGTACATTTCCCTATTGAGTTTTTCCTGTCGAATAGCTTCAGTCCACCAGGTAGTTTTTTGAAATGTGCTGAAGGTTCATCTTTACAGAAAAAAACACGGCAATAAAACATCCTCTTTCAAAATGGTTGCCACTGCTCCAGGTGCTGAGAGGGGCTGGGGTCAGTTCCCCCTCCCCAGCTCAGCTGCTCCCCATGAACATGATGGCTCCTGATAGAGAGTTTATTACTTTCCAGCTTTTGCTGCATGCAGATCATTCTAGAGATAATGCTAAATAATGTTGCTAATAAATTTACTAATGCCAAATAATATTACTAATGCTAGAAACAAAGGAAAAAAACCCAACCGAATTAGTGACAAGGAACTGGTGAGGTTTCTCATGTAGGACAGCTGAAGAGTCAACACCACTGAGAGACTGTTATCAAGTTTCTTCAGGTCCCCAACCACGTTAGCACAGGAGGTTTATTAAGGAGTTAACAGATAGACTTGTAAATTCTCATAAATGGCAGCTGTGTCTCCAGGAGGTAAGTGATAACTTGGGAGGGGGCACTGTTATTGTTTCTGCAAAATCAGCTTATCCTTGGTCATGGAGTGGAGGAGCACTTTTACAATTGGCTGTGTGGAGGAGAGAGCGGTGAGGGCACAGGTATGAGGTGCTGGGAAGGGGAGGTGACATGTGGACCACATCTGTCGAGGTGCAGCATGGAGCAGAGTGTGCTGCAGCCTGGGGCTGGGCTGTGGGTGAATGTGGTTTGGAGCCAGCAGAAAGGGGGATCCTGGGGGCTGGTCCTGCTCTTTCTGCACCTTGGGTACCTCCAACCTCTTCTGTGAGAAGGTAGAAGCTGCAGAGAAGGGGGAAAATCAGCCTTAAAGCACACAACAGGGGGGTTCATTTATGTGCATGTGGATGAGTTTTGCCTGGCCAGTTTCTGTAGGGTACCAACCATGTAAGCCATGTGTTATGATGCTTGGATGAGTAGGACCAGGGGGGTCTAGAGCAGACACTCTTAAAGTGAAGATTGTCAGTGATTTGTGAGGCTGGTCTGCAGGATGAGAAAATGCTAGAATTTGGGTATTATAGGGTTTTGGGGTGGTTTGGGTGTTTTTTTGTTTTTGTTTTTTTTTTTTTTATCATGAATGCATGAGGATGAAGCAGTATGTGGTTTCTGTGAACAACTCTGAGGGCTGAGTGTGGTTGTCCTCCTCCCCTTCCCTCCAGCACTTGCTGTGTACCCTGCTCCAAGAGTCTTGCTGGTTCTTCCCGCTTTCCTTCCATGCACACCATTTCCCTCCTTGTCTCTGTGATTACAAAAGCCACCGCTCCCCTCAGGTTTGTATTCAGGCACAGGGACCTCTGAGCAGGCTGCTCCGTTGTGTTGTAGGAGAAGGTAACTCGCCCCACCAAAGGGCCATGCGTGTCTGCTGGAACACCAGTGTAACAGGGACACTTTCTATTTCATACCTGCTGCACTAGGAGCCAGACGTAAAGGGTTGCCCATCCGATCTAAGTTTATAGGGAGAGCTTAGAGTGGGAAAGGGATCGTATTGGTTTGATGACACTCCCAATCCCCCTGAAAATATCTTGCTCTGGCCCTGCGTACCCTAGCTATCCCACATCTCCATGAACCACTGCAGGTCCACCAGTGGAACACATCAACCGGCAGTTTTCCCAGAGTCAGTGGGCAGGGTGGGTCTTTCTCCATATATAGAATGCCACAGGCACCTTCCATAAACCTTCCATCTTCTATTGCTTTCATTTTGTTTTTTCTTCCTCCCTCCTGACTCTTTCCTGAGTGGGTCAGAGCCACAGCCTGTTGTCCTTAAGCAGCTTGGTCAGGTCGGCCGTACCCTCCGGATGGTTCCTCCGTGCAGGCAGCTCATGGTCATTTGGTATTGCAGTCGCGGTCCGTCTCTAACTCTGAATTCTAGGAAGCAAGTTTTGCCCAATAAAGGGAATCAATAAGCTTCCCTGTGCATGTTCTCGCTGTTGTTAACAAAACCATCACATAAGCAGTTCTTCAAATATCTTCTCAGATATTGCTCCTAAAATATCAGCTGCATGGCGTTCGATGAAATTAGCACAAAGAGGCCTTTTGTGGTATAACTAGCTGGCCCCTTTCCCCTCCCCAGGTTGGCTGGAGATCCTGCACAGAGCTTTGCTTTGCTCAAAGCTCTGGGGAGATTTGGGGTGGGGGGAGCAATTGGAGAACAGTGCGTGTGACTTGGAAACTTGTAGGAGAGTAGGCTGCTGCTTCTGCACCGGCTGCATTAGAAATTCATAAGCAGAGAGAGAAAAAGGAATGTGGCTGGAGAAATGAGAGGATCACCTTGCAATGGGGCAACTTGGCACCTGGTAGCAGGAAAATAAGGGTCTGGGTAGGACTGTGCAGAGCCTGGATGGGGCAGGCTGGGGAGCAGTCTGTCTTGTACCTCTGTCGCATACTGAAATAAGCGGAATTAAATGGCTGTGCTCGATGTGTCTGCCTCGAGAAAATGCAAACTTCAGCTTCCCAAAAGCAGATTTTCTATAGATGAACTATGTTTATAGTTTTTATGATTGAAAAAGTATCTTAACATAAGAATAAGTCTGGAACAGAAACCAAAGGCTAGTTTACGTTGCACACTGCAGTAAAAAAGACTGATAGAGGGTGTCACCAAAAAAAAATCAAAAAAGGGGAAACACTTCTAAAAAGCCAATAGTTTTTCATAAAATCTTTCACGTTCTACTAAAGGCCATTTCTCAACCAAATGATCTTTTGCCTTGTCCTAGGCTTGAAAAATGTTAAGCAGCATCTCCCAAGGCCGTGCTAGAGAGGCTGGGAGGGAAGGGGAGCGATTGCATTTCTCTGAAGGGGCTCCCAGGCACAGCGCCTGTGCCTGGGATGACTTTCTGGATATTTCATGCTCTTGGTCCCTGTCCTTCAGTTCAGTGTTTTGCCTCTGAATTTCTTGGTGTTACTCCTACTTTTATCTCTGTGACGTTCTTACGAGATCAGTAGTTATGCTGGAAGGATCCTGGACTCAGTGGTGCTGTGATGTCTTGAGATGGGCATCCCAAATTGGCTTCACCTACACCAGGTTATGGCAGGTGACTGTGAGTCAGAGGGGAGGCTGTAGCCCCTACACAAGTGGGTGTCGTACAGCTCAAGGTCTGGTTTTGGCCCACAGAGCTGGGAAGAAGGCAGCCCCTGTAGGTGCTGTGACTGAAGAGAAATGAGGGTGGGCACTGGTTGTCCACGAATCTTGCAGCAAGCTGCTTCTAGAGGGGGTGTGTGTTTGCTGGTACAACCCCAAGGCAGAATGCATCCATGCCACCACAGAGCATGAGTTGAGCGTTGTTTTGTCAATGGAGCTGTGCCCATACTAGGGTGCTGTAGCATGCTGAATGCAGTTGGCGAGCCCTTCTGCAGCTTCTGGGCACTAGCTGCTCCAGCATGTCATCTTAGCGAGCACGAAGGCTTGGGGACTGGCTGGGCTTTAGGAGCAGAGTGAGCAACGTGGAGCTGAGTGCGCACTGGCTGTAGCTGCACTCGTGTGCAGGTGTGCTGTGCTCTGTGCTGCATCCCGCTGCCCCTTCCCCGAGTGCTTGGCCTGGCTTGACTTTCACAGAAACCTGGATCCGTGCTCCAGCAGGTCAGGTCTGGCTGATGATGCTGCATTTGCTGTCCCCACTTTACTGGCCCCCATAACTGCTGCTGTCCTTCAGAGGAGGCTGAACTGTCTTGCCAGGCCTCTGAGAAATGGACTTTAGTGCAATGACAGCTTGTTTATACCTCTAACCTGAGCCAAGCATCGTGTGCTTTTTAGTCTGGCTATCTGGAGACATCTGCAGTGATGTAGGGAATTGTTCCATTACATAAACTGTGGTTGAAAATGAGGTTATTTTTCTAATGGGCCAAATACATACATCAAAATGTTACAGAAAAGACCCAACAACTGCAGTTTAAAATGACTTGGCAGGATCTATTGACACATTTGCTTGCCACCTGATTTATTGCCAATGTGGGTTTTATTGCTGGAGTGAAAGTCCTGTAGCCAAAGGCCTGCTGTTTATCCCTGCAGGCTCCTGTCCTGCCTGCTGCCATACACCCCAGCTGGACCTGGGGATGGGAGAAGGGAAGGAGCAGCCTTCAAGGAGGTATTAGGTTTGCAAGCTCTGAGCTCATTTCGTCTTGGCCTCTTTGAGATGCCTGTTGGACCGGGTGACTATGAATTGCTTCACTGGTGATGCTTTTCATGTGGTAGGCAATGGCACTTTGTAAGGGAAGGATGGTGTGACCAATAGACTCCTTGCATACTCACGCATGTGCATGCACATGCATTATATATATGTATAGTATCTTGTTGAGGATTTTGTTCATAAACTGCATGTTTGAGTTTGTATACCTGAGAATTTCAACGTGATTGCAGGGATTTCTCTTTTCTTCCTCAGCACACTAAATCTTTGTGACTTGCGTTTGGAGACCAGGCAGCTTCCTAGGGTGCTGCTTACGCTCTCCCTCCCTCACCTTGTCTTCCCAGCCTGTCCTTCCTAAAGAACCTGTGTCCATCCATGGCAGCACCTCATTGGTGTGAGCTATCCCACCATGTCTCTCTGATCTCAGTGAGATCATAGCTCTGTGGCTGCGAGCAGACCTCAAATTCCTCCTGACTGGATTAGACTAGGATGGGAGAAGCAAGGTTCTTTTTTCAGGTGTCTCAAGCAAGAACTACTTACTGCTGAAATCTACCATTTGTAACTGTTTTTCCCTTTGGACGGCCATGTTTCTCGTGACACTTGTGCTTTCATGCAAATACACTCCAAGAAAACCAGGGTCAGTGTTCTTATTCCTATTACGTATTCAACAGTCCCTTTCTCAATGGCATAGACTTCCTCCTCTCAGCTAGCTAATGTCTCGTATGGCATCAGAAATAATGATTAGACATATGCATCCTGGGCACTGTAGTTACCTACTTATTCCTGGCATTTTGCAATGACTGTGCGACATCTTGATACAAGAAGCAGAGAAAGCGAGAAGCTCACCCTGTGTCTTGCAGACAGGGTAAGACATACTCAGCCCTCTTTGTTTGAGGGAATTCTGTCACTGATCTTTCTAGTAGGATTCCTGAATTTCCTGGAAGATGTTTTAGAGAGTAGTGGGAATGTATGAAGGGAAAGACTTCTGGATCTGGTGGGAGTAGTGGTCAATGCCATGATTGCTTGGGATTGCTGTATCGGACGACCCTGGCGGCCCTTTCCAAACTTGTCAATCTCAGTGTCCATTGGCTTAGTCTTTATATTTGTGGCTCTCCACTTTATTTATGTTATTTGGAACTAAACACATAGACAAGCAGGGTCTTGTCATGGAAAAGCTTAAGTCATTTTAACTATGATTGGCAGTGATCACTGTCAAAGAAACATGAAGGTTAGAGAACATTGTGGCTTAGTCCAAGTTGGTAGTGTCTAGGATATCTATGAACCATTTACATGTTTCAAACAACTGCCTTCTTTATATTCATCAATCAATTAGCTTTATAAATTGCTGTGATGATGCTGACAAGTTTAATGGGATGAGCAAAATGAGATGGTTTGAGGTGTCATTTTATCAAAGACCTCAAATTTTGATAAGCATGTGAAAAAAGAGAAACATTTCTTGCCCTCTAAAGCTGTTCAAGCTGATCTTAGGTGTAAAGACTCAGTTCATGCTTGAGGACAGGGTGATGGCTTCAGCTGCCACCAGGCGCTGTCTGCCATTGCCTATTTGTTTTCTCACCAAGTATATCTGAGGAACTTTCTAGACAACAAAGGATAAGAGGAAGTCTGAATTAAGGGCATAATTACCCAAGCACTACTTTAGAAAAGCAAGGCTGGAAAACGAGATTAATCTCCAAGCAGGCTCAACCTCAAGTTAGAACCTCTAAGAGAAACAGCGGGATGCATATGAAATTGTAGGGCTGTGTTACTGTGCTGCAGTGGTGGCACTGCTTGATTCCATTTTAGTAGAGCTGAACAAACTGGGAAGTGCCTCTCTTAAAGTCTCACTAGCTATATTTTGGGGAGACTGAGTGATTCAAATCCATTTTGTTTGATCAGAACTTCCTCTTGCCACTTCCTTTCTCTAATGTGCTTAGAATCAATTTCTTACAGAGTAAAGAGTATGCGGATACAGAAGTCAGCCCAAATGTTGTCTACTGTGTTTGACCTAGATTTTTCAAGGGACTTGGCTATACACGTGCATGTACAAAATCTAAATTCAGCCAAGTGTCTAGCTTGCCTGAATGGTTGTGCTGGTAAATCAAAAAAACACTAATGTAAATGGACAAATACTTTTTTTCACAGAATTCCTGCTCAGTACGTGGCAGTGCAGAGAGTATGCTTGCAAATTGAACATGCAGTTAAACATGTATTTTCCACAACTAAACTCCCGTAGAAAATATTAGTCCTGTGCACAAAAACACAGACTGGTCAGGGTCGGAAGGGACCTCCAGTCCAACCCCCCTGCTAAGGCAGGTTCACCTAGAGCAGGTAATTAGAGATCAGAAGCTAACTTGATCCCTGAAAATATGGCCACTCAGCCAAAAATAGGAAAAGGGTTGTACGTATACATATGCATATATTTCTGGTTTGCATGTAGAGCTAACTCTAAAAGCGCATACTTCAAAACAGCATCTAGACCTTTTTAATTAGGCTGGTGGCCTTACGGAACATTTCTTGTTGTACTAAAGTGTTAAATAGAGAAAAAGAAAGAAATCATACCTGGATATGCAAAATGCACTTTTTTTTTTGGCCTGGCAGGATTCTGCAGGCAAAAGTCTATGTGCCCATAGGAATCATCTGTGTAAAGAAAGATTCCCAGGGTATAAACTTTACAAGAGCTGACACAAATGTGTATCTGAGTTAGAGAGATGTCAGTCTGGCTTTCAAGCACTGTCACAGCTGCTAAGTTATGGGCTGGACAGACTGTGGCTTTGTTCCAGATGAGCGAACTGGTTCGCAGATCCTGGTGTGTTAACCATTAGGGGCTCTGCCTGGAGAACCCAAAGATGTCAGCAAGAAATGGGGTCGCAAGCTATGTAATCTGACAGGGAACAAGGAGCACATCTTCGTGGTAGGCACTTATTCAAATAGCTCAAATTCAAAACATTTAGAGGCTTTTGTTGGCAAAAGCTCTGTCACAGCTGCCATGCTAGCCCTGACTCTTATGACCAAAAGAAAAGATCTGTGGCTATGAACGTTGCATCCCACACTGCTGTCAACCTGCATCGTTGGCTTTCCTGTACTCTGGACATTTCCAAAGCTTTGGATAGCCATTATCTCACTGTCAGAGGAGTTCTGCCTCCAGTGGTTGAGCCAACCTCAATTATTCTAGAATAATTGGGGTAGCAGAATTCTGTGTTGTGGTGGGAGCTTTCCTCATCAGTGTGCTGCCCGAGTTCAGGTTGCTGAGACCATTCAGCTCCTTGGCTGGTTCAGATGCTTATCAGCCCTAGTGCATGCTGCCTCTTCTCATCCCTGCTGACTCCTGGTCATCATGGACAAACATACATATAGACTCTTGGACAATACATGCTACTTGGCCAGTTTCTAAGAAGTGGGTGGGAACTGGGAATAATAGACTACTCTTGATGTGCCTCCTTTCCTTAGTAATAAGAAGGCAAATGTTTTTGACCGGTTGGTTTTGAGAGTGTGCTCCTTAGAGGACCTACTTCATGTGGTTTCCTGCCGCCCTCCACTTGCCTTCCACAACTGGCTGCTGAGATGGGCACCTGCATTTTCTGCTCAGACCTAAAACATTCATTAGGGACATAAGGAACATTCTTGTAGCTTATAAAACAGTAGGAGTAGGGAAAATTAAATCCGTTAGAAGTACAAATTGTGGCTGTTGGTACTTCTCTTGACCTGACGGACCTCAGACATGGGTCTGGTGTTCTTATTATGTCATACCTTATACAAATAAGGGATAAAATAGCAGGTCCTGCCCCAGTGAGCAAGAAGATGTCGGGGAGATAAATGAGTAGAAACACGAATTAGAACTTCTGACAGCATAGTGCTGCAGTAAAAGGTTATTTTAGAACTTGCTGCCTCAAGGGAGTTTGGACTTCCTTGCCTTGAAGTCAGCTAAAGATGTTGATGCCAATTTAGTAAGAATTAAATGTATTCTCTCAACTTCAGGCATTTCTCTTAAGTTGCCATAAGTAAGACCTATTTCTTTTTTCCTTCAGCTTTCTCTGGATGCATGGTTTTTGATACAGCATAAAAAGCAGAAGGTTCAAATCAGACTTACAAACATAGCTGTCATTCAACTCTCTCCTTGGCAAAAGCTGTATTAATGTATACTGAAGTGTCTCAGCTAGTGATCAAATTTTTTCTTGCATTGCCATGGCAATGCAAAGGAAAGTGAATTCCAATATGACAAAATACCTCATCTCTTTACCCAGTTGTTATCATTGACATTGTACAAATATATAACATGGAAAACAATTAGGTGTCTAGCAACACTGGAATGGGGCAGGTCAGGGTACCTGCCCCTCCTGAAGAGTGCTGGAGATTACTCCCCTCCCGCATCCTATGATGGCTCTGATGTTTGTTAGTTGGTGACTTTTAAGAATCATCAGCTCTTGGACATGTGTGTTTTGGTGGTTTTTATTTTCTCCCCCCACCCCGCATCTTAGATTTTACTTACCAATAATGTGGTTGCGGAGAAAATGCAGCAAGGGTACCTGCTGAAAGAGAGTATCCTTCTCTTGTCTCGTGTTCCCTCTACTCCTACTCAGCAACAAGTGCACTCTTTCTTTTACGTTATCCCAAGGAACTCTTTCACATTTCTTCTCTTGAACCAGTCAATAGTCATTGCTTTTCCAGAATCACCTAATTCCCACTGGGCTCCTTGTTTACCTGTGGGTTGAGTGGGAGGCAGTGTGCGCTGCTTGGTGGCCAAACAACATGGCTTACCTGGCTGAATTGAAGGCTTGCAAACAGGTTTTCAGTCTGTGTTCTTTGCAGGTCTCACTTTAAAATCCATCACAAAAAGATTCAAATAGAAAAACATTTTAAGAATAAGACAAACATCATGGTTTTTAAACAGCCCTAAAAAGTTTAGAGCTAGTTTTATCAGTGTTTGTTTTTAGCAAGTCTACAACTTCCAAGCTCTAATGCTTTTGCAGGAACTGACAATCACTTGCAAAGCTTGAACCCGGCATTTATATGCACCTTCGCAGAGGTGGATGGCCTCCAAACACATGCACTGTTAAATCATTTAACTCTTCAAAACACGGGCCAAGATGCTGGGACCAAAACAAACAAACAAGTAATCTTGTCTTGTGGACACACTCCAAACAAAGGGAGCATGTTCTCAGCTTCACTGGACTCCAAGAACCACTATTTTTCACTGATGTTTAAGTTTGGGGTTTTTTTCCCTTTTTCTTTGTGCCTTAAAGCTCCTATAAAAACACATTCTGATGCCCACACTTGTTCACAAATGCAAGGCAGTGTCCCAAGCCAGGAGAAGTTTGTACGGGAGAATTGACCAGAGATGCATGAAACTTAGCAATAAAGTAGGGTTCCCTATCAACTTGATATTTCTATGTACAGTCAAAGAGTTAGTATCAGCTTTCCTTTCAGAGTTTGTGTGTGCATGACTTTTCTATGACACTCTCAAATGAAAATTAAAAATGAAATTTATGAACAGAAAGATACTGTCCAATTCTACCTTGTAACTAAATTTGCTTTTGGAGTAAATCACAGTGATGAGAATAAATAGCATGTAAAAAAAGGGAGTGCACAGACTAAGTCTGAATTCTAGGGCTATGTTTTCCCAGTAAGGGAGACTTGTGGTGCTTTCAACCCTGTCTCCACTGAAATCCATTAAGACTACTATGTAACCTCCTGTTCCCCTTTATAACTTGCATGTTGTCACTGCTTTTCAAACCCATCACTCCTAAGAATGTCTCTCTGGGAAGGGCACACAGCACTAATAACAGGAACTGCATGTGAAGGAAATCCATTGTCAGGGAGATGCTCTGGAATATGCTACAGAGGATAGTATTGCAAAAATGTCACAATACATCCTCCTGATAATACGTTCCCTGTGAGCTATACAGAGACAGAACAGAGAAAGAGAGGCATTTGTATGGCAGCAGGCACCCCAGAGCCATGACATGAATTTGCAAGTAGCTTTGTATGTCAATGTGAAAAAGTTGGTTTCCCAAATTCTTTTTACCCTCCCAGCCCCTCTCAGAACACAGGCTTGAGCAGGCACAGTAGAAATCACCTGCAGCAGAACTGCCACCCTTGAGCTACAACCGGTAGTTGTGCCAAACTCTCCCTGCAACTCAGGGCTACACCACAGAACTGCGCCTCAGTGCCTTGGACATCTGTCCCCTAGCACAGGACACAAGCAAATTGTTCCAGCTCTCAGGTTGCTTGAAAGTGGGTTATATCCCTCTTGCACAGCTGACCAAGGAGTTTCCCCAGCTCAGGCAGATCCTGAAATGAAACTGGCTGGAAGTACAACATGTGCCACCCTTGTTCTCATGTTCTTCCTGTGGCCATGGATGTGGTTGGAGCCAGGATACCAGATGGACCTTTGGCCACTCTTACCAGTACAACTGTTCTCACCTCCTTGCAAAGCCTACCCATGCTCAGCTTTTGCTGCCTTCCAAAATGGGCTGATTTGGATTCCAGAGGCAAAGCATTGCTCTGACTCACCCTGCCGTGAACCTGGATTAACTGCCAACACCAATGTCACCCAGGGAAACTTGATCCTCCATCATCTGGGTGTCACACTATACCACTAGCTAATCACTTCTTAGAGTTCCTCCCCTACTCCTGGATGACTGTGTTATCTTCTCATAACGTGCTGAGGAAACAGGATGAGAAGAGTTAAATGAATTGTCTGAGGTCCCACAACAAGTTTAGTCTATGGGTAGCTGCCTCCAGTTGTCTGACCTCCAGCTGCCTCTCCCCCTGCTTCTTCGTTTGCAGATGTGTCTTGCAAGTGCCATTAAACACTCTTTACAAGTAAGTACATCCACATAAGAAAAGAGTTAGAATGCACCACATTTATTATAGAGTGATAACACTGATCTATGAGTGGAACATGGTGGGGTTCCTCTGAGGAGACTGAAAATAAATGAGGAGTCCTTGTCCATAAACCTTACTTGTGGCAGCAGGTCCTGCTTACAGCATTGACGACTACTGATATACGTGAGGACAGGCAGCTCTAGAGGTGATACCTACAAATTAATCTACTGTACAGGAATTTTGAGGCCAAAGGCTTTCTCCAGAGTTCCTGCAAGGATACTGGATGTCCCACTGCAGAAGAGGTTGAGTTGAAGTCTGATATCATAGCATGTCCTATCCCCACAATTAAAAACACAAGTAAACAGATAAAGAACAAAGATGCATTCTTCTAGCCAAAAAAATACCAGAATTATTGGGTAAACATTTACTTGCCTTAAGTTCTAAGCAGCTTGTGCCAGTGCAAGCCATGATGCCTTGTTATTCTACACCTAGCAAAACCACATGAAAGCTATTAATTGATTAGACTTCCACTGTGCTTTGCTTAGATACTGGTTGTGGGCAAAGCCCTTTAATATTCCTAGTCTATCTGTCTAGTTAATGAAAGGACAGTTTATCCGAGGTATGTGAAGCTGAACCACGTCATCCCCTGATTTGGTTTCTCAGCCTCTCCCCAAATCATGAAGGGTGATACCTTCTACCTGCTCCATCCCTGCAAAGGATGGTTCTCAGCCTGCAAAGCAGCTGCCTGGTCGCTGTCTCCGGCCATCTCCAACTCCTCTGCTCTGGGCAACACCTGCAGCTCTGCGTGGCTTTTTCTCAGCACGTGGTAGATCTCAAAGTATTTCTTTCTTCCCTGTAACTGCTGTATGCTGGTTGTGATACCTAGGTTGTCAATGCTGTTAGTTGAGCATCAGAGCAATACTTCAGTGAGTAGCTGCAGTTTTTAAATGGAAATGTTCTATAGAGTGGAATTCCCAAGGCTCCTCTGACCAAAGGAAACAATATGAATACAACCTCATTAAAGACTAATGCGTGTTTCCAGGCATCGACAAACATCCAGGCAGCTCCTAGTGGGCCACAGGGGAGCAGCGTATGGAGCACTATAAAAGCTTTATGAATGACAAACTTGCCAAATTGCTGTTTAAACAAGGAAGCAAATGGGAAGACCATCTGCATCAGATTGAAACTGCTCATAATCCTGTCACTTGTGCCAGTATGGTGTGTTTAAGCTCTCATGTTGGCACATGCCCAAGAGACACAAAAATTTGTAGCTTTTACAGCAATGTCGGTTCCCCCCCAGTCATAGGATCTGAGGGCCCTTTTGCCATTTCTCTTGGGTTTCTGATGGAGCAGGTAGCTTTCCCCTTCTTGCAGCCCACAGCTCCCATGTGCCTTGGGCTCTGCATGCTGGTGACCCACACTGGAAACCCCAGACTCTCCATCACCACTTGCTCTCTCCCACCTAGTCACAGTCTTTCTCTGCCTCATCCCCTGTATCAAACATCTTGCAGCCTCACGCGCTCATCCTCAGCAAACCTCTGCCAGGCCAGCGGTGCTGTTGTCCTTGCTTTACAGATGAGAAGGTGAGATGTTAAAATGACTTGTGTGAAGATACAGGATAAGCCCGTATCAGCGAAGGGCTGATCCCAGCTCTGCCTCTTGTTGGACCAGAGTGACCCTCTGTCCCTTATCCCTCAGTCCTGGGAGTGCACATCCACCACGGGCTCCTTTCTGCTCATGGCAATTAGTACAAACTTGAAAGGGAGTCGAGGGAAAGCCAAACCACCAGCCCACTGCTCCTTGTGTAGATCTTTATCTTGTCTCCTTACAAGGAGCTTTGAAATAAAAATAAAACAAGTTACTGATAATTAGCTCTAAAGACACACAAGCAATTGTGCTTTATCGTGTACAAGCTCTTTGATAATAGGCCAGGCCTTGTGCCATGAATTGCTAATTAATTCTTTCTTAGCAAAATGTTTTGCTTAATTAAAGGGTGTACTGATTTATAAACACATCCTAAATATTATTCACTTTGCATCTGCTGAAAAGAACACAGGCTGTTCCTGCACTTTAGCATTTCTTTTCAAATTATTCCATTATACCCAGCTACGCTCTTTTCAACACTGATTGTGACAGATTCAGAAATTATTAAATCATAAATACAAAGAGAAAAAGCTAGTGATACACACATAATGGTAAATGTTCTCACAGCCCCCAAAATATTTCAAATAATGACAAAACCAGAAAGAGACAGGGATGCAGAAATGAAGCTCCTGGCCCAGCTCTGTTATTACTTAACTCCAGCATGAGTAAGGACCCAGTCCGCTGATGTAAGAGCAGAGGAAGGATCTGTCTCCCTTTTCCTGCATGATCACTGCTACTTAAATGAGGTCTTACCTGATTGTCTCCTGCCTTTCATGGTGCTTGCATGGGGTGGGCTTATCAACAGATTCCATCACTGGCCTGTTCACAGTCCAGGACTTGCTTTTTAATCAGTTTCTTCTCAGTATTTGCTGTTAGGGGTTTTTTCTGTTGCAGTTGCACCCTCCGAGTAGGTGCTGTCTCTGCTGTGCTGCAGAGGAACGGCAAAGCAGGCAGCATGCAAGGCTGGTGTCCCATGGGAGTCAGCACGGACCTGTCCCCAGAGTCCCTGCGGCAGATGACAGCAGGAGGCTGCTCAAGAGGCTGTAGCCCAAATTAGCGTTTGGGGTGCCTGAAAGGCCACGCCTGGAGGAGGGATGGTAGATAGGTGGGACCTTGCAAGGGATCCAGGGCCAGGCACTTGGCTCAGAGGACATGGGGAATTTGGTGGGACACATGGAGGGGGAAGGTTTCGTGTGAGAGGGGAGCTGCAGTAGGCAGGATTGATCCAGAGGGTCTTTGGGTGCAGAAGGGTTTCAGGGAGCTTGGCTGTGCAGGGCGGCTGGGGCCAACACAGCAGAGGAGGGGGAGAGCTGATCCAGGTCAGGATCACCAGTGGGTTCAGCTCCAAGGTGGTGCAGTTTTTTAGTGCTTCAAGGGATGCGCAGCTGAACACACAGGTGATAGTGTTACAGCTCAAACAACAATAAAACTTTCCAAACAGAAATGCAGGTTAGAAAGCCAACATTGGTTTATTCAGCGCTGGGTGCATGGGGGATTTCTCCTCCTCCATGTCCACCTAGCCTACAAACATACACATATTTATATTCTCAAAACACGCATAGTTACAATTGCATCACACAGTTACATAGTTACTTCATTCTGCTTGGTGTAAAACTTTCTCGCTTTGCTTTCTATAGCTATAGACTTAAAGAAATCCAGAGAGCATGCCCAGTGAGGGGTGGTCATACCTCGAAGGTGGGTAGCTTTTAGCATGGAGGTGTGTTTTGGTATTGTAGTTAGATTATAATGAATAAAGTTCAGTCAGAGGACATGATTTTGAAAATGAAATATTACTTGGCTCACGTACCAACTCCACAATTTATCAGGTCCATGGTACCACCAAGCTCTCAGGTTCTCATTCTTAAAATGTTTTTATTGGTTACCTGTTAGGTTGGGGCTGTACAGAGACCATAGCAGCAAGACTGGTTACTAACAACACAATCATTCGACCATTACCTTACTATTGCTAATAATCTCATCACCTTGTTCACAAAGACTATACACAACCTATCCCATCACCATAGTTAAAAAAAAAAAGTTAAACACATTGGTTACAATAGAAGCAGTTTGCTTTTCCTGAAGCACGTGTATGAGCTGCAGCATTGCCATGTGTCATGGCATAGCATCACTACGTGTTTGCCCTGTTCTGGAGGGCTTCCCTGAGCAGAGGTCTCCAGCAGAGACAGGACAGTGGGCTCAGTACATCTCCAGTATGACCCATCCCAGCCTCTCCCACAGAGGACAGCATGTTTCACCCTTGGCCACTCCCCCAGAATCCTTAAGAGGGGCTGAAACCCCTCAGGGAGCCGTGCTTTGGGATGTGCAGCGATGCCAGAGGTCTCTGCAGGGACTCCTGATGCCATTCCTCCCTCCTCACCCAGCTCTGCTCCAGGCTCAGCTCCCCAGCTCTGGGGTGAGCCACCACCATGCACACCTCTGTCCTCTCCATTTGCATGTGCCAGCCATAACATGAAGAGTTTTTATTCACCCAGGGACAGTTAGTGATTTACTTTCCACCCTGTTTACCTGTCATAGTTTAACCCCAGCCGGCAGCTCAGTCCCACGCAGCCGCTCACTCACTGCCCCTCAGCAGGGTCGGGGAGAGAATCAGAAGGGTAAAAGGGAGAAAACTCATGGGTTGAGATAAAGACAGTTTAATAGGTGAAGCAAGACAGGGAATTCATTCCCCACTTCCCATGGGCGGAAAGCAAGGCTCCATCACGTGTAACAGTGGCTTGGGAAGACAAACACCATCACTCTGAACATCCTCTTCCTTATTCTTCCCCAGCTGAGCATGATGTCATATGGTATGGAATATCCCTTTGGTCATTGGGTCAGCTGTCCCGGCTGTGTCCCCTCCCAACTCCTTGTGCACCCCCAGCCACCCCGCTGGTGGGGTGAGGAGCAGAAAAGTCCCTGGCTCTGTGTAAGCACTGCTCAGCAGGAACGAAAACATCTCTGTTACCAACACTGTTTTAGCGCAACTTCAAAACACAGCCCCATATTAGTGACTGTGAAGAAAATTAACTCTATCCCAGCCAAACCCAGCACATTACCTTTTATTTTGTATTGCTGCCTGCTGCATATATCCACTCCAGTGTACCTGAGAAGCATTTGAGGAAACACCACCCTCTGAAATGGATAGGTTATAGCTGTCAGCAGCTGTAAGTCTGTCAGCATTCAAGTGTCAATTCATTTTCACCCAGCATTCATTAATCAGCCCAAATACCTCCTCCTCCTTTGTCTCTTCCATCCTCCTCATTACTGATGTATCATGTCGCAAGTAACTTGTTACAAGTCTTCACTGTCAGAGTAGCATGAAAGGGTCAAAAACCACACATACTTTCATAGGAAAGTCATTTGGGCTGAGGTTTTGTGGCAAGCTGGGGACTCTAATGAAGTGGATGGGAAGAGTCAGTTGCGAATGCTCCCAAGCCATTTGATGTGCTTAAACAGAGAGCAGATGAAACTGGTTGTTGAAATAGTTCTGGTGTGACCCCAGCTGAAATGCGGCTCTTCTCCATGAGGCTTCCTATGGAGGCTTTGAGTTTCATCAGACATGAAATGAAATGAGACACATGTGATCAGTGAGCACAAGTGATTGCAGAGGAAAGGAAAAATTCGCTTGTGCCCTCAGAAGTGGAGCTGCTGGGTTGCCTGTTCAGTAGCAGCCAGATAGCATGTACATACAGTGCAGTGGCCAGCACGCCATGGCAACCAAGTCTAAACTCTTCTTTTCCTCAGAACTGGGTTTCCCCTCATGATCACTGCACTTAGCACCCTGTTTGCTTGTTCTAGAGAATCCCTTTTTAATGGTTTTCCATCGCTGCCTGGGAATTTCTTAGCAAGAAGAATCTCTTGCCTTCCCAGGTTAAGTTGCTCCAACAGTTAATTACCCTTGCTGTTAGAAATGTGTGACCTATTTCTAGTTTGGATGTTGGTTGCCTACAGAGACATTATGTATGCTGAGCACTCGATAACACACACTTCTCTGAATATATTTGCAACTTGATAATATTGCTCTGGTTACTTCTTGTACTCAGCCTCTGATCCCTGGCTGGGGTAGATCAGAATTGTTCTGCTCAAGTCAGGGTTGCCGTGCCAGCTGATGTGTCTGCATTTGTCCCCTTGTTAGCTGCAAGATACAGTTGCTTGTGACTAAAATACCCAGTGTTTTTTAAATAAGGAAATAAAGGGTTAAGCTGATGCAGATATTCATATTTAATACGTTCCAATTACAATATGCATATCACTTTTCAAAAAGGATTTGAGACTTCTCCCACGCAGACTTAAATGTGTCCACATGAAATATCAACGTTCCAGGCTAGGATTTTCAAAAGCACCTTAAGGAAATGAGGCGCCCACTTCTTATTGACTCTCATTGACTTCCCTGATTGCTTTTGAAAAATCCCATCCTTAATCATCGTTATTATGCCATAAGAAATGGTCTCCCTCATTATCACTGACACATCCTAGATACTTCCAGTACTCCCAGCTGCCATGTCTAACCCATAAAATATAATAAAATAAACCAAAACACCAAGGTTACTCAATGGAGAAGTGCTCAGCATGTTACTGGTAGTGATAGTCAAGCAACATTAAATTCTTCGCAAGGTCCTTACGCTCAAGCCAGTACGTTGAACACTGCACCCGGACTTGAGAAGTGCAGCCCAGGAGACCTCAGCTGGGCACACCTGCCCTGTGTTCAGCCAGTCCCATTTTCTCCAAGGTCTGTGCCCTGCCAATGGAGAGGGCTACCTGTCTGAAGGGTGATTTAGGAGCCAAAACACGTTGCAGGGACTTGCTTGCCATACAAACCAGGAATCAGACTCAGTCTGATCAAACACCCAAAGTTGTTCTTTTCTATTCCCTAGCTGACTGCACTGCTTGACTCTTCGCTTGCCAGCAGCAAGCCAGAGGGAAGCAGCACTCCCTGAACTGCCTGTACCTACAGGCATGGTCTAGCAAGACACCAGCGTGGTCTTCAGAAGTGTTTGAGAGTCAGAAGGTGGCAGGTATAGGGAGGCATTCATGAGGCTGCTTGTTGTTGGCATGATAAAAGGTTGCTGTAGTCCCTTTCCCACCATCTGAGGGCTTTCCCTGAAACTTTTCCACCTCCAGCTTGAGCCCCTCAGACTCTCCAGCACGCTCCAGGACAACCCCCTGCCCTGACACTAGATATTTTGGACAAGACCCCAAACATATTGCTATCTCCATATGCTCCTGAGAAGCTACACAGACATAGCTGTGCTTAGAGGGTCTTCTGCAATGACTGGGGATTACATCGCAAGGAACATACCCTGGCAGAAACTCACCTGGAAATCCCCAAAACATGGACCTTTGCCTTTTTCCCCACCAAAATCATTACAGAACCACGCTTTTCATTTGCATTCACATCTAACGGCAGAGCATGTTGCTTAAAGCTACAAGCAGAGTAAACAAATCAGGGCTGATCTTGCAGACTGCTGACTCTTGCTCATGCAAAGGCTCCGTTTGGTTTCTGTAGTACCAGTCACATGAGGAAAAGCTGCAGGGCCTGTTAGGGCCAGAAGAATATGTATCAGCTTCTCAGAATCCTTGTTTCTTCACAGCAGGGTTTCAGGGGGCAACCAGGCTGTAAGTACAAGTTTTGCCTATTGCTGCTTTCAAATAGTACCAAACCTTCAGCTATTGATTATAAGCAGAGGTTCATTAGGAAGGGGAAGGGAGAAGTGGGTTTAGTGAGAAATGCAGAAATCCCAGTTCAACTGCTCAGAGGCCTCTATGGATTAATAGAATTAATTTATCTTGCGGGGCATTAATTGAAGAATGTGCTGAGGTTAAGGACAAGGTCAGCTCTTCACAGTGTAATGTCTTCTACATAATTCACTTACCAAACCATCAAGACAATCTGTGCAGAGTATTAATGAAGGATGGACGTTCTGCTCCCAGGATCTCAGGGAACATAACCTTGTATTACAGATAACTTTATGTGAAAGTTGTAGGAAGGTACATGGCAGATGTTTTATTAGATGAGACAGCACTATCTCATACTTCTTTAAGATCTGCAGTTGCAGATCAGGTCTGGATAACATACAGAGGGACACTTCCGACCCAGCACAGAGCGTTTGGACCCTCTGCATAAACAGTACTTAGCTTGAGCTCACAGCCCTCCTGCCAGCGAGTTGGCAATCGCACCCCTCAGCCCTGTGAG
This sequence comes from Balearica regulorum gibbericeps, assembly GCF_011004875.1. Classification (NCBI taxonomy): domain Eukaryota; kingdom Metazoa; phylum Chordata; class Aves; order Gruiformes; family Gruidae; genus Balearica; species Balearica regulorum. The sequence goes on from NC_046199.1 coordinate 2,312,407, forward strand.
GAACCAATCAATAAAAATCAGCTCGGCAATTATCACCGTGCTTTGTTATTCCACTAGACTGACTCAGAAAGGGTTGCTAGCTGGCTGCAGCAAACACCCTGCAAAACTGGAAGAAGTACTTGGCTTGGGTTGGTTTGCTGGTGGGGGAATGATGGAGAGAAAAGGCTGTGATTGCAGGGGCTGTGGCATTGCCAGCGTGACAACTTTAAGGCCCCCCCCGAGCAGGGGGAGATGCACGACCACCCCCTCACCACCTGGGATCTACCTCTCCAGCCCATCTCAGGTTTGCCCTGCCAGGGCCAGGCTGGGGCAGATGCCTGACCACATAGCAGAGAGACAGAAACCTGCTCAAGGGGAGTGAAAGGAAAAAAGGGACAAGCAGATGAGCCTGGCTAGGGTGAGGTTTTTGTCTCTCTCTGCTTGCAAAGGATAAAAGCAGTGCAGATATGGCTGTAAAGCTCATTGCTAAGCAGCTACTTGGGTGTCTCTGGTGGTGGGAGTAGCTCTAGATCGTGGAGGACTTGGTCTGCTCTTGGCTATTTGTTTATCAGGAAGTAGGAACCTACCTCCCTGCTGCTGCTAGTGACTCTTTCTGCGCACATATTCAGTGATTGCAGTGAGCAGGATGGGAGATTAATAGTGACCATTAAAGCTGTACTAGACCTCTCCGTATACCAGTGCAACACACCAGGCAGAACCTGTATCTGATTCCAGACATCGTTTATAACTTGTTGTTCTTCAGCAACATCTAAACCACAGGCACAAGCTTTTAAACACCAGAAGTATTTTCTTGTGAGAATAAACAAAAATAAGAGCAGGGGCTCAATATTGAATATCCATCCTTGGAGACACTTAGAAATAAGACCTTCAAAAACCTGATCTACCTGGTCCCCTTCCAGCTCAGTTTTGGGCCAGAGATCCCCAAAGGTTCATGTTAACCTAAATTTCTCTGTAAGGCACAAAAGCCAGATCTACAGCATGGCAGAGAGGCAGACTAGGTCAGAGAGGCTGAATCAGATGACTATGCCTTATGACTTGTTCAACTCCACAGCTGCCCCGCAGAGTGGGCTTAAAAACCTGATATTGCTATTGGTTATGGTCTTCTTCAGAGCTCCCATGGCAGATATCCAGGTAATGAATCCAACAAGCCCTGTTCCATTAATGAGCCCTAAGAAGATCAAAGATGATGGCACAAGATGAAGTGTCTGTTTTACAGTTCTTAAAAGCTTGAGAAAAATGAAAACACATACAAGGAACCTATATGAGGCCAATTTAACTGAAGATGGAAAACCAGACTCAAAGGTGAGATTTTGTGCCAGACTTAAATGCCTCTTTGCGATCACATTTCATCTTCCTTCTTTAGATGCATTATGATAAAATCTAATTATAGCATGGCACATCTTCCCCCAGACAGCGTTCTTTCGAAGCAGTTCAGCCAATATTTGTTTTAATTCACTTGGTTTTGTTTGATTTTCTTGTTTGTTTGCTATTTCAGGTCTTATTACCTACACACTATTTAGATTAGTGCTGACCTGTCTTCAAGTTTCTGAAAGTGACATAATTGAGTCTTTGGATTGTCAGAGGATCCATCCCACCTTCCAAAGAGGTGCAGGAGATGGTCTGGGAATGCTCATGGGTAGGCTCTGACTGCAGCTGCTCTTCTGTGAGGTGGGATGGGAGCACAGCTAGGCTTCAGGGCACCCCAAAAACATTACTTCAGCTACTTTTGCTGTGGTTGGCATTGACGTTACTGAAGAACACCTGCACTAGCATAGCCTGGCTACTGGGCATGTAGAACAGCCATAGGAAGCAAGGAGCTGTACCTGACTTACTGGGAACTGCAGATTGCTGAGATTGTACTAGCACTGCCTTTTGTGCTTTTCTACTTGTCCTGGAAAAACCTTAAAAATAGTCTTCCAGGTGTTCTGTTCAGCCAAAAGTTGACTGAGCTTGCAAAACTGTTGTAGCAAGTCTGTCAGTCTGCTGTGTTCCTTCAACTCTGGCAGCTGTTCGAGATCTTTCAGAGAGCTCACTTGTGTCTGTTTGGGCCTCAGTGCACTTAAAGATGATAGAAAAGTCACAGTAGCACTGCTGACATTCACCTGTGACCTCTGTATTTAATGTCTTGCCCCCGAGTGCATCAAAGATTTGTTCTCAGCCATTATTTTAGATTTTGCAGCACAGAGGATATTTGTGGACAATTTGTGCAACATACTTTTCCTGTGCTGCAACTCTATGAACTTGGTAAACTGCATCCACTGCCACGGCAAGAATAACTTATGGCATTTCCTCTAGCTCTGTCATGGATTGGGGTTCCGCGTTGGCTCAGCACCACAGCACTTCCAGCCCTTGAGATCCAGACAGAGCCTGGCACTGCCCAGCCCTGGGTCTCTGCATGCTCTCAGGTCCTACGTTTGTCAGACTCCTCCCCACTGGGAGATGGGACTCGCACTTCTCTGGCAGCAACGTGCTCACCCAGTCAAAGCCTACCCTTTCTTAAAACATCATCTAGGTACCTACTGCCCCATTCTTCTGCCAGCAAACACAAGCAACATACACCAACGGAGTTGCCCTTTTAGTTACCAGCTTATGAAGCACCTGGTTCATGTGAAATAAGAAGTGTAACACGGTTTTCTTTGTTTGCCTTTTTTTTTTTGTTTACTACTATGGAGTGTTTCTTGTCTTGACACCAGGTTCTTTAGGGTAGGCCAGGATCTGCTTCTGCCCTTCACAATTTGTCTCCTGAACTCGGAGTCCTCTTGGCTCAGCTCACCTCTTCCACCCTGGGGTGGCTCCACAGCTGAAAGGTTATCCCTGCTCCAGGGACAGGCTGAAAGGTTATTCCTGCTCTTGTGTTTTCTCCTACATGATGCTTTGCTGCAGCTTAATGAGTCCATTCATACAATCCCACATAAAACCTTGGCTGTTCAGTCGTGCTCCTGCCCACGCATTCTGGTAGGAGCTGGGTCTTGGGTAGCCAGCAGTGAACTGCGTGATAAGCTGATGCTTGGAAGCTGCTCAATCTGGGGCATGGAAGAGCCTCCCTTTCTCTTGCCCACCAGGAGAAGACAGGCCCCAGAAGACCCCTCCAATAATTTTTAAGAAACATGTTGTCCTTGGTGGTGTTTTTCTTTCCCATGGAAACTACCACTCCTCAGCTATTTTCTTACTCTCCCAGACTATTTTTTCAAATTATTTCTGTTTCCAGTTGTTGAAAGCAAAGTTCTCTTTCAAAGATTTTTCTGCTTTCAGTGGAAAGTAAAAACTTTGTGCAAGGAGGAAAAAAAAAATCCTCTGATCCACTCTGCTCAGAGAGAATACTGAAGGCCAGTATTGTTTCTGTCTTTTGCTGTTTTTCCATCCTTGCTGCATTTCTTTTCTGTTGTTTCCCTTTCTCTTTGCCAACTGACATCCTTCCCCGAAGCAATGTTCCTTGTGCCCTTTCCAAAGGCTTCACTGCAGTCCTTTCCTCATTCTGCGTGGTTGAAACGATCAGCAAGTGAATAGGTAATGCTGCTGACCTTGGAGGTGGTGCCTCAGATGAAGGGGAAGAAGCCTCTGAGCTGAGTCAGGTTTTCTGCAGGTTCAAGCCGTTGGCACAGCATTGCTTTGTTCCTGTTTGAAAGACTGTCACTGGTGCCATGAGATTTCCCAGTCACATGCTGGGTTTGTATGCAGGTAGACATGGGTTTGAAACACAGGCTAGATACACCAGCTGGTACCCTGATGCCTGTCTCATGTACTGTATTGCCCTGGAGGTGTGGAAATCAAGGGTGTGATAGCAGCTCTTCTACCATTCAGTCAGTCTAGGAAGAGTGAAGGGACTACTTCTGTGACCTGCTGCCCTTCTGGAGAGACACAGGAATTACCAGCCGCACAAAAACTGGTATCCTATATTGATTTTGGATGGCCTGGCAAGATTATTTAACTAAAAGCTGGCACTGTGGATGCAGATTAGACCTTCCTAAGAGGTCCAGCAAAGCAGGTATATAGACTAGTAATTGAAGATCAACATACAAATTGGGCATACTTATCATTGATCCTTATCTGACCTGGTTTGGTAGTGACAAGAGCGTTACCTTCAGTGGCTTGCACAAAGTGAATTGAAGTGACTCAGGACTCTGGTGTACATCCCCGAGGCATTGTTGAGGGCAAGTAAATGCTTATCAGAACTGCTGAATCCACCAGGCAGCAAAGCACCAGGTCAGTGCTAAGTTTCCATGTTCTCATTCTTGTGAAAGCCAAGTGTCCCTCACAACTTCCCGTGGCTTGGACCTATATGCAGGATGCTAGGAGCAACAGTCCTACAAGACTGTTGGATTTCCTGTCCCTATGGGAACTTTACCAAGAACTTTATATGGGTGAGAGCCACAAGATGCATGTCACGTTTTTCACAGGGCCAGAGGGAAGGGGATGCCTGCAGCTGGTTCACTCCCACAGGTGACAACATCTCTCAGGGACCTTGGTGCCCCATGGTGGAGCAGGATTGACCAGACATTGAGCAGGTAGCAGAGTATGTCTCTCTGGAAACCCATTTTTGTCATATGAGCCACCTCTTCTGCTTCACTCGGGGTTTTCCAGCAGTTGTAGCACTGGTGAAGACCTGTTGATGGTCAGGCAACAATACAGAAGTAGAACCCACATTTCTCATGAGCCATTTGCAAGTGAAAACCTGGGTCATGTCTTACACTAGTGCTAATTCTGTGATCAGAAGTTTCATGGTCTTGCACAACTCCTGACAGGATGCATGAATTTCTCAGAAAAGCAAGCTGCTAGCCAACAAGGTTATAGTGATTAAAAAAAGAGGTCTGTGCCTCTTAATGCGAATAAGTACACATTAGTCACCTTAATCCTGCTGGGCCTCAGACAGCAAATTCCAAAATTTGTACTATTTTTAGAAGTACTATGATTTTCAAACCACTCTCCACATGCTTTTTAGACCTGAATCATGATTTTCAAGCGCTTGGAGTTGTCAGTGCTGCTATTAGCCAGGCAAGAGAGGGGTGCATGGGAGAGAAGAGACGAGAAAGGAGCAGAATTCATCATGGACATTTCTGATGCAAATGACCACCTGCAAATAGATCAAAGTTTCAGCATGTCTCATGAAACTAGAATGTGTTTCATAATGTGTCAGGAAAATTTCAGACAGCCTTTTGCCAATGGCAGGTCTTATAATTAGGGGTTAGCAAGTGTGTGTGCTCACTGCTCTGTTCTGGCTGGCATCACGCCCACAAGGCAGCTCTATCAACACTTTACTTCAAAGGTACAAGACTTATCTATTATTTCAATATCAATGAGACATTAACTGATGTCAGTGAAAGGTCAGTTCCAGCTTATAAGTAAAACCCTGTTATTAATATTTTGATTATGTTTAGTTGTTTTAATTTTTTGACTAAAGTTGTTTAGAATATAATTAAGTCCCATCGGTGCCTGGAGAGCTTAGATACAGAGGAGAGTTCAAATGCTAGCAAATCTATCTTCCTCTCTGCCTTAAATCCAGGGGAAGAATTGTAATGAAAATACATCGACTGGTATTCTCCAGTACCGTGCAGTAAAACAGTGTTTTCTTACACCCCTCCCTGCAAAAGACCAAATGTCTTTTTCAGAAATCCTCATACCTGTTTCACAGCTGGGGACTGAACTCTCAGATTCTGGCCCCAGATGGACGATGAGTGCCCAGGTGCCGAGATTGTTGTGCCTACAAGGTGTAGGTGTTTCTTCCAGAAATCCAGCTTGCACTTTGGGCTCGTGACTCTTGGCAGCCTACCCTTTAGGGAAGAGAAGGAACATTTACCGAAAAGTCAATGAACAGACTAGTTTTGGTAAGCTACACAGGCGAGACCAAAGTACAACTAACTATTAACATTTAAATTCCACAAGACATTTCTCAGAGTTTTCCAGTACAGCTCATTATAGCTTTAACAAATATATGCAATGCATGTAAGAGAATTACTCTCAGCAGTGTGATGGCTATTACCCACATTCTGCCTTCTCTCTTACTAACTTGTTATCCTATATTTGTAATAAACAGCAAATTGTTCAGTTCAATATTTGCCTTCCCCAATATCACTCAATAATCTTTTATTTTTCATTCTCTCTTTCCTCTCAGATTGTTAGATCTGATAATTCATCTGATAAAATACTGTCCGTTTCATTAATCCAGCAGACACAGGAAAGTGAAGTTGTGAATTTAAAAAGAGATGATAGGTCTTACTAAGCCAGTAGATGTGTGATAACAAATTCATGAACCCGATCACAAATTTAGGTGATATCAGAGAGCAGATGGTACTTTGGTAGTTTCAAGCTGATGGTTTGAGACCATGAACTTTAACTCCCTGAGGATACCTTTGCAACCTCTTTATAGGCTAGAAAAGGCTGGGGAGTGCAGAACTGGAAGCAGGTAAAAGAATGGAGCATGAGCAAGGATTTTCTTTTAAAAAACCCAAAACAAAGTGAAACAAACCACCCTTCAGACTTAAAATCAATATGCAGGGGTTCACTCTGACAACCTGTGCAACACACATGATGCAAATGGTATTGATAGACTCATGCTTAAAAAACCTCAAAGGCTAGGCATTTACTTCATAAAAAACAACAACTTTAATCCAAGTTGTGTATGCTGTCATTGACTCTTCTCCCAGACAAAACAGGAACAATGGAAGAGTTCCAGAAAAACGTGCCTTTTTTGCACTAGGGTGCCATAACAGGAATTTTTTGCTTTGTTAGGACATATGTATGAGATCTTTCACAGAAGATAACACGGTGATCTAGGCAGGAGCAGGATGGATAGGAGCATCGGGGTACTCGAGGAGCTCCGTTGAAGTACTCACAGGATAACCAGATAAAGAAACGCTATATAGCTGTAGGCTTTATCTGATTGTATATAATCAGATATGTGTGATGGTTGTCAGATGATGAGGAAGAAAAAAGACCCTGGCTAGTAAGTCATGATTCTTTTTCTAATAGAGACCAAACAAGTAAGATCTTCTGAGGAAGCTGCTGGGGCTGGAGGAGTTTCCACTTGGAGGCAAGTGCTTGAAAATGGGCTGTTTTCCTAAGGATTGCTATAAACAGCCAAATGAGTTCAAAAGACACTGGAAAGGACAGGAATTGACAGAGGCAGACATACAGTGCAATCCCTTTATTTTTTTTCCCCTTTCTTTTTTTCTTTTGAAAAATTGGGTAAAGCGAAGGAAAATATGATAATAAATAATAACATGCTAGTAATCTGGCCCACTAGCACAGAGAAACTGGAACAATGTGTTCAAATGGTGGACTTGACAGGGAAAAAACATGGCATTTTCCTTTATTATAATGAAAAGTAGAGCATATAACCCATTGTGCAGTTTAATAGCACTATTAAACCAACAAGACTAAGTGTTTGCAGGGAATCTGAATATGCTGCAGAATGACCAAAGCCCGAAGCCTGAGTGACTGCAGAGTTTCTGATTAATCAACAGAACAAAAAAAAGGAAAAACTATTTCCCCACATGTGGCTGAGTTAGTGGAGCATTGCCAATTTGAAGAGAAATTAAAGGCACGAGGGGGTTGCACTCTATAGGTATGTACTTTGTAGAATGAAGCAATCTAAAAATGGCTATTTACAGAGGCTGACTTGACCCTAAAGCATGCACTAGAAATTGCCACATCAGTGAAGATGCCTACTAAACATGCCAGGATGGTGCAGCATTGTAAGATCTGTGCAACAAATAAACTACAGGTCAGGCATAAATACAGCTCAGGCAACACCCACTGTGTACTTTTGCTGTGAGAAAGAGTTTCTCAATGCAAATCATTATCGATTTTCTGACAATCTTGTAGAAACTGCAATGAATTAGGGCACATGCAGTAAATGTGGAGGTCAGTGCATAATCACAGCTTTCAAAAGACACTTCCCGAGGATTTCAGAGTCCTTGTTTGCTGATGATAGGCTAAAGATCACTGATAATGTTGTACAGTTTCCAGCTCTCAAGTTTAAAGAACAAAAGTGAGATGTGGCTGACAAATGGGTGGAAGCTCAAGCGAATCTTGTCCAGGGCCTGCTCTCTGGGTGACATCTCCACGGGATAATCCAGCTGCCTGACAGCAGTGCACGGAACTTCTGCACTTCTAAAAACATGCAAAAGAAAATGTTTCTGACAGATTTTAAGTATGAACTCCCATGACATCTCCTGAGAAGAGCCGGCCAGTGCTAGATCATTTATGACTATATTTAGCTAAATCTTGCAACCCTCCAAGGATGGAGATTTCTTCTTTGCTGACCTGTTCTGAAACCGCATCATCCTCCTGGTGAAAATGTTTTCCCTCATGTCAGTTCCGTACCTCCCAAGCTGAAATTTGGTGTTGTTATAATAACCAATGTCTATAACATGTCATAATATGATTTAATTATGGTATTACTTCTTGGTCCTTAATATAAAACCCTTTGTTTCATTGCTTATAACCGTGGCCACTGTAACCTGTTCAGGCTCTTGTTTCTCTTGGTGTCAGGGAGCCATGGTGAATGCACAGCAAAGCTTCAGAGAACTAAAGGCTCCACTGAGCATGTGGGAGCCAATAATTTTCAAAGGCTTGCAAAAATGTCACCACTATATTTCTTTCACAATGTTCATGTTTTGTTGAAATTGTTCGTAAAACCAACCTTCTTGAACTGGATGCCTGTGCTCAAACATTTCAGCCCAGAACAAGGTTGTTCTGCAAATTATAAACAGTTTACACAGAATGTGGGGAGTCAGGCGGTTTAGAAAATAAATATTGCTTTTGCATGCCTGGTCCTCCCCAGATGTGATAGTGAGTACCTGGTTCAGAGGTAGCACAGCCAGGGGTACGGCAGAAATACCTGGGATAGACAGAAATGCTGTTATTGAAAGGGTGAGAGGTATTTACTCTGGATGGGTTATCAAAATGCTTGTTTTCTCTAAGGAGAAATGACTGTTCCCAGTTTGAAATGTCACAGGTGGGAGGTGAATTTAACCATCCAGCTCCCATCAAAGTCAGTGCGTGTCATCCAGCTGATGTCCCCCTGCCACCACTTGAGAAGCTGAAGCATTATCACAGCCCCCTCTGGGAAAGGAGGCTGAACAAGCTGATACTAAAAATAGATGTCTAAACTTTCTGTGGTCAGGTAATTGAGGACAGTATTTCCTGAAGGCTGGCAGTTCCATGATCTGGTATGCTGGTGGGTGTCAGAGACTCAGGGGGGGTCCTGCAGCAGTTCTCTGAAAATCTGAGTCTTGGGACCTGTGGTGCATTGGCAAGCTAAGATTGAACGAAACATAGCAGACAGTTTGGATGTCAGGAGCCTCCTGGAAGAGAAAATTGTGATGCATTGACATAGTCTGCTCTGCACTTCAGTAGGATAGCAAGCAGGGGAGAGGAAAGACTTTTCTTTTCCTTTTTTTTAGATCTATCAATATAATCTGTGTGGAAAACCCCTAAACTTGAGGTTCCCTAAAAGCTTCTTTTTGAATCATTTTCCCTTTTTAGCTGTTTGATACATATCCATATTTACTGGTTTCCATAGTCCATAAACAGAAACAGGAAAATACTGGGATACCAGCTATTTCCATGAAATGCTGAACATAAGAAATAACCGATAAAAATGAGCCCTTATATTTCAGGAGCTGTCCAAGGCTTATTTTGTGAGCATTTGTGGAGATGGACAAAGGCCCAGAAGTTATTTCAGCCCCTTCCTGTTCTCATTAGCCATGCAAATCCACCACATGACTGTTAAACACAACCAAAGGACGCTTCTTCTGAGCCCTCTCTGCTGACCTCCTGGCAGCCTGTGCTCCTGTAACAAACAGTAGCTCCCTGTGTTTCCACACACACAGGTGTATGACGTTGCACAGAAAGGTCTGTATGGCTGCAGTCTTGTGCGTGACCAACAGAACCCCACCATGGTGCTGAGTGGTGCTGGTGCTGCCACAAAGCCTGTCACAGCAGCAGAAGAGAGCTTCGGGCTTGAGAAAGCTCTGCTTTTGTCTCTTGCACTCAGAACAGGCAGGCGTTCTCACCACCTTGGTATTGGTGACGATACAGGGCCATGCAGATGTGTCTGAACCAGCTAGGATGGCTGCTGGGAGCAGCTGTACCCTCACCAGCGTGGTGCTGGATGCAGGTGGGTGTCCCAGTTGCCCTGAATGGACTATTCTGGTGTCTGAGCTGCCCCGGGTCCCTCTGCCTGACATCGCATTTTGCTGGGAGCATACATCCAGAGTGGCCTATGGAAACTATGCTGAACAAAGCTCTGCTCTGGTCTTCATTGCCAAGGCAGGCTCAGCTGCAGGGCTGGGGTTGAGCCAGTATAGCCACCAGCGTATACCAGTGCCTGCCTCCCGTCGGGGAGCTGGCGAGGACATCTGCTGCTGCCAAAATCCTGTTGTCTACATGCATGTGAGCGGGAGGGCCAGCTGTCCAGGAGGGATGCACAGGGATCTCCCATGGACACGTCCAACTCTAAACCACAGCCTGGGACCATGGGGACAGACCTTTAACAGCACATGCCAGCAGAAGACACTAGTGTCAGCATGGACCCCAGGGAGGGGGTGGTATCCTGTGATGTGGTATCTCTAAAGAGCCACTGTGTTTCCAGAGGCTTGAATAATGGCCATCTGTGTCTCGCATGACCCTGCCCTGCTGAGCAGGGCTGTGGGACACCATGGCCCTCTTGCCTTCCCAGCACCGGCTGTAAGTGCTGGGTCTCTCCCTGCCCTCTGTTTGCAAATGGCATTTCTCACTCTCAGCTAAACCATGCAATCTTCTCGTTTCAGAGCAGATAAAAATACCAGTTAACATCAAGCAATTGTGGTGTTTGCTTTATACTTATTAAAACCCACTTTATTACGATGTTAACCTTCAGACCCTTGGAGCTGCCTGACACCAGCTGCCTCGGGAAGCAAAGACCCCACGTAAACAAAAAAGTCACCCCCCAGAGCAAGAGCAGTGCTGCACTTTATTAATAAAAGCTTGAAGCACGGTATAATTCTCCCACCCACCCTGCCAGAAATTTAACACCACAACACTTCAGTCAGCACAAAAGACAGACACGATATTTTCTAATTGATAGAATATCTATTGAAAACCTATTTAGACACTTTAATGGGATAACAGGAACACCGTGCCAATCTGTGGAGGTGGAGAGCTCATCAGAAACTTTAATACTTTCCATATGCACAAGAAAATACCATTTGCAGAGATTTCTTCCTAGTTTCGTCCATCTGCCTCACCAAGCTATTCCTTTTTGTCTCTTATTTATGGCTGTAATTTTGATGCCACAGTTACTGTACACAATCTGCTGTATATTTCTCTTATTCGCTTTGAAATTGCTCTTTTCAGCTCATATCTGAAGTCATTTATTTGCCCACAAAATAACCAGGCCCTGAACTATTTCTTGGCAACCAGTCTTGCAGTGCCTGAGATTTTTTTTCTATAATGGTGTATATACATCCTTTATTATTGCACTTAAATGCTTATTAACAATTCATGGAACCTTAAATGGCTGAAAAAACAGATTCTTGAGCTAAATATTTCTAGATAGTGTCTTAGCCCAGAGCCCTTCTCCGCAAGTGTAGGCTTCACAGTGAAGGAGAGCATGGCTCAAAGTTGGTATTTCCAGAGTAATTGCATTTTTAATTAACAGTATATTTAATCCATGTACAAAAGAAAGTGACACAGCTGCTCAGGGACTGCTGTAACAGGCTAAAAATAATTTTGCAAAGTATATACTTTGATTTTATCAGTCTTCATATTATGGTCACTGGAGACTTTGGTGATGAGCATCCTGATCTGAAAACATGAGGTTCCTGTGCCTGTCACCCTCATCACATATATGGTCCATTCTGAGACCTCGTTCAGCAAATTGCAGCCTGTTGAGGCTGTGTTTAGACTTAGTGGCACATGAACACCCTCAGGACATGCTTTCCCCCTTATGCAATCATCTCGGTGGCACAGACAAGGGTGACTGGGGCAGGGAAAGGCAGTGACAACCTCTGCAACCACAGCTTGGGGTGCTGACACCCCAGGGTGCCCTGCTAGCAGAGGGTGCCTGGAGAAGAAGATTTGGGGTGACCTCCTCAGGGGCACTGAGAAATGTTCTTTTCTGCTCAATTTCACAGAGTTCAAGTGTCTAAGTAAATAGTGGAAAGGCAACTGTTTACAGGTTAAAATGTTCCTCTTCTGCAGAGGACTCAAAGTCCCCAGTGCCTGTTTGTGCACCAGCTGAGTGAACAAATACTTAGAAATTTCTAAATTCTTAGAAGCTGGGATATATCTAAACCTAAGCAGCGATCTGCAATGGCCCCTCTCAGCCTCCCCCGTGGCCGCCAGACCGGGCAGCGTGCTGCCACCTCGCCTCTGGACAAGCCCTTGGCCGGTGGGAGTGCAGAGGGGGAGAGGGGCTCTGCTTTTTAGTTAATTTTTACTCCAGCTAATTTGACTGCCAGAAACAAAAAGAGGAATTTGAAGCTGTACACTCACTGACCTTTAAGTGTGCAGCCCTTAAATTTTTAGTACTGTCCAAGCAACAGCTGAACCTTTCAAAGAAATAGCAGCTTCTCTACAAGCTCGTTTGTCCCAGGAATGGCAGGAGTGAGACGATGCAATACAGAGGCCTCTGGGGCCCTGACACTTAATTGTTCTCTTGTTGAAAAGCTGATCAATTTGGAGACTCTCCCTTGGAGGGGGGGGTGTCCTCCCTTTATCTTGATCTCTTGTTTCTTTCCTTGTAGCACACGATTTCACGAACATCCCTCCCAGCGCGGTAAGTTCAGGAAATATATTTGTCTCCGGCTCCATCAGACCAGTTTGTTCTGCTGGTATGTGAGCAGCGGCACTGGTGGTTCAGTAACCGAGGATGAGTGTGTGAGCAGGGGAAATCCACGTTTACTTCCACTGACTGCCATGCAACGCAAACTGCTTTACATCTCCACTGCATCCAGTAACACCCGCTGTCAAGGGATGCTCTGTAGAGATGCAGTCAAAGGAAAGAAGGAAGATTTTCGGTGTCGTTTTCCCAGGGAGGAGGGTTCGTTCTAGCCAGACTCCTCTCCTAGGAGGCCAGAAAGGATGGTTTAACATCATCTGGTGTCAGTTCCTCTGATGACAGAAAATAGCATAAGGAGAAACAATAACAGTATTTCTTCATGCAGCACTGGGAGCAACGGGACTCGCTGGGAGGAAGCAGAGCAGGGAGTGGGACGGGCAGAAAGAAGTGCCGTACCTGGGGGAAGGATGCTACAACCCGTGGTGCTGCCATGGACCCATCCTGAGGGCTGGAAGCAAAAGTGGAGTGGGAATGGTGTCACTGGAGGTCTTTGGTGTGGGTAGACCCAACCCGTGAAAGCTGGCAAGAATGCCTAGCTGTCTGCCCAGGGCCCTGCCCTTGGTGACAGCCTGATGGGCTTCCAGTTCAGTGCTTTTGATGATCCCAGATGGTCTGAGGCAATCAGCTGTTCTGTGCTTTTTTATTTCAGCTAGTGGAACAGAAGCACTGAGGAATGCCTGGTCATTCCTCATGGGCTCTTGACACCTCTCTGTCCATCATATGGGCATGGTGTGGTTGAGAATCTACCTCTATTGGCACACATACACAGTGCCAAAGTACATGCCAAGATGAGGGCTCTGTGCGGGGAGGTGGGGGAGTCTGGTTTGTGCTGAGCTGTTCTCCAGTGGGGCTCATATCCTGATGGGTTTGGTGCTACCCTTGGCATTTTGAGCACCAGCAGGTGTTGCCACATCAATAGTTCTGGTTCAGGTCAAGCAATGGCTACTACAGCTGAGCCTAAATGGGCTGGACAAAGATAGCGATGGCCACCAAGATGAGCATGAATAGCTTAGAAAGGTGCAGAGCTGATAATGCCAAGATGATTTAAGAATCAGATGTAATTTTGCCAATACAATTTCATTTGGATTTGATCTTAGCTTGAAGCAATTTGTTTTGAAAGAGACGTTGGATACCTTAAATGGCAAATATTCTTACATTGATTAGAGGAAAAAGTGGTTTAAGTCTTACAGCCAGAAACAGAGGACGTGCCAAGATTCCCACTTGCAGAGGCCTAATTTTCTTCTCCTTGTACATCTTGTGATGAGACAGAGTGGTACCCACTTACCTGCTCCCCAGCAGTCCGATCCCAGGTTACAGCTGAGCCATATCAGAGCTGTCCTTGGGCACAGGCAGCCAGAGCTCCAGCAGCAGGGAAGAGAATACGGACCCGGCTGTTGCACTCAGGGACCTGAGGGAGGTCAATGTCTCAAGCTCAAAGCGAGTCTTTCCTCCAGACATCCCATGGTAACCAATGCCAGACCGAAGTGCGGCTGGGAAGGGAAAACAGAAGGTCCCAAGAGATATTACAGAAAACTTTCAGAGCCAAAATAATTGTATTTGTGGGCTAGAAGAGTTCAGACTTTGAATATTTAGCAAAAGCCTTTTTTAATGCAACTTTTTTATAACAGTAGTCATATTAATTGCGGAGAAGGGGATGCACAATAAAAATGTGAAACCAGGTTGTTGCTTGACTTCAGTTGTCATCACAGCACAGCATAAGGCATGTGTCATACTGAACGTGAAGCTCTAAGGTGGTTCTTCTCCTTCCATTTGCCAAGAGCTTGACCCCTAGGACCCATGGCTGTGCTGGAAACAGTACCACGTGGGCTGTGACTGACAGACTGTTTCCATGTTGATCCGTCAGTCTGACTGTAACCATCCCTCCTCCCTCCAAACTGACCATCCAGGCATTGCGCCTGGGTCCACATTTCTTTATGTTGGGAAAATATTAGTCGTCGAGCTCAGCTGGAATCACCATTTGCTGATTGGCATAACGAGCTTAGCATAGGTGGTTAAATCTGCAGAAGCCTTAGGCCACAAGCTGTGAATTTTCACCTAGATATGTTGAACTTTTGCATAGTTAAGTAGAAGAAGGTCCCAGAGCTGGTTTGAGCTGGAAAATAAGGAGGCTACAATCATCAGCAGAGGCAGTAACCTTAGAGATGGGAAGCACCAACCTAGAGACAAAGAAAGGACCCAATGAAGCACATGAAGACCCCAGACCCTAATATTACTATTGGTCTGAACTGCTACGTGAGAGGAGGGGAACTTAGATTGTAAGGGTATAACTGCCCAGGGATTTCTTTGTTCATGGTCCCTCTGCAGAGGCTCAAGCTGTTAAAACTGCTGTACCACCCAAATAAATTATCTCATGGGACTTAGAGCCTGAAACTCTGCTGTGGGAAACCTAGGGTGATGAAACTTCCTTAACAGTTGATTGCACAGCAGCCAGTGCAGGGAAGTCCTGAGCTGTGGTGAGGACTTGTCAGGTGAGGAACAAGTATAATAAGCAGTAAGAAAGATTGGTGCTTTGCAGTCAGTGCAAACTCTCTCTTTAGGCTGTTAGCAAGAACCCCCAAAACTTCAGTTCTTGCTTTTGTCTTCTGTAGATACCACTTGTCATGTAATGGGTCTTTCATCTCAATAGAACTTTTATCTTCAAACATGTCAGATCTTTAAAGAACTGGAAAACATTAACAGGCAGGGAGAAACTTTATTCTAATTTGCTAGATGTAAGGGAAAAGGAGGATGCAGCCAGTTTAATGAGTAGAGACTGCCTTTGGATGTGGGCTCCTGTTCCTAAAGGTTCACTGGGTTCTCCTCAGTGCCATGGTCCACTCTTAAATCAAGACTGGTCATAGTGATTCACGCTAAGGAGGAGTGGCTGGGCTGTGCTCTATTAACGCTCTGCGTGTGTTGGCTCCTTCGATAGTTTTGACGTTGATATTCTGTACTAAACCGTAACCAAGAAGCCTGTAATGGAAGGAGGCCGCGTAACTGCGACCTCCCAGTGGACAGTGCCGCTGCTCCATACTAATGATCATTCAGAGTCGTTAATTACAATGGGGAGGTAATGGTCATGCTCCAAAGGAAGCTGTGTAAGTAGGAAGCTTTTTTTATGCCTGCTCCAAAGACCCCTCTCCAGAAGTGACTGTTGTTTGTTTACCCAAAAAGTGGCAGAAAAGCCTCTTTGATGTAGCCGTATGCCATGTGGTGTTACGGATCCTCAATCAAAAACAGAAGGAAATTATAATTTCCTGCTTTGCTCTGAATTTGAAGTGAAGAGGTATCTTAGCCACAAGCTGAAGTGCCAACTTCAGCTGTGGTGTTCCTTCAGCAGTACTGAAATTGACCCAGCACGGTGCCTGGCTGCTCACAGTGGGAAACCGCAAAGAGTGTCAGTACATTTATCTGAGGAACTGTCTCCTTTTTTGGAGAGACGGAGTCAGCTCTGAGCGCTGGGAGAGATTTTGCTGTCTTGTGTTAGACGCTGATGATATGAATGATAGCTGTGCTTAAGCCAGGGGATGAAAAGAATGAGAGGGGGGAAAAAAAAAAGAACTTTTCCTGAATTTTCTTCACTATGAAAGATTTGAGCATTGAATAAGGAGGCACTACACTAGCATTGTAACTGGAGGTATCGGTTTAACTCTTAGCTTTTTTCATAATCATAGGCAAGTTATTTATTACGCTGCTGAGTATTTTCATATTTATCGCTCTGTTTGAAGTCCCATCATCTGAAGTCAAGTGAATGTCCCAGCTTTCATTTTTGTAATATTTTAGTCTCTGTTATTGCACAAAATGCTTGAAATGTAACTGTAAATGAAGGTTAGGAGGATAGTAGGCAAATAAAAAAAAATCTGCAAATGTATGCTAAGAAGAACCAAAAGCATACTGTAATTTTTAACTCATAATTTGAAGGGGAGAATGAACTGATTCATGATTTTAGAATGCTCAGGATTGGCAAAAGCATAATTAATCCCTTGTCTCCTTTATGCCTTTGCAAAATGGTATTAATAAGGCAACATTTATCCATTGTAGATTGTAAGTGCTTCAGGGCGCTGCCTGGCTCTCCACAGGCCAGCATGTAGTGCCTAATGGAGAAGGGTCCTCATAGTCTTCAATTAGGCCTTAATACAACATAAATGACAAGCCCCATTTTTATTGCCAGTTTCAGTCTGTTCTTCACTTGTGGTTTCAGTGATAGAACCATGAGTGAACATCTACATTTTAGGGCAGCAAGCAACCAAATTTTAAATACTACGAGGCAGTAATTTTAATAATTCAAGTTTCTCAAAGCAAAATTATCATAATAAGTGAGGAACAAGGTGAGTGTAATTGGATTGACATGGAATGCAGAAAACGAATTAATTTTCATCTGCAAGGTCTGGAAAAGGTCACAGAGAGGCAACACAGATCATCACAGAGGATGCTAAATGCTGTAAATATTTAAATGGCTCACCAAAATCACTGATTTATTCCGGAACACGAAAGTATTTTGTCTCTGAAGAGACAGCAACATGTCTCACCAGTTCCTTCGGTTTGAACACAAAGTGCATCCCAGCTTTCAGAGTTGTGGATAGAAGCTATTTGGGACTTTATGGTGAACCGCATGCAATAAAGACCGGAGATGGGAAAGAGGATTGGCCATGGGCTATGGAGCATTTCATTGCCAGGCTTCAATCTTGTCCAGGTCAGTAGAGATGGGAAGTCATTACCAGTTGATGGCTGTTCAATGGCCTGTGTGAAATGCGGAGGTGGTTTCAGTCCAGTTCCCTTGTGACCAAGTGTCCTCAACATCAAAACCACCTCCTGTGCTGGCAGCGCCCTGCTCATCAGCTCGCACCCCACGAACAAGAAATGGGGCATCAGCTGTGCAGTGGTTGCAGAGGAGCCTCCATGCAGCACAGGGAGCTGACAGTCTTGAGTGTTTTTGTTACCAACAGCTCTGTTCATTCATGGCTGGTGCTGTGGCTGAGCTGCTTCAGGGACCTGTTGAAAACTAGCCCAGGTTTCTCAGCACCTGAGTGAACACAGCACTCTCACTGCTTTCCCAGGAGCCACACTTTCAGATCAGTCAGATCAGCCCAAATTTCAGCTGTAGCAGATGGGTCCCCTATTCCTGCCAGGATGGCCTGGTGATCATCACATGCCAAGCACTGGCATCCCGTGACACCTGCCAGAGCCATCTGGAGAGCTGGATATGGACCAGTGATGGGCTGTTTGGTACCAGCGCCATCAGGGCTCAGGAACACCTTGCTCCTAACACGGTCTTGCAGATGCTTCTGTTGCTCTCCAGGAGGTGGAATGGTGTCTTTCCTTGAGAAGTCTGGCTTTCTCCTAACTGGCTGTACCTCATTGAATAGCAGGTGCATGATGCCCACAGATGTTTGATGGCTTGTGCTTGACACACAGTCTGCAAGCCATATTGAACATGAGCAGGGCCATGAGGGCACATGGTGACCGTGATAAGGTACATGGTGACTTACAGGTAAGGGTGTTGGGCAGAGGGAGATGTCGATCATGGTTTGTTCAGTCAGGAACAGCAGCTGAGAGTCAAAATTTCTCTCTTCTCCCCTAAACCATCTCTATTAACTGTTCACTCCAGCTTCATTTAGCCACTCCGTGGAAACATTTACCACAAGTCCTTCAGTGCCTGATGTGTCCGTGGACTGTCTGGGACTGAAAGCAACATGGTGTACCCAGCATGTGGGCTGAGCAGGCTGCTGAAATGGTTAGGAATTTGGCCACTCATCCTCCCGATGCTAAAATCCCCATATGAATGCAGCCCTCAGGACCTGCTGACCAGATCTCTACTTCCATGCTGATGCATCTGTTGACCTTCCAAATTGGAACCTGACTTTGGTGCCTGAGGCACAGAGGGGTCAACCAAAAAATGTCTTTGGACTTCTCCTCTATGTACACTGAAATTTGTACTGTAGGAGATTTTGGAGAGCCCTAACCTGTCAGGGTGTGAGAAATTGTGTACAAGTTTTTTTTCTCCAGTCAAGAGGAGTTCTGGAGACATATTGACAACATATAGAGCTCCTTGTCCTCTGTGTCATGTATGTGTCATCTTGGTCCCATCACTTGGATAAATACGGCTCATGTTTGTGAGCATGTGAGTGTGTGAGTGCATAAAATCAACTTGCTGAGAGATTTTGTAACCAAATATTTCCATAAGATCACACATTGAATTTTATTAACTAAATTTCTGTAGAAGAGAAGGACACTCACCACTAGGAAAGATTTCTTGTTCATGGTGTTAAATTCATGTGACTTCAGTGAGAGAATAACAAGGCACTTGACACCTTCCATTTTCAGAATAACTTTGGAGCATTTGTTGTCACTCGTTTAATTTCTGTGTCCCAAAGGGGATTCAGCAAAATGGCCAGCTTGCATACATTCAGAGCTGACCTGATCTAATCTGAAGAAGAGTTTGAGTTCTGTGATGCTGCTGAAGTTGGATTCATTAGCCAGTTTCCACCCAGATTTTTCAGAAAGCTTCTACTGTTTGAAGGATAATTACCATCCCTCAGTCTCAGGGGAGGAAGAAACAAAGGACTGTACATTCCCCTTTTGATTCAAACTCAAAGAGTGACAGAGGCATGAAAAAAAGAGTAGGTCCAGGAAATTCTTCGGTAGCATGTTAATAGCTCTGCATCGAAAATAATATGTAGTGTACCACATGGGAGAAAGAGGAGAGTTAGGACTGCCAGATCCTCTTCTGGAAAAAATGTCCCTGTACTTGCACCTCTTTGGGAAATGAGAGGGAATACATGACTGTCAGCCAAGTTTTCCAGAGCAGTGGTTTTGAAGGTATTTCTCTGCTTACTGTCAGAGATTTATACACCTGAATACCTTTGGCATCTTCCTCCCATTGCGTCCCTCTCCTTCCATGCCTGCACAACCCCTGTTCTTGATCTCAGTCCACACCTACCAATACTAAATGTCTTGCAAAGGTTAGAGAATAACCCCTAGAAAGCCCATTTTAATTTTACAGTATCCTCAGTTTCTCTTACTCTTCTGCAGACCAGTGCCTTCATTTCACTGATCAGATGACTGCCGTGGCATCTTGGTCCAGCAATGCATTCCCTTCCTGCTGCAAACCTGGAGGAGCAGTGCATCCTTCCCACTAGTGCAAGTTATGCAGAAGGACCCAGCAGCCCCCTCTCTTTCCGTAGCCTCACACAAGCCAATTCCACTATTGGGGTTCCCTCCGCCCCAAAAGCTCCTGTTCTTCCGATCTCACCTTTCCTATTCCTTGGATTGTGCGAGGGATTACCTGAGCATGGGTTATCCCATGACTTACTGCCCAAGTGTGATTTCCTCTGCAAAGGCGCAGGTTATCTGAGGTGATGGATATACATATGAATGTGCAAATCCTTGTTCTATGTCAGAAAGCTCTGCTAACTCTCAAATTAATCTAGTCTGAAATTCTTTTTTCTGTACCTTTCCCCCCTTAGCCCAGAAAGAAATGCTCACAGGTGGGTTCCCAAACCCATACAGTGAGTAATTGAATGTATTTTCAGCTCCGGATCATGACAAACCCAAAATGAAAAGAATGAAATAATCTTACACTCTCCAGTAGTTAAAAAGATGAGTAAAAGTCCCTAGAGAAGGATGATTTAGGTGCCTAAAGAGTTGCTTTTCTCTTCTTACCATTATCATAAATATTTTCTATTTCATTACATTTGAAATTTTTGTCATGTTTATTTAATGATGATACTCTAACAAGACTCAAAAACTAGCTGTTGGAAAAAAAAAAAAAAGCTAAGAATTTTGCCAAAATCTTTTCATGATTAATACAGAAAGTATCTCCAGTACAACTTCACCTATGTCAACAAAGATGTGGGTTTTATGCTATATTGTATCTTGCATAATAGGTCTCTTAAGCAATGCAAGTGACTTTATATCACATAAGAATGTCTTTAATGGCAAATATTATGTATTTTTATAAAATATTTAAAGGCATTAAAAATTCCGTGTTTTAAATCCTGGATGCAAGAAGTGGCTGTCCTGAATTAAATACCGAAAGCTGCCTTCAGTGCATCCCTTTGTTCAGCAACTACTTAGCATCCACGGGCCGCGTGAGACACACCTGACACATCGGAGTGTGTCCCGAGCATCCCACCTTCCCCTGCTCTGTGGAGCTTCTACCTGGCTGCTTCATCTCCCCCGAGACATCTTCTCATTTTGTGGGTAAAGGCGACTCCAAGAGAGGAGATAACACATCCCTAGAAAAAAAAAAGTAACACACTAGGTCTTGAGCAGCCTGGGGAGAGGGGGGGAGTTTGATGCGTAATCCATCATGTCTCAATTTCTCACTTGACAAATGAAGCTTTTTACCACATAAGAAGATGGTGATGGTCAGTGCAATTTTTGATGCTGTGGTGAAAAGTGATGAGAACTTGTAATTAAAGATGGGGAACCTCACCATTTGCAGTTTCTTCTTCGAGGTGAAAAGCATTGAAAACACATTTTCTTCTTAAAGAGCTGTCTTGATACGTGAATCTTTTCTTTTGATTCCCTTGGTCTCTTAAAGGGGCTTGTGAGAGAAGCTGCTTTCCTCCCCAGCTGAACAGCCACATCTCTCATCTGTCCAAACCAGGACTCCTAACAGACTCTGGGCTGGAAGAAGTTGTTAAAATTTCCATTACAGAGACTGATTTGGGTCCTCTTGAACCTTCCAAAGCCCTCAGGGGAACTGCAGGATCTGGGTGAAAACAAAGTTTAAAGTCTTCAGCTGCCCATTGCCGTCTGTTCTTCAAGGCAAATCCTGGGCTCTCTGTGCTGTAACCAGCCTGAATAATGAAGCCCTTGTGGTGGGTTGACCCTGGCTGAGGGCCAGGTGCCCACCAGAGCCGCTCTGTCACTGCCCTCGTTCACCAGACAGGGGAGAAAAGGTACAATGAAAAAAACTTACGGGTCGAGATAAGGACAGGGAGAGATCATTCTCTAATTATCATCACGAGCAAAACAGACCGAACTGAGAGAGGGAATTCATCTTATTTATTACTAAGCAAAACAGAGTAGAGGAATGAGAAATAAAACCAGATCTTAAAACACCTCCCCCCACCCCTCCCATCTTCCCGGGCTCAACTTCACTCCCGGCTTCAACCTCCTCCCCCCTCAGCGGCACAGGGGGACGGGGAATGGGGGTTACGGTCAGTTCATCACACGGTGTTTCTGCCGCTTCTTCCTCCTCAGGGGGAGGACTCCTCTCATCGTTCCCCTGCTCCAGCCTGGGGTCCCTCTCACGGGAGACAGTCCTTCACGACCTTCTCCAACGTGAGTCTCCTCCACGGGGTGCAGACCTTCAGGAGCAAACTGCTCCAGCGTGGGTCCCCCACGGGGTCACAAGTCCTGTCAGCAAACCTGCTCTGGCGTGGGCTCCTCTCTCCACGGGTCCACAGGTCCTGCCAGGAGCTTGCTCCAGCGCGGGCTTCCCATGGGGTCACAGCCTCCTTCAGGTGCCTCCACCTGCTCTGGCGTGGGGTCCTCCACAGGCTGCAGGTGGAATCGCTACACCCCCTCATCCTCCCTCCATGGGCTGCAGGGGGACAGCCTGCTTCACCATGGTCTTCACCACGAGCTGCAGGGGAATCTCTGCTCCGGCGCCTGGAGCACCTCCTGCCCCTCCTTCTGCACTGACCTGGGTGTCTGCAGAGTTTCTTACATCTTCTCACTCCTCTCTCTGGCTGCAAAAGCTCTCTAACTGTTTTTTCTCTTTCTTAACTATGTTATCCCAGAGGCGCTGATTGGCTTGGCCTTGGCCAGCGGCGGGTCCGTCTTGGAGCCGGCTGGCATTGGCTCTGTCAGACACAGGGGAAGCTTCTAGCAGCTTCTCACAGAAGCCACCCCTGTAGCCCTCCCCGCTACCAAAACCTTGCCACGCAAAACCAACACACCCTTCATCAAAGTCCCACAGAGAAAAGTGCTTGTGAGTGGTGGGGAGTGTCCTCAATCTTCCCTGCAGGGCAATAGAAAGGAAATATATGTGAGCATTGGGGACACTGTTGTATTTGGGAGCTAAACTCATACCTGAGCCCATGTGAAAAAAATTGAGAGTACTTTCTAAAATCCAGGGCAAGCCACAACCCAGCTTACCTCCTCTGGGACTCCTGGACCCAGTGTAAGGACCTCCCCGGTGCAGACCTGGCAGAGCCACATTTGCAGGCACTGCATGGCTACACAGCCCCCATGCTTCTTCCAGAGCCTTTCGTGCTTGCCTTAATTCAGGGGAACATATTCCAACTCTAGTGGTGTCACAGTGTCTCATTTCAACGTGAAATGCATGCATTTTGCAACCTAAAATAGATATTCAAGGAAGGCACTCTTCAGATTTTAAAAGCCAACGGCTAATCTTCCTTCCGCTTCCTCAAGCAGTATGCCCTTCGGGTGAAGGTTTCACCTACACCAGCAACTTCCAGTGGCTCGATAGGTTTTAGCAATCCTACAGGCACGTCACACCTGGGATGCACATCTGATTCCTGATCCGAGCAAGCCTCCTGCTCTTTGCAAGAGTCCTGGGTGCTGCACCCGCCAGGCTCGCCCCGTCTCTTTCTCTCCCTGCCCCTCCAGCCCTGGCCTTTGCACTTTCTCCCAGCAAGGTGGCCCTGGCCTGGCGTTCAGCAGCCAGGACAAGGCACACAGGCAATCTTGCACCCGTTCTAGCAAAAGGGCACAGCGCCTACAGAGCAAAATGTGAACAAACAAGGATGTGCCCTTGTCACGGCAGATAATTTCAAAAACTTCTTGTTCAGCTTTGATTCGGAACGAAGCCAAGTTTGAGGATGTTGAAATCCCCTGGGAATTTGGGCTCCCATCCTCTGCACAGCCCTGAGGCTGGCACAACACACGAAGAAAGCGAAGAAATTTTAAAACGCGGTCAGTCATCCCTCGCATTAAGCTGCTTTTGCTTCCTGCTTCTTTCCCTTGCATCTGTAAGGGTCTCCCCTAGGTTTCACAGGACAAATAAGAAATTAATTTCTGATGGCTAAAATCTAGCAGAATTTGCTTTCCCTACTTTTCAGACTTGTATAAAACCTCTTTTTTTCTCCAGCTCTTGCCCTTTCTGTGTCCTTTTTAAGTGGCTACTGAAATTCCCCAGAGAAGCCAGATGACCCAAAGGAGGAGCCACCCTTGTCTTCCGCAGTTATAACAGCTGTGAATTTGGCTACCTCTGTTACTGCAGCCAAGGCCTTGACTTTCGCAGAAACACAGCCATATTTATACTTGATATTAGGATGTATAAATATAATTATTATGCATTTTAGTTTATGATGTTATTTTTATGAATCTTGATTTATATCAAACTCTGCAGTGCTTGCACCTGCAAGTGCTCATAGCAAGAACCAGTCAGGGTCACACGGGCAGTGGAAGAGGAAAGGATAAGTGTGAAAAATAGATGGGAAAACAAGAGAAAGAGCAGAAGATGGGATGGACGAGGGGAAGCTGTATGAGGGTCGCTGCTCAGTGGTTGTGGGCAGGCAGAACACCAAGGTGTAAAGACAGTGTAGGCAAAGGCTTCTGAGAAGGCTTCAGCATCCCGAGGTGTCAGATGTTTCTGTTCTGCCTCGTTGAGTGTCTCTGGAAAAGTGAACCTGCTCACTGAGAAGATCTTGAAGAAGCGACCTTAACTATGGGAGCAAGGAATAAACATCAGAGAACCAGCCTGGGCCCATGGGGCCGGGAGTACAGCTTTAGCAGCAGAGGTTTTGTGCAAGTCCACCTTGTAAGGGACGAAAACAGGGGAGGGGATGACCATGCAAGCAACTGAGAAGGTGCTACTACCCGATGGATTGTGCAGCAATTCCCAGCAGAGGGGCAGCGATGAGAGGGGACCACAGCGTCGGGCAGGGCAGTGTCGCTGGCCGTGCCCTGCGGGTTCATTCCCAGCCATGCAGGAGCTCTGTTAAACAGAGACGGGTCCCTTGCATCAGGTTCCTGCTGACTGGAGTCCCTTCTCCTTCCCTGCACCTCTTAGCCGGGGCACCTACTTCCATTAAATGCAGAAGAAACAAAAGGGCTCAGATCGAAGGAAAATGAGGGAGGAGAGAATATTAAGAGAAAAAAGATAGCTGCCAGCCACAGGGCTAGGGCAGGGACCCGGGGTAGTCCACCACGCTGGGGTGGAGGAGGCGAGGAGGAACAGTGTGTACACACAGCGTGGACAGAGAGTAAACTTCAACTAGCTTAATTGGCCAAAATGCAAAGAAGTTAGTAAATAAATAAAAAATCCTGGTAATTCAGGTTGGTGCCAGCAGTGGCCTTTGTGCAATTTGTCTGACATTGTTTTACATTTATGAATCATAGTAATGAAAGTAACAACTCTTTGGGTGCTAACAAACAATGGAGAAGAGCATACACAGAACCTAAATTAAAGCAAATGCGTCCTTGGAGGCTCGTGATCAACTCCAGCTTATCACACAGGCTGGCAATGCGTTTCCAGGAACAGGAGCTGCTGTTTGCTCTTGGACAAGGCGGAGGAGCAGCAGCATCTCACTCCAGAGGCGGAGCAGAAAACACAAAATGCTGGTGAGCTCCTGCTGTCACATCTCTGCTTGGGCTGATCAACAGGAATGTCCCCCTGTGAGCATGGTGAGACACCTTAACTTCTTGTGCACCACAAGCAAATGGAGGAACATCCCTGGCACGGGAACATCTCCTCACTCCCCTCTCACCCTTGGGAAAGCGTTTGCTCGCCGCTCTGGCTGATGGCTTTGCAGCAGACAGAGAAACCTGGGTTGCCCCGTAGCCTTTGCTGCTGGCCCCAAGTGACCGCAGCAAAAGTCGCCCACCCAAATGGGACTAGCTAGCTGGCTAGCTGGAAGCGGGCTGTTGGCATAACCAAAGCAATCGCTGTAGTCACAGCCCACCCCCCTCCTACATCTGAGGGGTCCCTGGTATGGCAGAGGACCCCTGAGCAGGGCAGCAGGATTGCCCTGGGGGCAAATGATCGAGTGCCCCAGGATTAGGCTGTGCAGAGCTAGCTCTGACAGCTTGTTCATAATTTAGCACATTTGTGGAAAAGATTTCAAAGATGAAAAATCTTTATTTTGCTGTATATTTTTCAATTCTTTAACCACATACTCTGTGAAGTTATTGAGCCAATCTGAGTCCATCTTTCTAGAAATTATCAAAAATTAAAATTCAAGGTTGAAGGTCATCTTCATTCTAATGTGTATACAAGAAATCTGAGTTTTAATATGTTCCATGCCTGCTCACCACCTATGGTAAGTGCAAAAATGATATCAAGAGAGAGCTTATTCAAAGGTACTTATCTTCCTTTCTCAGTGTTACATGCTGAAATTTTTTGAAGTATCTGAATTTTCTCTTGTCATTTTTTGGCTCATAAAATTGGGTTAAATTCTGCCTTTACTGTGCGTACCCCCATGGAAAATATCTGTCCACCTACTACTCAACAGTGAAAGCTGAGCTGACTTTTCAGCTTCGAGCATGTATATGTCGCCTCTCACATGTATACTATTTCTCACACACACAGAATATCTTCAAAAATGGTGGAAAAGAGTATTCAATCTGATAAACAAAGCGTGTTTCACATGCCAACCAAAGATGTGACCGTGCTCTCTTTAAGCCCCCCAGCTCCAGCACGATGTCGGGGGGTCTGGGTGAGGAGCCCGGGAGCCTGCAGATGGTCCCGGGCACTTTCAGAGCCCCCAGAGCAGCCCGGGTTGATGCAACGACATGACTGCTGGCATCTTGCTCTGCAACTTGTGAACGGCTGGATGAGCTGCAGTCGATTCTCTGGATGACTCTGCAGGCATATGCTGTATCATGATGCATGCATACAAGGGGGTGAATTGAGGTTGCATAGCGTATATGAGTGCATATGCATCCATATGTGCGCGGCAGTGCAATCTAAAGCCCATGCAAGCATGAGATAGGAGAGCTGAGCTTTTAGCAGCAGAGTCATGAAGGGTTTTGAGCGCTGGAACGAATTACTGGGAGGTGGATTAGGAAGCAGGGAAAAGGTGATCAAATCTGCATCATAACCACAATATGTAAATTGTAGCAGCATTTGCTTTTCTTATTAATGTATTTCTTTTGATTGCACTAAGCAGACAGGGAAAAAAGGCATCACCGTCACACATAATCAGTGCAGTCACACTGAGCCAGTATCAGCAGTAAGAAATCGCTGGCTTCTGTCCGCACCCAGCGCAGCCCGTGCACAGAGCTTAACTCGGCGCTGTGCCCTCCTGCTCCCGCAAGTCCTGCACCTTCCCTCATGCAGATCCCACTCCGCATCACCATGCCTTGCAGGCTGGCCAGGTTTTACCACAGGGCTGTACAGCTCCAGAACTGCTATTTGAAACTTTTCTCATGAAATCACCTTTACGTGGGTGTATTTGTGATCATTCTAACTCATAGTGTAAACCGATATGTATTACAAAGTTGAGTGTTGCTGGTGTCTCACAGCTGTTCTATTGGTATGCTGGCGATGCATCACCCCTGTTTCTTCTATTTATAATTTAACCAATGCCAAAGGGTTATTTTCATCAAATGTAAAAAATGGACACTTATAAAAATGCATAGGTTTTAAATTGCTCAGCAGTCGGAGTAGTTATAAGAACTAGCCCAGGGAATAAATGGCTGCTTCTCACATTAAGCACGTAGGCCATTTCCATACAGGCTGAAAACCGAATGGGATTCATTTCTGTTCCTACCACACACAACTGTTTCTCTGCTGTTACTTCAAGCTTCAATGTCTCTCGTAATGCTTTATTATCACTGTTAAAACTCCATAGTTTAGAATGTGCTCAGAGTAAATCTGTCATGTTACATTTAAGCACCAATTGGTTATGTTTTAATGGCATTAATCTTTTCCTTCTTGCTATGTCTAAACCAGGATAACGAAAGGAGATAATTCCCCTCTTTCTCAGCCTCTGAATCCTGAAAATAAAAACACGAGTCCTGTGCCGCAGGTAAGATTGGCTTGCCTGCCGCTCCAGAACACCCCTTTCCCCACCAGCAAGGCTGTCCTGCTCAGCCCTCCCAGGGCCATGGGACACGCATGGGACACGTGCCCTGGTAGCTGACAGCCCCAGGAGCGCTGCCTGCCTCAGTCATGCCCTCGCTGAGATCTCCTTCAGTCACAGTGCTCAGCGTTAAACCCAGGATCTCATGTCTGCACACCCAACCTGACGCGCGGGCTTGCAGCACGACGGGAGGTCGTGGGTCTAATGGTGGAAATGCAGAAGCCCAGGGCCCAGGGCTGTCTCTGCCAGGATTACTGGTGGTGGTGGTGGAGACTGGGACTTGGACCAGGACACCTCGGTGCTGATAGTGTACAGCATGGGGAGCAGACAGGGCTCTCGTCAGCTTTCATCTCCTCTGCAGAGCAACAAGCAGGGCTGATCCTGACTGCAGCTCATCAGTGTGCCTTTAATGCCCGTCAGTCATAACAACCACGGCTGAGTTTTCCTTGGGAATTTTACTTTGGAAATCACCCCACAGTCCACGTGCTCTCAGGACTGAACTTCTTAAAATATGGTCCAAGGCAGCTCACATGATAGAAAGGGTGATATAATGCTGTAACAGAAAATACTAACAAGCTCCAAATTGTGTCAGGAAAATCAATGTTCATCCTCTAGACAGTACTGGTTTTATTGGGTAACTTTCTTCCTGGCTTAGCTATTGTTCCAGAGTCCTACAAAAGGAGAGAGAAAGAGAACGAAAATAAGTAAGGAATTGCAGTGCATGATAAACATGCTGCTTCTTAAGTCCAACATAAAACTTACGGGTTTAGAACAGACATTAAATATAGGAGATTATAAAATGGGAAGATGAAGTCTAGACACAGTAAAATAAGACAGAGAACACAGGAAATATCTGCTCTTAAAACATTTTGTTGCACAAATATGTTTTGTTAAACAAAAGCCAATCTTTCATCCTTCCAGACTTCTAATGTAGAAAAACAGTTTCCAAAAAGCTCTTGCTGACATGTGGGTCATCAGGAGCCAAATCCTGCCAGCCCGTTCAGCCTTAGCTCAGTGGGCACTGCACTGCATGGCTTAGATGTAGGTCTTCCCCTTCTGCACACGTGGGTGGGACTTGCACTCAATGCTGCTCAGTTTAGAGTGATGGGTCTCTGCCATGGCTCTTGCCTCTCGGGGACTGCTCTGGCTGCGCAGCCTGCAGGCTGGCTCCATGTGCCAGGCTGGGTTTCTGCAGAAGTACACAGGGTAGAATTAATCCTTCAGCACCTTAAGTCCTCTCTGCCCTTCCACATTTGTGGTGGGCAGAACCAAGGAGCAGGGGTTTCTTCCATTCTTTGCCCATCTCTGCAGAGTACCAGCCTGGGCTCTCCTTGGAAGAATCTCCTTCAGTCCATACAGGAAGACCTGTATGTTGCTTCAATGTCACTGCTGAGGATTTCTCTCCCTGGTCCCACGACGTCCCACAGCTGCTGTAAGCGTGCTTATACCACAAGCTGAGTGCACACCTCAGCCTTTTCCAAACTGGTCTCCCAACTCTACACCACGACATTATACATCAGTGTAGTCCATGCTGGAAGGAAAGCCTCCTCCTTCACATTCCTCCGCCTCCCCACAGTGAGGAATAAGTCTCTCGCCTATTGTTTCTTTTAAAGGTTACATTTTGCAACCTCTCATCCACCAGGAATTCCAGATTTTGAGATGCTTTATACCTTAATTTCTTTCCAAGAGTACTTTTTTCTGAGGTATTTTACTTGGTTTCATCTTGAGCAGGTGGCAGACACATAATAGATGGCAAGTATCTCCAGTCATCCCCATGACAAAACAGCCATGTCTTCTCCTTCCAAGTGTCACAAACCGTGAGCAACCTTCTTAATTAGCAGCTCCAATAGCATCCGAATGAATTATTATAAAACACATTAGATCTATTCACATTGCACATAAGATCTGTCCACAATGTTATCAATATTTATCACAATTGAGGATTGCACAGAAATGAAACAGGAAAGAGCCCAGCGTGGAGTATCTGATGGCTGCTGTACTCTGCTCTCTCAATGTTCTTCTTCAGTAAGTCCTTCAGATCTCATCTCACAGGAGGCCTTTACATTGACAAGTTTAACATCGGAATGAATGACCTCTACAACAATTCTCTTTTCAGCTGCTTCTTAAAACTTAAGCTTAAATTAATAAGGTTCAAAGAATAACAGGAGCTGTGTAAAAATGTGTAATGTAAATGCAAAAAGCTGTCAAATCATAAGAAATAGCATGAGCCTTTATTCTGTGGTCAGATCTAAAACCTTCAAATCAAATTCCATCCCCAAATTTGGAGGCTGCTGAAGCTTGGATGTTGCTTAGCCTTTAAACTCAATTTGCCTTGACTAACACCACCATTTTTAACACTCAGATTTAGGAGACAGTCAAATCCAAATGGTATACGAAGCTGGCCTATTTGTTTCCAGTAAAACAGCTATGATTTTCTGAGATTTCTGATTGATTAGCCTGGGAATGGACCAAATTCCTTGGAAGCGGGGGCTTTGATTAAATTGATCTCAAGCCTGATGTGGAATAACCAGTTGCTCAACATGTAAGTGTTCATTTTCTGCAGATTCACTGATACACAAGTGAAGAACCTGAATTTCCCATTTCTATCTGAACGTATTTGCCTTGGATGATACCAATTACACTTATGAATTCAGTGCAACTGTTAATGTTTTAAAACGAGATTGTGTCTGTACAGGCCAATAGAGGATAGCTTCTCTAGGGTGCTGGGCAGGGCCACGGATCAGGGATGTCTTCACAGCTGCTTGGGTGACAGATTAGACACTGTGAGATTTCTAATGAAAACTTTTTCTTTTTTTCTGGATTCTCTTAATTCACTTTTGTAACAGTGAAAAAACAATCCTGCCCCTCTGAGATGCACTTTTTCTGAGAACTGAAAATTCAAGCAAGAAATTGTATAGAGAGTCATGAAAATTGGAAGGAATATTTGATGAGGGACTAAGGATGGATTTAGCACCACAGCACTTTTGTGGGAGACTGTGATACCTAGGTTGCAACACTTCTGTGTAAGCCTGTGAAAATGATGCGGGAGTATGGTTAATAAGAATACTCTTATATCAGCTGGATTGCCAGCAGAGTTTTGGAGGAGGATGAAGAGGGTTCTGGTTTGACGTAGGCATCATGCATAATTCCACAGCTGAACTTTGCAGAGAGATGTAATTCTAAACCCGTATGTGGACTGATTATTGGAAAAGCAGCTTTGTCAATAAGCTGACTCAAATTCCCATCTCTAAACATGTAGAGATCTTGAAATACTGCACCACGTGTGGATCTGTCTTCTAAATTTTGCAAATCTTTTAAGTGCATTGGTTTATTTAACTCATTTCTGGAAGGAGGACAAAATGTTGCTCAGTTTTACCCCTCCAAAATTACATTTTGGGTCTCCTTGAGGCATCTAATTTCTCCCTAGCCTCAGTGGAGAGAGAGAGAGGCTGGCACCTCCGAAGTGCAATCCACGGGATCCTACGCTTGAGAGATGAGTTGCCCTCCAGAGGTGCATGCTTTTCCTCTCTCTCATTCTTCATTGACTAGAAGAACAGGGGAACTTCATTACTATGGTCTTCTGATGACCCATGAACAACTTCTAAAGAGACAGGGGAAAGGAGCTGGTAAATGCCAGGCATCGTCAATAGGCTGATTAAAACAGCCATGTGGGGTCTGAACTTGCCCTGGCTGCGTTTAGGGGTCTGCAGATCAGAAGGGGCTGAAAGCCGCAGCTCTAAGCAGGTGAGGTTCTGGGGAAGGAGGACAAAGTAGACCAGAGTTAGCACCCGTGGGACTGCAGTCACTCAGCCCTTCTTGTCTTGCAACTGGCCTATTAACAGCTTCTTCCTATAATTTACCGATTCATCCTTTTTTTCTCACAAAGAGAATTAACAAATGGTAAAATAACTTTGAAAGTCAGGTTATTCCTGTGCTTTAACACCTTCCAACAGATGTTGTTCTTACCCAAAGCAGAGTTCCTTGAATTATTAATGGTTTCCAACAGCTCAGCTTGAAATAATTTAGCATTTGAAAGAGAAAAGTGACTCTCATTATTCCGAGTGCAGAAACATTTTGGTTATTATAAGTATTCTCCTTTAAAAAAAATATCTGTACAATTTGTATCTTTTTCTCCAGATGCCAGCAGGAGCACCAGATCTGGAGAAACCTTTGTGCTTGCTGAAGGTTAATTGATAAAATACAGTGGAAGAGAGAAGACTACATATTCTGTTTAAAATTGAGAAGCTCTTATCTGATCTTATGGTAGCTTTAACTTTACCAGAGTTATAGTGTTTGCAATTGGAGACCATTACATCCATTCTGAGGCTTAAAGTGGCCAAATTACTAATTGCAATCAAACTTCACAAGGGCCAAACTTCACCAACAGCCTGCTCGGCATTGCCCCGTGGACGGCTGCTGGGAGGTCGCAGCTCCCACCAGCGACAGCCACTGCTCCGCTGGCTCTTACAAGCGAGGTCTGTGAGCTGGTGATGAAGCTGCGGTGTTCAAATCTCATGATGAGTCTGCAGTGAGGACTGGAATATGTTGTTAGGGCTGCTGTGCTCTCAAAACCAACACAGATTTCTGGAAAAATAAAAGAGGCTGAGCCAAGCTGCAGCGTGTTTGCAGCTCAGCTTTATGGCGGAGCATCTCAGCTGGTCAGACAGCAAAAGCCACAAAGAGCCCTGGGCTGGCTAGGGGCAGAGCTGGGACTGGAGGAGATAGATAGGCTGGTGTTTGCTGAGCACTTAAGAAAAGCTGGCCAAAATGCAGTCCGCAGGGCTACTCCTGAGAGTGAGAGGGCTATATCTGCTCAGTCTTGATCATATTGGGATGGCTTTCCTTTCCAGCATGGATTTCTTATGTGGGATCCAAGGGTACTCCAGGGGCACATGCCCAGGAGTCATTTCTGGCCGTAGCTGCTGGTGTGCAGAAGACAAAGCATAAGCTGATAGTGCTATTTGACCTGCTTTGGTCCTGTGTCCTCCACAGTCTTTTTAGCTCATGAGTCACATTTTTATCAAATTCTGATATTACAGCAAAAGTGAGAGGAATAAAATATTTATTATTGTGATTACCCACCACTGTAAACAGCATAGTGCTCCTGCCCTTGGTTTGCTTATCAACGTTCCTCCATCAAACGCAGCCTCTGTGGGTTGGTATAACGTGCACACGCCTTGCACTCACATAAGGGCAGGGGGAGAGGGGGGAGCAAGGGACAGAAAGAAACAAATCATGAATCTACAGAGCTGCTCTTGCACCATCTGCGTGGATGAACAGCTGCTCGTGGGAGCAGGGAAGATCGGAGGTATGACTTGGCCATCGGTCTGTGTGCAATGTGACTGTACAAATGTGCAAAGGAGAGAATCTGAGTGTGTGTCCGTGTGTGTATCGGAGTTCTCCACATGCACCAATATACACACACTCATGTATTGATCTTCTCCTGAAGATCTCATAAGCACTATTTCAAATGAGTAACTTTGAGTTGCACATGGTTTTCTGATGACGCTTCAGAATTATGACCCAATTTATGCGTTCTGTAATGATCAGCACAATAAGGCAGTAAAGCTGTCGTTGCTGAGTATACCGAATTTATATTTTGTCACTGCAATATAATCAATACAATAAGAAACCAATACATGCACATAGGCATTGTGTAGGTTGAAGAACTTTATGAGTTAGTATTGTCTTCTCATAGTCTTTGCAGGAACACAAAGTTCCTTTTTTTCAAGTTTACTTTGGGTCTAAAGGAGGCTTATGTACGTATTAGCTATTCCTGCTGCTGTTACATGATAAATATACCTTCCACTGCTGCTGAGATCTCAGCCAACATGCACTACAGTAATAAGAAAACATTTTCTTTACTAGTCTTTTTTTGTATTCAAAGTAAACCATCAAGTAAATAAAGTTTTCTTGCTCCCAAAGAAATGTAAAATACAATGTGTTACTGTATTTCACCCAGTTTATTTAACAGTTCCTTGCATGCACTGCAA
Source organism: Balearica regulorum gibbericeps (assembly GCF_011004875.1). Taxonomy (NCBI): domain Eukaryota; kingdom Metazoa; phylum Chordata; class Aves; order Gruiformes; family Gruidae; genus Balearica; species Balearica regulorum. Next base: position 2,346,225 of record NC_046199.1, read on the forward strand.
AAGGAGCTCTGAAATGGCTAATAGTGCTTTGCATTGCTTCAGCTGCTGTCAACAAAAGATCAGAAATCACTTTAAAGGTATTCATTATTTGACTCACAACACTCTGTAAAATATGCTTATAAACATGATATGCATACAGACATGCACTTACATTTGTGTGTATATATACACACACGTATATTTCTTTTTCCAGATGAGAAAGAAAATTCCTTTAGATGGTTAAATACCATTTTCCAGTGCAAAAGAATGAGCTGAGGGGAGAGCCAGACCAGGACTTCTGATTCCCTTTTGCTTTGCTTTGATCACAGAAAAACTCTCCCCTGCTGAATTAGCAACCACAGGAATCATTAACTCTTTGCAGATAAACATTTTTAATATAATTTCTGTCCCCTGTCTGGGGAGGTTTAAATTCCCACCATAAAAGGTTCTTTAATTCCAGAAAAGCTCTTAGAGTCACGAGATTCCTGGCTTTCTTCTCTCTGTATAATACCAATTTTTCATCTTAGATTTGTTGCTCTTTCTCCCCTGTTAAATTGCGTGTGCTCCCCCTTTCCAGTTAATATAATAATTTAGATGAGCAGTGGTTAGCATAATTCTAGACACTGAAATACGTGCTGCTTAAAGCTGTGTTTTAGGAGAATTCTATTTCAGAGAGCAATGCAGCGTGTAAAGCTCTCCAACTATCTGAAATTGCATAAAGTGAGACCCAGATAGTAGTCTAGAGGGATACTTCTTTGGAAGAGCTTATTTTATGGGATATTTGAGAGTCCACATACAAATATTGCCAGGGCTTTGCAGAGGCTGGGCAAAGCGGACCAAACCTCAGAATAAGAAGCAACAGGATTTACTGGGCACTCAGAAATTCCATATTTATACCTGTGTGGGTCTGTGGACTCAGCAGAGTTATCCCAGCAGACCCTGGAGTGATGCAGCGATGAACTGGACCACTAGTCCTTTGTGTTCATGGTATTGGCATACACAGGCATCATGGAGATGGCTTTAAAAAAATCATGAAGTTTAAAATAAAAATAATCTCTTTATTCGCCTCCAGCTTTCTGGGCCTTTTCAATACAAACAACTGCGTTTTTCAACTTATTTTTGCAATAAGAAGCCCAACTAGTTACTTTTCATTAAATATTAAGGCTAGTATAATTGACTAATCCCAGGAATCCAGTGTCTGGGGGTTTACACTAGCCTCTCATACTGCGACAGAGCTGTGCTCTTACAGTGCTTTTCATGACAGGGTTGGAAAGTGTGCTTCAGGGATGGGTGAACACAGTCCCCCCCCGATGCTGAAAGCCACAGCGTTTCAAGGATGAAAGGAAGAGCCCTCGACTAAAGTGGTTTGGAGACAGGGGTTCTCCATGTTGGTGGAAGACACCCAAACCCACACTGGAAAGAGGTTTTTGTATCAATAATATATATACATACACACATATATATGTATATATCCTTTGTGTTCATTTTGGAGATGGACCTATTGCAGTGGTACAAAGAGTGCCTCACGCCAGTGTATGCACATTACCAGCAGAGAAGAGCAGGTTGCCAGTAGCAGGGAAGTGTTTCCAGTTCAGATAGAGCCTACAGGTAGGTCTCAGCAAAAAGGAGCAGTATCTGGCTTTCTTGTGCTTCCCTGAGACAACAAATATCCCCGTATATTTGTGTAGCCATCCAATGCTGTGGATTCTGGTCCTGTGGTAAAGTGCTTTGGAGGATGCTGGGCATGGGGAGATGGTAGTTTAAGACCAGCTGAAAGGACTCCCAGCCCTCCTTTCTGAACATAAGCAAGAGTTTTCTTTATGTTCCTGTGCTGATCTCAGCCCTTCCTTACACAAATACCTGTGCTGCATTTGTGCAAAGCTGAGTGTGGGGTCAGGCACAAACGTCCCTCAGTTGTTCCCAGGCAAAGGGAGCAGGACAGTGGGATCAATTAGTGTTCAAAAAAAACTGCCTATGATATTTGGGTTTGCCACAACCCTCTTGTGTGTGAGAAACTCTTTCTAGGTCTTAGTTCCCTAGATGTAAAGTGGAAAATAAAAAAAAATAAATTATAGCCAGTCTGAGTGGCATTAATTGATGAAAGCATCACTCTAACACCAGTGAGATTCTCAGGTGTTATTTTGATGAAATATCTGGACATATACTAGAAGGTACACAGAGTGTGCATCATTAGCTGTAGATAGGTCTAAATGACGGACATACTAATTTTAACTGTACTTGTTTTTCTTTTCTTTCTAACATCCCAGTCATTAGATCAAGGAATAAGGCAGTAGTACCATGCAGCCCAGAAGGTCAGCCTGCCATTACAAAAAAAAAAAACAGTGAGTCAACAGTCCAGAGGAGAAAAGGCATTTATTCCGTCTGTTCATTCAATATCTAAGAATGAAGGATGAAATTTCAGAAATCAGGAATGATTCATGAACAGAAAAATAATTAAATTTGCTGAAATGATTAGAGAAGGAGGGGAGCTAGTGATTTAAGTCACCAGACATGACTCACTGGACAATATAATTTCAGTCTTCTATAACTGAAGAAAAGCTGTACAAATTGGTGGAATCATTCACTGAAAACAATTATCATATGATTTTTGTTTTGGTTGGGGTTATTTTGGAAATCTCTTTCCCTCTCTCTAATATTCAATGGGTCAAACAGGATCCTGAACCTGAAGGTAATAATTTGGTAATTCTGTTTCCCACTCCTCATTCACTGCCATTTTTTGTAGACCAACATTTTAATCATCTCAGTAGTTCTAGCGAGCATCCCCAGATACAAGTCTTCACCATTTCCATTCTCCAGTACCATCTACTTCACAGGAAAAAAGAATCCTTCGATAAGCAATTATGGAATAACCAAACCTCACTGCAAATTTAGGAGAGGGTCTTTCTGTATAGGCAATCAAGACGTCTGATCGTGGTTCCTGTAGCTCTGTGTAACCTGGCTTTCTCCAATCCTCCTTAAATAGTGACAGCAGTCAAATTGTGACGATGCAGATTTCAGTGTAGGCTCAGCATACCATCCCAAGAGCTGATAATTGGTGGCTGACGTCCACGGTACCACAGTGGCCCTCCTACCTGGGCTCAAATTAGCTAAACGAGACCCAGCTCAGCAGAGTGTGCTTGAATGCAGTGATGTCTCTGTGGGGCATGATGTAGACTCAGCTTCGGTTTCCATTCCCAAGTGTTAACATCATTTTAGTCGAGAGGACGTGAAAGGAAGGTTTTCAGGGAGAGAGTATTTTTTATTACGCCAACAGATATTTTTGCTTAAAAGAACACACTTCCTGACACACACGCCTTTTTTAAGGTCAGAAGCAGAAGCTGCAAGTTTCAACTTAAATCTAAGTGTCCCCGAATATGGAAAATTTATAACTCAGTTATTCTCCCATCCTATACCTTTCTGTATCCTTTTAAAAACTTTTCCAAACTTGTGCATCTGCTGATGTCTGATGTATGTGCCTTCTGCAGATGAATTATGAGCTACAGAAAAATGTACATGCAACAAAAATTTCCCCTTTCTTCTACTGAATATCTTTCACTCTCACATTGCTAAGAAAGACCTAAAAGTGGCTCATGGTCTTCCTAGCCTAAACCTTAACAGTGCTTTGCTTATGTGGTACAACCGTCACCAGTCCTTCAATCCTTCTTTAATGGACATCTCTCAGCGTACCAGCGTACAACATAGCTGGGATATTTTTGGCTAAAAGAATGGACTGATCTTTCTGCGATCATCTGGCACATACAGTGGTGCTTGGGTAAGAGGTAGAGAGGGGAACATCTTGGGGAACATGAGCATGTTGGGGAGCCCCTTGCTGATTCTGACTCCAACGAACTCTCACTTCCTCAAACCCAGCATTTGAAAGGGAAAGTCTGTTTCTTTTCCTCTAAAAGACCCCAAAACTTAAGGCAGTGGTTTTTCTACTGTTAATCTTGTATCCCATTTTTTTTCTCTGTGCAAACAGATTGACCTGAAAGAGCAGGATCCTAATTGCTCAGAGATAAAGTAATTGAGTGGTCTCTTGGGCTCTATTCGGTGCAACAAACTTCAATAGAGTTGACAAATGTCGATCCATAACACAGGATTAATAGGGCTGTGCTTGGCTTCCATTTCAGTTTTCCATTTGCTCCTTCGGTCTAACTAACACTCTGATTGCTTTGGGAAAACTGACAAATCTTTGCAGTTAATGAGGCCCTCTAGTAATTTATCAAGCAGGGTTTCTAAAATAAAAAGGGCACAAAGAACAAAATGTTGTTTCTGTGCTAAAGAAAGGAGAAATCCCTCTCTCCAGATCCTGGAGAGCCTGGAGGACTTTGATTCTCTACACTGGGAGCAGGAGTAACTCTTGCAGCATGTTTTTTTCCTAAAGCATACGGTATTCTGGCTGTTTCCTGTGGATGTCAATGGGCACTCTCCCATCCACGAGACGAGCGGTACATCTCATTGTTAAGTACTCAACAATTGCATGCACAACAGTTTGGGAGTTTGCTTTTAGACACCTGGGTTTTAATCTATCTGCAGTACGATGAACAGATCTGGAGGATGGGCCTTCTGTAGAGGATGGGGAGGATGTACGCTGTAGCTGCAACAACATAAGCACCAGGGCAGATAGTCTTGGTCCCGAGAGTGCCCTGCTTGGCTCGGCTGCAGTGCTACGCCACGTGTCACTAGTGAGACTCAGCCAGGTGGTTTCCCTGGAGTATCTCTGGGAAGCTCTGAGGGGCAGCTGTTATTAGCATGCAAAAGAAAGCATTAGAGATGCTTTATAATTTATATTTATGCTTATATTTATTATTTATATTTATGCTTTTATAATCGAGTGTTTAATCTGGGCCTGGGCTCAATGGCAGCAAAGTCTGAACTTCTTGCCACTAGGAATAGGACTCCCAGCTTCGGTCAAAAAGCCCCGCTGTGCTATCACTATCAGCACAGTGAAATGTAATTCTGAACTGGCAGCTTTCAAAACTCTTTATTTCCTGGAAAATGTCAACACTTCTGCAGAAATTCCAATTTTTCCTCAGTTTGATTTAAAATAAAGTTGCTAAATGGGAACATGGAAGAGCCATATTGCCATTGCCGGTAATAGCTCTGTTCTGAGTGACGTGGAGGGTCTGCAACTGATCAGTGTGTTTCTGTTTCGATTGTGACAGTCGTACATCTGTCCATCATCCACTTTATTTTTAGTACAGCTCTTGGTTTTCTTTCTTAACACAGCAGCTTTCACATTAATGCAGAACGAGATCAATTTTACCTATAGTCTTGATAGGAAACAACTGCCATTAAGCTATAGAAATAGCTAATCATTATATCTGAGCAGCAACTTAAGCACATTGCCCAGTCTCTGAACCTGGATCTTAATGCAAGCTGGGGGAGACTTGGCAGGAAAAATCTGGTGCAGCTGGCAGGCTTTTCTTCTCAGGGGCCTTGTTTGTACTGTATGAGATGGGGTGGCAGAATGTCCAGAAGACCTTTGGGAACATCCCCAGAGCTGTTGTCCACGGCCAGGTCTGTATTGCTGCCCCAGGCACTGGTGGAAAGGGAGGAACAAGTGGGGCTGGTGTCTGCTGGAAACTGGACTTTGCCTCTCACAGCCCATTTTTTACCCCAGCTTTATACTTCTTAGGGATGATTAGCAGTAGATATCTTTATGGATGGTGCTGCTCACTGTTGGCAGTTTCATGGGAAGCACTGTGTTGCCTCCAAGGTGCAGTTAAGAACAGGAGCTTGCCAAGCTGGTGGAGCGTTTGCTGTAGATGAGCTCACAGGGCACACTTGATTGCTCTCCTCCCTCTGAATGCAAATGTGACTCCGGGGCTGATGCTTTGTCCTACCATCAGGTACCCCCATTCGGAAGCGGGTACCACATCAACTCTCCAGTTGCCTGGGTCTAAGCTCAATTACTACGACACATCTTTGAAAACCAGTCTTAGATGGAGCCATTCCACTCCCCCAGGCTTGGACAGCAGTTTCCCCTCTGTCCAGCAGCCAGCTGATGCAAGTCCAGCTCCTCTGAGCTGACAGCCAACAAATGTGAGGTTATTCCTGCAGCTGCACGGATGCCCAGGGCTGCCTGGGGTCCCTGCTCTTGGCTCCCGGCTACCCAGGGGCTGGGGCTGGTCCCTGCTCCCAAGGGATGCCCAAACCCTTATCACACATGCAGCAAGGCCGACAGCAGGCAAATAGGTAGATCCACATCTAAATGGAAACATTCCTTTTGTTTTAAGATTTTATGAAGGCTGAACTGAAACAGTGTGCTGGGTGCCTTGCTGCCACACTGAGCTGAGCGGATACAGAACATAGTAGAAATTCCCAATTTTAATGTATTTAGCCTTTCACAAATGTACTTTATTCTCTTCTGGGGGCTTTTCCTCCCTTTCTATACTTCCTTCTTGGTGTGCATGCCTTTTTTTCCTCACATATCTCTCTCTGCAATGCCAATCTTGGATGTATTTTTTTTTCTTCCCCACAAAATTCCACATTACAGCCTGCAGACCTGTGAAGCAACATTTACACCTGAACTCTGGTACACTTCATATCTTACTCCCAGCTGTGTGAAAACACAGACGTTCATTCTTTGAAGAAGTGACCTATTGTAAATAGTGCTCGACCCGCTGGGGACCAGCGTGTTAATGTGATTGCTTTGGAAGGCTGCAAATTAACAACCCAGCACAGCTGGCTCCCTCCCAGTGCAGAGCCAAACTGGGGGACTGGGGAGGCCACATAAGGCTGAGCCTGGGCATTGACGGCAGGGATGGGGCAGATGCAGTGCTTGCTGATTGCTGTAGCAGATCTTTAAGAAGCAGGCTAAAACCACAAAGTTGCAGTATCATTTGTAGGAGGGAAAAAAAAAAAAAAAAAAGAAAAGAAAGGATTATTTAGTCAATCATCCTGTCTGTTGTGGTTAGGCTGTGGTTTAGATGCAGAAAACCACATTGCTGGAGATCTTATTCTGCGTCTCTCATACAACTTGTGAAATCTGTCAGTAAATCTTTACATCAGAATCCGGACTGAGAAGCTGCTTGTTTTAATCACAGGATTTCATCAGAACATCTGACTCCTTTGTAAGTCCAGAAGTGTATTTATATATTTGTCCCCTGCAATGGATTTACAAATCCTATAAAAGAGCAGAAAATCCTCCAACAGATTTACAAACTGAGAGGAACCTGAAAAAAAAAAAACCCCAAACAGACCTGGTGAAGCATTGCTACTCGTTTGTCAGGATGCAAAGGACTGACTCCTGGCGAGGACAGGGATGATTTCCCTCCGCCGGCAATCCTCAAAGCACCGAGCAGGCAGGGGATGCTGCTGACTTCAGAGGGTGGGAAAGCAAAGCTGACAAGAAAAGCTGTGTTCAGAGCTAAGCTAAAGAGGCTAACAGGGAGCAGAGCAAAGGCAGCTGCAGAGCAACAGGTTCCTGCAGCACCGTTCTCTCATCTCTCATTAAAGTCCCAGGCAAGTAATTTTAAGACACCTGATGGGGTAGAGGGTCCCATTTTCAGATGTTAACTTGAGCCTGATTTTTAGAGCATTAACCAGATGATATTAAAGCCTTTCAAGTAGACATAAAAAAAATGAGGCCCTTTTCCTATTTGTTCTTGGTTACCCTGTAAACATCAACCCTGTAGTTTACAAGTAAAATAATCAAAATAGGCTTAATTGTTAAAACTGAGGAACATATGTATAAGAAAGGGTACTACTCTTTGCCCATCTACCAAATCAAATATTTAAAACATAATCATCTTTGATATTGCTGCAAGTCCAGCAATGTTTACCCTTTTCTTAAAATTACAGTTCCTTGTGATGATATATGAACTTGAGTTTGCCTGTTGCTGGAAAAAGCTTGGGAAAGGCTCACCAAAAGCAAAGTTGAGCATGAAAGAGAAAGAATAAGGTTTTCAATATGGTTTTGAGCTCATACAGGTTTTTAAGCTTTAATTTCTAAAATCCTGATTTTTTTTTTTGTTTCCTGCCTTAGTGATGATGTAAATAAATGCTTACGCTTCCTGTAGTATTTTTTCCGAGTTGCAGGGTAACAGTACCATGCACACTAGAGCAATGGGACCTTAGAAGGTGTAACATCTTGAAAGCAATTTAAAACCATCATTTGGATCTCATGTGCACACAGGAGACAGCAGCTGTTTGTACATGGAACCCCTAGAAGCCTGAAGCCGGTTAATGCCAAATAGTGTTGTATCCCAGGGATGCTAAACCACAGTCCCTTGCAGGGGTTAAAGCCGCTTTTCTGCAAAATCCTTCCTGTGACCGGAGAGAGACTATTGTGAGTCTTGTACATAATTGCTGTTGTCATGCCCTTATCCTAGTAAAAATACTGCAGAGGGTGTAGAATTAAAAAAAAAATATATACATATTCATTTCTCATAAATGATTCCTGGGGCTGAGATGGAGCCTGCGAGCATGGCCAGGAGCAAGATGATGGGTAAATTCAGGCAAAATGCTTGGGGGCATTTGCCAGGGAAATCTTCTGTGGCTCCCAATGCCTCCATGGCTTACTTTTTCCTTTGCTGTTATCAGCAAAACACGACTTTGGGGGCAAATGGTGATAGGGAAGAGTGGATCCCCACTCCTCACTACCGCCTTGTCCCAGCGCATGGTCCGATACCCCGGGCTGTCACATACAAGCTGGTCATTGCCGCGAGGTCTGTATTTGAAAGAGTGGGATTTCTCTTTCAGAGCAGTACCAGCAAGAGTCAGGAAAGCATTGCTGAAATATTAATTTGTCTCTGAAAACATCCCAAATGCAGCTAACAAGCAAGAAGATAGCTTCCCTTGATGGGAGTGTGGAAATGGGACACTGCGGTCCAGCCGCCTCTGCTGCTGGAAAAGGGCTATTACTGGGTGAGCCAGGGAGTTCATTTCCATTTTCATTAAGCTGAATAAAATGCAGATAAAAATGCCATTAGAAGAAAATAGAATACAGTGTTTCAAATGTATAAATTTTAGCTTTTTACCATAATCGGACTGCACTGCATGCAACCTGGAGAGCGTTAGGGAAGGAAAATGATCTTTATTACTATTTTGGTAAGAAATGCAGCTCACAGGGCATTCTTGTCCATGATTGCTCCTGGGCAGGAATTGCCAGGGTGGAGGAACAAGCTGAAAGCTGCAGGTTCATTTCTTCTTCTGAATTTAGTCAGAAATTCTTATCTTTTCCCTCTGACATTGATCTAAGCACTGGGGTAGAGGTCTTTATTGCTTGAGTCTCTTCAAACACCTCCCCTTCAAAGCTTTGTGGTCTGGGGAGCAGAAGCACTGAATGTATTGCAGGTGCCACAGCAGAGGTTGGGGCATAAGAAACTTTGAAGAGAGGTGTCCAGATCTTGTTAAGCTAATCAGACAACACACTGTACAGGGCAAAAGTTTGCTGCTGGGTTTGGTTAAGCCATGGAAGAATCATATGGGTCTTGGGATTTCCAGAAGATGTGTGAGTCTGCAGAGATGCTAGAACACAGTTAAAGGGATGTGGCTATGAGGGCGGAGAGGCTGGTTCATCCTAACATCATTTTCTTTCTTCGATTAAGTGGAGCAGCTCATCACTGCTGCTCCTGTTGCTCAGAGGTTTGCATCTGATAACACACTAACGTGGCTCTCTATGGTTCTGTGTGGTGCCTTCTGCATCAGAAGCAGATAACTATTCCTGTTTTGACAACAATGGCATTTATGCCACTTTGTGTGTGTGAGGGGGTTAAATTCTTTTTTCATTAAAGATAAAGCTTCTGAGAAGATAAATGCCAGAATATAGCTCTTGTGAGTGAAAGTGACTTCAGCCACCACTATCCTTAATAAATATGCATTGCAAAATCATCTTAGCTTCCTCTGATTCACATCAGGGAGTTTAAATTTGCCATTACTGGGAACCTGGCTTGTCAAAATCCCATCTGTAATTATAAACCTGCATGAGGAGACCGGAAAATGGCGGGACAAGGAATGAACCCATTAGTATTTGGCTGCAAAATGTGTCATGTTTTCAGAATAATTTAATAGGTTGAAACACACAGTAAGTAACAGCACAAAGTGTCGCTTCATAGCTGCCAATAAATTCACGCAGTGATACTCGCCGACCACCCTACTGAAGCCTGATTTTACACTCTATCCGAGCACAGCCAGGAGCTGCGACTCCAAAGTAAACATAATTACCTGGGCAATAGCCCTGAACTTTTTCAAGTCTGATTTCTGCCTTTCCCAGACAGACGCAGCGAAGTGCTGCAGGAGGAGGAAGGGATGGAGGGACAGAAGGACGAGGAGCTGGCGCCTTGGCAGCAAGTTACCAGCACGCCGCAGATCCCAGCATCGGTTCGAAGACACCAAGCTGCATTTGTCTTTGAAAGCTTGCCTGGGAGAAAAGGCTTGCTGGAAGATGCTCTGCCAAGGAAGGATTTCCTCAATGTTTGCATCACACCTGGTGAGATTTCACAGGGAGTCAAGACAGCAAGATTAAAGCAAGGTAAGCTAAAGGGAAAGCAGGTGGATGGGAAGAAAAGGGACATCTCGGATATGATGTGTGAGTGCTACAGTGGGAGAGAGAATGGGCTCAGATATCCCCTCCCAGGTACGTGATGACATTTTGCTCTAACAGGATGCATGACAAAGACACAAAAGGTTCACAAAGGTTACAAGTGCACGTTTTCTCTTTGACTGCATGCACTCATCGCTGCATTTGGGCGCCTGTGGACATTTCTCCGCATTTTGTTAGTTTTGCCTCCTTGGGTTCTGCTCTGAGGTGAGACGTCGTGGGAGTTGTTAAATACCTGTCACTGCAGTGTCGAAGGGCAGGACCTCTGCCAGGCAGACTGGCACTGTGTGCACTCTCCCCTCTCTGTTTTTTATCCTCTGAACTACAGTAATGTCTCAGGTATTGAGTTTACTGTAGAAAATCAATAAGGAGCACTATAAGCTCAGTGGAGCAGCAGGAGACAATTGCAGAGCTCAGGACACGTAATGTCCAGATATGCCTTCTCGCCACCTAAAATGGCTGTGCCCATAAAAGCCTCTAATCTGCACCACCTTTCATGTAGTGCTGTTTTTAAAAGCTTGTTTCTAGCTGCTGTCACAGCTTCAGTGCAGGAGAAAAGAGCTTTCTGGACAGGTATGCCCAGCTCAGTTTTATTTTGCCTTCCAGCCGTAGCCAGACAGCGTTAGCCCCAGGGATGCACAGACAGCCTAGGAAACTCCTCCTGGGGGTCCCCTGACCTGTCACCCCATGAGGCTGGGGATGCACTGAAACATCTAGTGTCATCCTCACTTATAATTTTTCATAGGTTGGATTATTTTAATTTGAAAGAGCAAAAGCCATGACTTGAAATTGCAGCTGCTCTCCTCTGTTCTCCGCAGCACATGCAGTGATGGGATAATGTGTTTGTTTGGGGTTTTTTTCTTTTTTTTTTTTTTTGCAGGAAAAGCCTTTTGAGAGTGCTTCTTGTTAGAAAGTTCACAGCACATCCTCCGCAGGCATCCTCCTGCGCTGTCAGAGCTCCCTGCTGCTGCCCAGGCGGTGAGGAGGAGCGAGAGGAGCCTCCTTACAGCACTGAGTCATGCATCTGCCCGGAGGAGAGGGGGAGCATTCCATCGGCAAAGGCTGGGAGAAGGGCAGGAGCTCTGGGCAGGAGTGGTTTGGGAGGAGCAGGGGGGTTGGGATGGAGACTGCTGGGCCTGTAACTGGTCACTCCAGACTATGGAAGGGAACTGAAAAGTCCCGAGTAGCTTCATGTTTCTGCTGCACAATCCTCGTCTGTGTCCATCTCACCTCGTCTGGTATTGACTTTGCTGTCAGCTGGACTGCTGGGCTCTGGGTGATGGGAGTGAGGGACACAGCTCTGCCGGGGGGGGTTGCACAGACTCCTGTGTCTCCATTAAAGAGATCAAACACAACTCCTGCCTGCTCACCACAGCAGACTTCTTCTTTAAAATAGCTGAGAAATACTCAGTCAAGTCATAACTTCCCTGAGGCGATCCTGAAAGTTGCCCCGCATTGTCTCCATGAAGCCAGTGGGAGCCAAGAAGCCTTGCACTTTGCTGGTAACACTTTACTCCGTGTGATTAACCCTGACATGAGGCATCATCGGATCCCAAAACACCACCACTGACCCAAGCCTGGGCTGGTTCTGTAGTCTCCTGGTTGGGATGCTCATATCAGGATCATCCAGCACAAAGGGGATGGCAAACACCTTATCTGGCGGTCCCTGAGAGCCCAGCATGGATGCAGTGTCAGCCTTGAGCATGGACAAAGCTTGACCTCATGCCTCCATTTGCAGCAAGATCCTGTTATGTCTTTGCCATGGAGCCCCAGGACATTACGGACTGTGTAGATATATGCAAGAGGCAGAGTGGGCTGATAGATGGGTCCTGCAAAAGACCTGTGGCAACCTGGAGCAGCAGCTGGACATGGAGGGATTATCTAGAACATCTCACACTGCAGGAGGTACCTGTGCATGGAAAAATGCATCAGCCTGAAGCTTCAGCTGGGTCCTCTGATGTCCATGGAGGGAGGAAGGTTGGAGATAAGACCAAACAGGCAGGTTCTTGCATGTCTGTTGTCAAAGGGCAGTTGGTGATGGCTGGTGGTCACCAGAGGTTCCACTAGATCCAGGTGACAGTGATGGCCAGGAACAGGGCTCCTGAGTTGAGTTTCTCTTCCATGGCTACCTCCCTGCTGGCAAGCAGCCAGGCTAGCAAGGCAGCATGTCACCATGTTTATCTATTTCTGAATGCAGAATGCCCGTCTGCTCCTGTAATGAGCCTTTCCACTACTTGTACAATGAATGGTGAGTAATGAGCATAAAAAAAAAGAATGAAAAGAAACCAACAAGCACATCATTCACCTCAGGTGAATGGTACAGCTCAGGTTTTGACTGCCTAAATACTGATGCAGAGATGATGCAGCTGTGGGAAAGAGACCTCAGATCCTTCTACAAGAACAGAGGCAAGAGGACAGTGCAGAAAAGCACATGCTGCTTCCCAGGAGTGCAGCTGAGGTCACCAGCCCAATCTATTAGGGATGCTGCATTTGTCTCTGCCTGCCCAACAGTCAGCTGCACTCCTGCATCCTGGTCACTGCACAAACAGCTGGGTAGGCACCATGCACAGGTACCCGCCTGGTCTGGGCAAACTCCATCTCAGCCCAGCGCTGCATGTGAGTGGCATGAGTCTCTCCCCTTCAGGGATGTTTCATTGATGTTTCATCAGCAGCCAGAGCCTCTTTGGCTCCCCTGACTCAGGCGTGATGGATTCCCACCTGCCTCCGAGCAAGCACAGTGCCCAGAAGCATCACCTGGAGCATCATTGAACCCTGTAGAGTTAAAAGTAAAATCCTTAGGCTCCAGGCAAGTTTTGCCCACAGAGTGCATTTGGATGAGGGACTCCAGCACTGTCAGAAGGATACCAGGCTGTGGACCACACAGCAGAAAATCACTGCTGGCTTTTTGATGCACCAGATCTCTCTGGGGAAGCAGCCCATGCCGGTAAAAAGGTCAGTGCCCCCAGCAATGCAGCACTGCTGTTTTCTGAGCAGTTTGTAGCTCTTGCCATACAGTTCAGTCCCTCTGACCCCACGGAGCCTTACAGACACCACCATTGTTCCATCTTTGAGGGGTTCCCAGCCCACCCTCTACCACATCACTGATGCTTAGGTGTGTGGAGAAAACTTTGAGAACTGGACTTGAATCCTGTGGCCTGGACCATCTCTCCTGTCACTGGTGGTGTGATCTGGACCTTCCTGGTTCATTCAGCCAGATTCAGGTGCCCCACAAGCAGCCAGACCCTTTGTAGTGTCTGTCCTCTCTCTCTTCATTGACTCCTCACACATCAGTACATCTGGTCCAACCCTTCATCTACTGCCCGGTGCTGGATGTGAAGTCACCCAGTGACCTGAGAGTCCATCGTGTGACCAAGCAGTGACTGGTCCAGGAGCAGTCCCAAGCACAGACTCCACTCGGCACCTTTGTCAAGGAGTCAGGCCATCCTCATCCCGAAATGCAGACTGCAGCTCCCTGTGTCCTCCATCACACGGCACAATCTCCCAGGTACGATCTGGCTTAGCGAAAGCTGGTTTTCCCATGAGCAGCACGGTAGTATTGCAAAGGAATTGGCGGGGCAATGCATGCCTTTGAACAGCACAAGGACACTAGATGATAAGAAATTAGTCTCTCTGAGAGTCCTGGTTGAGCTGAGGGGGCAGGACCAAGCCTGATTCCCTTGTTTCCCAGTCTGGAAACCCTTAGCTTAGAGAGCAGTCCTCCTTTAAACTGGCGTACGCCTCTGAGCTTTCCCCGAGAGCACTTGATGGCTCTCAGACAGAGTATCCCCAGCAGGAGTCATGTTCTTGCTACAAGATAGAATCATAGAATTGTTTTGGTTAGGAAGAGACCTCTAAGATCATCAAGATATATGCTTCAAGTCAGGCAAAGGTTTCTGAGCACAATGGCATTCACAAATTCAAAATGAAATTCATGAGCTGAGAGAGATAAACCTCCAAGGCTGCCAGAAGACACTACGCTAGGGAGAGGGGACACAGTACACTGACCCTGCTGATCAGAAATGTGCAAAGAATGGTGGGCTGGCCCCAAGGAGGTTATATGTTTCGGAGTTTGGCACCTCCTCTCCAATACCCTTTCCTGAAGCGTAGCCTTCTGCACATCACTCCATCTTGCAGGGACAGAAACGTGTGTACTTGTCCTGGGGTGCTCCTGGGGATGCTGATGCAGCCAGCGAGAAAGTGATTTCATTGACGGGATGCATCCATCTCCCTCCAGTCACTATGGTTCACAGGCAGGTGAAATATATTCCCCTCAAACTGAATATTTTTGCAGAAATGTTCAGCCACTTTACCAATCTTTCAGCCCTGTTCATTAAAGCTACTTGTTACGATCTCTGTTCAGGCTCTGGGCTTCTCTTTCTGCCCAGGACAGGTTGGGAGGAAACCAGGACCCAGTCCTCACCCTGCTTTGCAAGACTGGGAAACAAGTACCCAGAGGAGACTCTCAGCAGCCTTTTCCCCTCATCACCTGTCTTCCTTAAAAGCATGTTGATTTTGGAAGACAGTACTGAATTCTGACCATGGTCTCCAAGGCAGCCAGACAGGCATAACCATGTACAGGATGACACAAACCCGGTGCTTCCAAAATGTTTCCAAGCTGGAAGGTAGCAGCTGCTGAATGCACCGCACCCAGGCACTGCCCATGATGGAAAGAAGCATTGTGGACATCTGCCTGTGGTCTGGGAGGTCTGGACAGAGGTGGAAGAAAAAAATGTATCACTATGGACATCAAGCTTCTCTGCTTGTATTCTCACTCTGGCTTAAGCTGTCTGAGAACTCTCTCCCATTTATCTCTGTCGAAATTCCATCTTTTTCCCCATGAAAACACCGAACCTGAGGGATGCTGATTGCTCTTTGATGGTGTGAAGAGAGAGAAGAAAGTACAGAAAGCTGGTGAGCAGGTCACAGGGAGGCACACCTGTATCACACCTCATGGCTGTTGAGATGGTGGTGCAGGAGCTGCCAAGGTGCTGCTGGCCATCCTCAGGAGCAGGAGCACTGGGGCGGGAGGGGAGGTGACACGGACAGGAGAGGGAGAGGGGAGAGGTCGGCTGGTGGGGTAGGGCAAGAGGAGCTATTTTGGACTTGCTGGGCAGCAAGAAGCCCACGTTCAGAGGCAGTATGGGCAGCTGGGGGAGAAGTAAAGCAGCATGAGCTCAGTGGATTGACCCGTGCAGGTTGAATGGACAGAGAGCAGCTCAGCCACCTCCCGTACAGCTGGCTGCTGCTTTTAGTATCTCTGCATCCTGTGCTGATTGGTTTGGGGAAATCAGCACTGACTGACAGTTAATGGGACCTGGATGTGTTTTATCAGACCCTGAAAGGCCATAAAAGAGGAAACTGAAAGCTTATATGAGCCCCAAGGCAGGAAGGCAAGAGACGCTAGCTGTGAGAGTGCCAGACCAAAGCCACAACTGGTCTCAATGCAGTTAAAGTCATTAATGTCACAGTGCAGGATGAACATTTGTACACAACAGTGCTCTTTTCCGAAACACAGACTTCCTGGGCTTTTTGGACCACATCTGCAGATGGAGCACAAATTGGTAACAGCAATTAGAAAGCTGCCTGGGAGATGAGCAGAGTGTTCATGAAATGCAGAGAAGTGCTGAAGAACATCTTCCAGTGTTTTGAAGTGTGATTCTGGGTCCTGAGGCTTCAGACCACAGGATCATTATTGGCTCCTTCTTGGGTGGCTCATGGGAGTGGTGGGAGGCTGGAGCTGGGACCTGCATTTCTGTCTGCATCAGGCTCTGCGGGAACCCGCTGCTGTAGCAAACGAGGGCTGCTTGTTAATATATAACGAGTTATGGAAAGAGCGTAATAAATGTGCATCACATGCTAAACACTTTTAGGTGCTGGGGCTGAGCACTCATCACTCCAGAAGAGAAACAATTATTTACACACGCGAACGGGCGTTTAAATGTAACGCAGACTGTAAGCGTACAGATGAAGGGGAGGCAGAATGCCACTAGACCCATGTTCAAAACCTGGGATGAGTGGCACATTGCAGGAAAATGTGAATGTATTTCATTTGTAGTGTGCTGGATGTTATCTGTGACAATATCAGGTTCAACCTCCAGCGAGGTATATCGTTCTTGCCAAAACCCGTGTAAAGAGTGGGACTCCTGGCAACGGGCTCTGTTGTACAGGTTTCCTGCAGCCCTGGCTAGCGAGGGAGATGTAACAGAAGGTGATAGTTGCATCTATCTCGTATCCAGAGAACGCATTTGCATGATGTTCGTAATGATGAAATACATTAGCTAGCTGAAGAAAGTGACTTTCAGATGTGCTCGGTGTGGCCTATTTTTTTCTCTCGGTAAAGTTAATGGCAAAACTCCAGTTCGTTAGGTAAGAAGAGGCTAGTAGGGGTCATGCACAATGCTTTCATCCCCACCCTTCTCTTTAACTATTAAATTACCTACAATTCAAAAAAGGACTCCATTATGCCTACAGACAGCCTATGAGGCCCACCTCCCTAGACAACCTTCCTCCAAGAAATTAGCAGAGAAAGATATACAAAAGCCATTATTACAGCTTGGATACAACTTTATAAAATAAAATCTCTAAATCTTTGTCCCTGAAAGTCAAACTTATCCTACAAATAATTTAGGCCCAACTTTTTGAGCTGTCAAGTATCCAAAAACCCAAGGAAAAACTCAGTTGTTCAGCACTATGGAAAATCAAACTCATTAATGCACTTTTCTCCTCTTTCCGAAAATGAAAAAAAAATAATTCAAGATATTTGGAAACAATACCATTCTTCAACATAAACTGTGGATTATGGTTCAGAAAGAAAACAGAAAGGAGGGAAGCAAAATGTTATTTAAATTTGTGTCATGTGTCATTTTTCTCTTGCTATTAAATTCAACAGAAAACAAAGTCCACTGTAATCAGGAGTGATTGTTATGGTAGAAACATTTATAAGGTACAATGAATATAAATGGCCCACTTTTCCTTGAGCAGAGTGAAAGGAAAATACTGTTAAAAATAGTTTCTTAGAGGCTTTGGCAATAAACCCAGCACAGAGGACCTACTGAACCCAAACAAGCAGAGCTCCTGGTACGCGGGGAAGGGCCACCAATTTTGCAGTTGAGAGCTAAAGAGGATCTTTAGGCAATGTTGCCATTAAAATCACTTACCAAAGTCCCAGTAGCACTGTTTATGCCTTCGGAAGGACCAACAGAGTTAAAGTTAATGGGCCATCTGCTTTCTGCAGCCTGATCCAAGCTGTGGAGTTCAGTCCTTGGTGCTGGTTATTTCTCCGCAGGGGAGAAGTTTGGGCTGTTCATTTTTGGCATCTTGGATGTCGGGGCCAGCCTTTTACTCTGGGAGACACCCTCAGGGAAATGTCACTCCGGATCCCACTAACACTTGGAGTGAATGACCAAACTCTTGTTCAAACCCCTTTTTCTCCAAGAATGCAAGCTCTTCCTTCAGACTTAAAACGGAGCAGCTGACGGCAGCGTGGGCTGCAGCCTTTCTGGGCAGTCGAGCACGATGAAACAGGTCTAGATCAGCCTCCTGACCCAGCCTCTGAAAGCTGAGCACCTCCCGTGTCAATGAGAAGTGATATATCTGAATGAAAGAAATATAGTTCTTCCATGCTCTGTTGCTCCACATTACCGCCAGACACTAATTTGGGCTGTTCGCAGAGTGGGGTGACATAAGTGAACCCAGGGCGCACAGCATCACTGTCCTCACCAGCGGCTGTCCTGGGTACGGCATGCTCTGCCTCGTTCCCCTTGGATCCCGATCCAGCTAATTCCAGCTCTTCCTGCTGACAGAAAGGAGATTTTTAGTCCAGAATCTGTAATGAGTTCCTGGGAAGAGCACAGATGCAAACCCTGCTAGCTAAGCCAAAGGAGACTGAATATCTGACAGCGAGGGCTTGGAAGAGGACCTTGGGGAGTCTCCAAAAACAAGGGACTGAACATCTGTGGAATGGGGGCAGGGAGGGAGGACTTGAGCAGCCTGTCTGTGCCTCTGTTTCCCTGAGCTGTCACCACTCGAGAGTGTCACCAGTGTTATGGTTTGAGCTGGGCTGAGAAAACAAAAGCACATTAACCGAGGACAATCTTCTCTCGATTTCCCAAATCACTGGCTATCACCACGTTGACTTAATTAATTGTTAACATCTATGTAATTAAGCAGTAACATAAATGATTCCCTCTTGGTGCTGATGAAGATAATGAATAACAATCATGGCTGCTTTGTTTCACAGCACTAATCTGTTTTGAAATATACATTGATTTTATTTTGATTAGGACTAAACCTACTTTCCACTCTGCAAATAAACCTTTCTGATTTGAGTAAATTGCTGTTGGCATTTACATTATGATAATCAGTTCAGAATTCATCTGATCAGCTACTTTCTTACTGTGTGTCATTTGCTTACTTCTTAGTCCACTATAATTATGATGTTGTACTTTGGAATATTTAATTATGGCTTCCTTTTGTCTTTGCTCTATGATTCACATCTCACCCATCACCGTCATTAGCCACAGAGTACTCTGTAACTCTGCAAGCCCCACGCTGGCTCATGCAGGGTTGTTCTCAAAAGCTGATTTCATACTGGTGCATTCCCCAAGCAAAACTCAGTTTCAAGGCTCTGGCAAGAATGGAAATTTGTGAAGATGCCAAAGATAAACAAAAATCAATTGTTTGTTTTGCACTGAAACTCTGTTCCCTGTTATTTTCCTGATCCCTTGGGAAAATCCCAGGAGTTGGAGCCAGGTACTGAACTGCCTTAAAAATACCGTCTCATTATTTCACTTGTGCCCGTGGATCTGCTCCTGTCTCTGTCCCAGCCTCCCTGTCTACTCCGTGCTCAGCCCCATGCCACAGAGGGGCAGGGCGCTGCCAGCACAGCGGAGGTGGGTGCCCAGGTTTGGATCCCAGATCAGACACCAATAGTGTAGGTACAATCACTGTACTCAAGTATTTCATTAGAAACGGCTAAATTTTTCATGCTGTTTCTAGGGCAAAGTGCATATCTGGCAACACTGAGATATTTTTTTCATCTCAGCGTTGAACTCTTAGTTTGAATTATTCACAACATTCAGTTCTGGCATTTTCTAAATGATGCTTTTTCCCGCTTGAAATTATTTCTTTTTTTTTTTTGATTCGATGTTTATTTTAATTTTTTTGTAAGAGGAGAAACACATCCTTTTCACAATTTTGTTTTCATTTTTTCCATTTCAAGTGATCACAAAAGATACATTTTTCTTTTGAACTGGAGACAACTTATGTCCAGAGCAGCCCAGCAATCAAATAAATTTTTTGGCCCAGTAAGTTTAACCAGTATTTTCATAGTGTTCCAATCATTCTTTGTCATGATACTTCTCCCATCACCTTAAGCCAAACAATCCAACAGGAAGTTATTTCTGATGTTCAAAAATATTTTAAGTTCTCCAATATCCTGGACTAGGAATGCTGCTGGCCTCAACCTGGGAGGGGATGCATTACCACCTGCTGCCTTATTTTGAGAAGTACAGCATCTCTCCCTAAAACCTTGTTCCTTTCCTTTGCTGATCTCTCCTCCTCCCCCAGACTCTGCTCCAGCCCTCCCCATGGTGGTCAGCACTGCAGGGAGGCAGGGAAGCTGCAGGGTGGATAGCCCCAAGGGGTCCCGACTCCAATCCTTGGCTGTCTCATCCTTCCCCACTGCATTTTGTCACAGGTGTGTGCCTGGAGAGAGGCACACAGTCACAACAGGGTGGTCACTGTCAGGATTAAGTGTCTCCATTGACTCCTGCTAAGCTCAGCATCACGCCCTGAGTACTGATCCTGCCTTAACATGGTGCCGATGAGCTCAGGATGTCCTCTGCAGGCTGTGGTGATATGCAGGAACACAGGGTGAAGAACTTAGTGCCTGTGGAAAACCAGTCCTGAGGTCATGCATGAAGAGCAGTCCAGTGTCATGCAAGGGAGAGGGGCAGCCCCAAAAGAAACACAGATCTCCCCAGCAGGCAGGTCACAAGCGCCACCGTCACCTCACCGGCATGCCCCAGCCTGAGCACCTGAGCGCAGGAGAGAGCATCTTCATGGGAAAGAAGAGGACTGGAGTCTGCCACAGCTATTTCAGATTTCTAGAGCCTGGGCTATGGTCTCATCTAAGCAGACCAAGTCCACCAGCGGTGCTAGGGCAATCCTTTCCACCAGAGGAGGACTGGGCCAGGGAGTTATGGACATTGTGTTTCACCCCCAAAACCAGGAAACCTAAAAATTATCTTAGAAATTAGTTGTGAAAATAATTTCATCAATCAGTTAGCCCACACTATCAACTTAAACTTATTCCTGTAGGGAACAAGATCAGACTCCTTTCTTTCAGAAATGGGCTTCTGGAAAATTTCAGTATCTGAGGATGAAACATATAGCCTAATCTGCAGCTAGATCATGTCTGCTGCTCACTTATGTGGACACGGATGGGAAATGAGGGGTGCTTTTTCTCAACAATGGCAGCCATTTCATCATCATGCAGCCCCACCAGTGCATCCAAGAGAGATTTAGGACCAGAATGGCACCATAATTCTCGCCGTTCAGGTCTGGAAACTGAGACCTGGCACAGCGTAATCATTCGTCCAGCACTGGGACTGACATCCCATTTCTTTTCCAAAAGTGCTGCGCAGAGAGCAGCACGTACTCAGAGGAAGAATGGTTTCCACCCACTTCAATGTGCCTACCATATCACTAGGAGGAGTGAGTTAGACACTGTGATCAAAGTGAACAGCAGAGAGACGGGATGGCCATTCAAGCAGAAAGCCGAGTTCTATAATTTGAATCATTTATGGCCTGGGGCATGCAGAAGCAAGCTTAATGCATAGCAAGGGGCATCACAGAGAAAAAGAGGCTTTGAAAAATGCAAACCCAAACTGCAAACATTCAGGGAAATCTGAACCCTTCACTTCAAAGCATTTAAAGTCGGTGCTAAAGGGCTATTTCTAGAAAGGTTTCCATTCTGTCGCCTGTTGTGCGCAATCTTTGTTTAACTCAAATCCCCTCTCAGACACAATTTTTTTATTTCATGCTTGAGCTCTGCTGCTGGTTCTGGGAAAAGACGTGTTGTGTCTGCAAACAGATGATACCGTGAGGTACTGCTGGAGCTGTAAGGACACACAAGCCCGGCAACACATCCTGGGGCTGCTGCTCTCTGTACCGGCCTTGTGTTCTTCACAAAACTGCATTACTTTCATGAGTTGTTGCCTGTCAAATCCAAAGCCTGGTCTAGCTGGGAAGCAACAGTGGAGGGGGCAAGAGGTGTGAATTTTAGCTTTGGTTTCCCACCTGCACAGTACACCAGCACAGACCTGAGCCTGAGAGAAAGACAATAGCAATGTCAGCCAGAAGCTGGCCAGAGTTTGGATAGGGTTGGCTAAGGTCTGCCTGCATTTGTCAGTGTAGGCATGCAACAAAAGAGGGAAAGGGAAAGAGCAGAAAATAAAGGGAGTTAATATCTCAGAAGCATATAATTTCCCTTTGCTTTCAGCACAATTTCATACCTTCAGCTTTGCTTTAGAGTCCAGTTTGAGAGATCTCAAGGATTCAAAGCAGTGTAGTTTTACTGGCAAGCTCAGGAAAGCAATGTTTTATGACTTGTATTTAACACGTCCCAAGAAAACTTATTTCTCTTCTTCTGGAGCAGAGCATTGGAAGTGCAGTTGATTCCAGGCTTGGGCAAGAGGCATAGAGGGAACTATTCTGCAGTCAGCCTGGATGGTCTTTAACCTCTAAGGCTGTGGGTCTAGCTTTTATTTCTTATGACCAAACCAAACCTTAAAGCCTGGACCCTCTAAATAAACAGCTCTTTGAAACATGGATTGGTGCTCTGCTTTTCTGGGGGTCTATGGCTTGTCTATGAAAATTTTAGATGTAAAAATAGAGCAACGTGAGTCATAATCACAAGTGCACTTTTCAAGCATTTGGTGCATTTTTCATTCATGCAGGCTTTTCACTATTAGCCGCAGAGAGGGTAAGCCTGCAAAGCCCTGATGCACCAGTGCTCCCATGGCAGCCCTCTGCTCCAAGACAAAACCCGTGGTACTGAAATCCCATCCCGGTTTCTCAACAGACGGCAATGGCATGAGGTCTCTGCACAGCAGACAGACACATTCCCAGCCTGCTGCACGGCCAGAGAAAGGGATGGCTTTATGTTCTTTGGTTGTCGGTATTATTCAAGCATTAAAGTGAATGACAGGCAGATTTTGCTGATTTAATAGATAATTCCAGCTCGTTTGGTCCATCTAATTCAAACTATTAGAACTGAATCTGAACTGACTACTGACTGTCCCTGCTTATCTTTGTCAATAGCTTTAGACAGAGGTCAATGCAGGCAATCGGTTTTCAAGGGACTCATAAACATAGCAAGAGTTTCTATTTACATGGACTTTTTCATTTGTAAATACTCTCTTTCCCACATTGTTGCTATTAGGTTTGGGGGTTTTACCCTGCAAAATTAAATCTTTCCTTTCTCATTACAGAAATTATTTCTTCCATCTCCTAATTGAACCTCTAACGACATACACAAGAGTTATGGCTTGTTAAGGCACTCTTCTTACTGAAATAGTTTGTAGCAGAGGGGAATGGGTTTTTTGAATATTGACTGGGCTTAAGACAACCCTATGAGTGATCCTGATTAATGTGGTCATTGCTTGATGAGGCAAAAATGATGGGCAAAGGACTTCAACAGAATCCAAGGAATACTCTTTTAGACCAGAAATGATGCACACTCCTGTTTTCCTGCACACACAAACATGGAAGTAAAAGTGCAAGCTACAGAGAATTTATAGACAGAGACATGCTTCTTAGTTTATCAAATAAAAGATGTTTAGATCCCATCAATCTTCCACAAAGCAGAAGGGAAATATGATTATCTCTGACAAATTAATGACCTTTGACAGTTATGCACATAGGTGAAATGGATCTCAGACTAGCAGCACAGGCATCAAGGGGAGTAGCTGAAAGTTTAGACTTTATAGTGGACTTTTTATATGATAAGGTCCATCAAAAAAAAAAAAAAAAAAAGAAACCCCACAGCACCCCATGGTTCAGTGTGTAGGAAAGTTAGGACCACTTGCTCAGAAACATCACAACTTTCACTGAGCTGCCCCTGTAGAAAGCACAAAGCAGGAACTTCTGCTCCCAAATATCTCACTCCCACCACTTGAGCAGGAAGACAAGTCAAGCAAAGGGCCAGCAGGTCTTTTTACCTGTCCTGGGAGACATTATCCTTTATATTCTCTCCTGGGAACATAGGCCTGCTTTACAGACAGCAGAACATATTTTGTTTATTCAGGTAGGTCATGAGATAATGACATGCAAGCTCTGGGCTGAAGAACAAGTCTCTTGGGAATGCTTGTAACTTGCAAGTAAATATTATGTTTGAAGTGAAATGGGTACATAGGTACAACTGTTGCAGTAATGAAGGAGCTACTGCATTTGGACTGAAATCAGTTGTGTTGCATATGATCTTTGACTTCCCTGAAACTCAGGAGCTACATTTAACCCAAAAGAGAAACCATATGTATATTCCATGGATTTGAAATATGAGGATGATTTAAAAGCTCCATAGACTTATGAGATGTCTTATCTATGTCGTATAGGCTAGTAAGTTAGGGGTTGTCTATCCTCATCAGTGAGATTGACATTAGGGTCACCTCAAAGCCTAGTGCTGCAAAATTCTTAACCTGACTCCAGGCTGCTGCCGCCAGGTAACTGTGGGAGCTGCAGTCTTCCTGGTAATGAGACCAGCTCTTCCCCGTTCACACGCCATCCCTGTGCCTCTCTGCCACGGGACTGGGGCACATCTGGGCATGCAGTTTTCAAGCACAGAAGTTCTCCAGCAGTGATCCTGCAGCTCCTTCCGTCTCACTGTTAGTCCTGTTGCATCCCACCTCCTCTCCCTCGTGCTGGTGAGTGGATACAAGCCTGTAGCAAAGACATTCCATGGATTGATTCCCGAAGGGACCTGGGATACATTTTACTGTGCACTTCAGAAATAAGGAGCTTAGTGGGGATATCTTTTGTGCAAGGAACAATACCAATAAATGTAGGTGACGTATACTCAGGATACATGAGGATGACCTCAGATTCCAACTTTATGTACGGTGAAGGAGGATGACACTATTTGAGAGGAACTTGGACTGGGGTTGCTATGATTGTGTCTGGGAAACAATAATGTTTAGTGGTTTTGGAAAGGTATGAAGAACCCAGGGTCCTGTATCCTGTCTGCACATTAGTTTGTGATGGGGTTCTCACAGTAGTCTGTTCACTTCCCTAAGCTTAAATGCCTAAACAGAAAATACTGAGAGAAACATGGTTCAAAAGGTGCCCCCAAAAATGTAGATGTTCTTATTTGGCTATGTCTTAGTGAACTTCATTGTATGGTACAAGCACAAGCTGATGAAATCTTGGAAGTATTGGCTATTAGTTTTAAGGATTCACTGAGAGTCTGTAAGGTACTAAAAAACTTGAAAGACAGTAGACATCTTTAAATGCCAATCTTTGAAATATTAAGTAAGAAGACAGAGTAAGGATCTTTCCTTACAAACCTATATAACTTCAATTTTCAGAGAACATTGAACTAGATAATCAAATAGACTATCTGTGAGCTCACAGAAGAGTATAAAGAGATAAGTAACAGTCTGTATGGATTTGTCAAGAACAAATATGTCAAACCAATCCAAATTTTCATTTATGACAGTGCAAAAAGCCTTGTGGACAGAGAAGAAACAGACAGTGTCATAGATCTTGATTTTAGGAAGGCTTTTGACGTTGTCTCCCATGACATTTTCATGAGCTAGAAAAATATCTTCTAGGTGAATATATTATTGGGTAGTTGCAAAACTAGTTAGAAAATTATAGATGGAGCAATCATTGACAGATTACTGTCAAAATAGGAAGCTTAGTATATGGACTAAGCTTTCAGCACTTTCATTAATGGTCCCAATGATGGAATAGAGAAAACACTTCAAGCTGGCTGACACCACCACTCGGAAAGGACTGCCAGTATTTTGGATGACTAGACTTACAAATTGTGTTGGTTTTGGTAGCGGGGGGGGGGGGGGCGCCCGGGGGGGGGGCTTCTGTGAGAAGCAGCTAGAAGCTTCCCCTGTGTCTGATAGAGCCAATGCCAGCCGGCTCCAAGACGGACCCGCCGCTGGCCAAGGCCAAGCCAATCAGCGCCTCTGGGATAACATAGTTAAGAAAGAGAAAAAACAGTTAGAGAGCTTTTGCAGCCGGAGAGGGGAGTGAGAAGATGTAAGAACATCTGCAGACACCAAGGTCAGTGCAGAAGGAGGGGCAGGAGGTGCTCCAGGCGCCGGAGCAGAGATCCCCCTGCAGCCTGTGGTGAAGACCATGGTGAAGCAGGCTGTCCCCCTGCAGCCCATGGAGGGAGGATGAGGGGGTGTAGAGATTCCACCTGCAGCCTGTGGAGGACCCCACGCCAGAGCAGGTGGAGACACCTGAAGGAGGCTGTGACCCCGTGGGAAGCCCGCGCTGGAGCAAGCTCCTGGCAGGACCTGTGGATCCGTGGAGAGAGGAGCCCACGCCAGAGCAGGTTTGCTGACAGGACTTGTGACCCCGTGGGGGACCCACGCTGGAGCAGTTTGCTCCTGAAGGTCTGCACCCCGTGGAGGAGACTCACGTTGGAGAAGGTCGTGAAGGACTGTCTCCTGTGAGAGGGACCCCACGCTGGAGCGGGGGAACGATGAGTCCTCCCCCTGAGGATGAAGAAGCAGCAGAAACACCGTGTGATGAACTGACCGTAACCCCCACTCCCCGTCCCCCTGTGCCGCTGAGGGGGGAGGAGGTTGAAGCCGGGAGTGAAGTTGAGCCCGGGAAGATGGGAGGGGTGGGGGGAGGTGTTTTAAGATTTGGTTTTATTTCTCATTCCTCTACTCTGTTTTGCTTAGTAATAAATAAGATGAATTCCCTCCCTAAGTTCGGTCTGTTTTGCTCGTGATGATAATTAGAGAATGATCTCTCCCTGTCCTTATCTCGACCCGTAAGTTTTTTTTGTTATACCTTTTCTCCCCTGTAAGTACATCTGTAAAAGAATAGTCAGCTATATGAATTCAAGATGGGGAACAACTGGCTGATGAGCAGATCTGAATTAAAGTCTCTAAGATTATTGTGGATCAGGTGCTCAGTAGATGTCAACAATATCACTGTTGGGAAGAGGCAAGCCCCACTTTACACACTTAACCGTGATCTGTGAGCCATGTCAAGAAACTCTTCCTTGTAGCTTATCTTTTAGGCTTTGATACATAAGGTTAATGTTCAGCCAGTCATCTTGACTCTACGTAAAACACAGTGTTCCTTAAATAGATTAATCCTCAACTTAGCAGTGGCCAATTTAGCTTTGAACATATTTGGGTTGGGAAGGCAAGGCAAGGCAAGGCAAAGCAAGGCAAGACTGAAATTCTGGTGTGACTGTGGATCAAACTCTCCTGTTAGTTTTTGTTTGCTATTCACTTGTCTTCTGAAGCACGGTGCTCTTTAAAGTGCAAGGGTGGAATCAACCTGGGAAACCAAGCAGGCTCCCATTAAAATCTCATCAGCTAAAAGCTTTACTTTGCTGGTTGTGGCTTAAATAAACAAATCCAGTCATATAAGGACAAGGTCCACTTTAACAATAGCTTCCTTTTATTTCCACCCATACAGTGGGATGGCTGCCCTCAATGCTTGAAAGGCAAGTCCTGCCTTTCAAGAGAAAGAGGAAGCCACACAGAGCCTTTCCATGTGAAATGTCGAGGCGAACCTTTTTCAGCTCCCCAGGCCTCTCCTCACGAGCACAGAAAGGCCATGGCTGCCTGCGTGCTCAGAGCCCTCCCCGCCCCTCTCGCTTACGTTTTTTGTTGAGAAAATCTGATTAAAGCTGTGCAGGAGAGAAGCAGATGGCAGTTTTGACGTTAGGTGAAGACGGCTTAATCTCCATCTGTGCTGACATTTTCACATGTCTCCCTGCAAATGCTGGCACCCTGATAATCACTACTGCAGATCTGGGGGGTCGAGGGCTGCCCTTTCTGGGGAGCATTTGCTAGGCAGGATGCTAGCCCGTCACTCCAGGATCTGGCAGAAACTGGCAATGTGCTGTGGCCCTTGCTAAAGAAACTGATTATTATCCAGTGTCTTTGTGATTGGCCTATCAACCTAATTAGCACCCTGCACACCTAGGCATTGCTGAGCTCGGGCTTTTGGAAAGCATCTGCTTCAGCTCTGCTCCACTGGCACTGCGTGCATTGCACACCATTCTGAAGAGGCAATTAGGGAAGCTTCAGAGCAATGTTAGGGGAAAACAGAGTCACAAAGGTAGCGCGTAGTTTGAAGGCAAACTAATTACAAAGGGGTACATTCCAGTATTTGTAACACCGAATACTGCCATGAGTGTTTCTGTCAGTCAGAAGTATCTTGCAATTAAGTCAGTGATGTTTTTCTGACTAGTATCTGAGTAAATACATGGGATTTTGGTGTTGAGGGCTTCAGTGGATCTGCTAGGGCACATCTACAGTGGGGCTTGCCAGGCAGAAATGTGTTTGCCACCTTTGTCTAGATCCAGGCTGAGAGTGGAGGCAGCCTCTGGTGCAGCTGCTGGGGGCAAGTTGGGGGAACGTGGTAGCCTGGTCCCCACTGTGACCACGTGGCACGTGGGACTGGAAGCTCTGTGGCATCATGACCCACTTCTTCACCTGCTGGAATGGAAACTGCTTCTTATAATCCCCTTTATCACGTCAGACAGGTAGGCACTACTAAAATGTAAAGCTGGGTAACAGCTCTATAAAAATGGCAAACCTCTTAAATTCATATGAAGGTATAATACTGCAAAATCAGATGACCCTGCAGCAGGGCACTGACCTGAGCACTAGGAAACCTGCTTTTGCTGACATGCCAGAAGATGAGGCACAGCCCCATGTTCCCGTGTGCCAGCCTCATGTGGGGTCCCCATGACCCAACAAAGGAGGTGAGATGGCCAACTGAGGAGGCAGGAGCATCTCAAATCGAGGTTTGGTGGGGCTTGTTGGTAGGGTGTAAGAAAAAATACAGAGGCATAGCAGGAGGGATAGAGATTCAGTCTGGTGCCCCAACATATGCAAGTGGAAAACTCTTCTCATTAAATCTAGCAACCATCTAACACAAGACAATGGGAAGTGTTCAGTTTAATTGAAGCAAACTTCTGCTATAAGGGAAGGTGGGCAGGATGGTATTTTGTCCCAGCTGAAGTGTCAAAGATCCCATTAACATCAACAGCAACAACATGTGTTTTGCAACGAAGGAATTAAAGCATGGGGCATGTGGGACACTAGAAGAAGGGTAGGAGAGAATGGTGCAGTGGAGAGACGAGAGCTGATGTGTCAGCATGACTCGGGAAGGCTGTTCTTGATGGCTGCTCTCCTAGGATCAGATCGATCTCAAGACTGCAAGATGTAAAGAGAAGTCAGAGCTACAAACTCCTCCTCTAGACCTGAACTGTCTGAGAGCCCTGTTTGACTGGGATGCTGTGCCTGCCCATTCAGGACAGATTTGCAAGAAAGATCGAGGCCAAGGTCCCAGGGGCACAGCGGCAGCAAGGCAGAGTCCTGTGGGGGCACGGCTGGGCATGGATCAGATAGCTCAGCACTGCAGCCACAGCTCTCTGGTTAAACAAAGCTTTTGATTCTGAGCAACACCAAGTCTTCTCAGCTTCTGCTGACTTTGGTAGGCAGCCAGCGTGCTCAGCGTTTGGCAGAAGGTGACTTAACACAATGAGGTGATGTTTACTGCAGTCCCAACTTTGTTGTATCCTCCCTACACCCATCCACAAGAATTTACCTCCCTATCCCACCCTATGGAAATTTTGCAAAGAAATCAGGTACAGACAGTATCCAGTGCACATTATGGTTCTTGATATGAGTCCCATGCCCGTGTGTTCAGGAGATTCTCTGTTGATCATAACAGGTCCCCAGAGAACTCCAAAGCAGGCCCAGGTCAGGAAGCCACGTGTGGCAGCGTGTCCTGGTAGAAAATAGCTTATCTGAGGCTTCTGGAGAACTGTAAAATAACACGATCTGTACGGACAGGTTTAGGCTGCTTCCTATGGCTGACTGACACCCAGATGAACTACTGCATGGAGACCTTTCTTGGGCAAGCACAGCGATTTATAGTGCAATTGTGCTGTTTAGTATTCTCCAGTTAGGGGGTTGTGGCTTTAAGGCAGTGCATGAATTACTCATTTCTCAACTTCACAGAGCATCCTTGAAATGCTACTTGTGCCATCTTGTGTTTTTCCTGCTCTAAATCAGTTTAAGTGTTTTGTTCTCTCTGCCACCTATTTTTATATATCTATCCTACTTGAATGTACACACAACCCCATATACACTGCATTTCTAGGCAGGTAAACAATCCTTCAGGCTTTAGGAAGGCCAGCTCAGCCTAACATAGACATTAGGGCTTCTGACCCTCTGTGACTTGTTTAAATCAGCCAAGCAAAGATGAAGTTTTGATGACCACATCTCACGTGTTTTGCTAGTTACAATCAGCCCATGTCAGACAAGCATGAGGTTACTATGCAGAGCTCCCAGCCACAGAGGTGCTGACTACCCTGAGAAAAGGTGTCTGCCTGGAAGGTGTGAAGACTGTTGAAAGGTTACAGCGAGGTCCTACCTCTATAAAACGTGAGCATTGCACTCTTCTGCAGGAGGGATGCTGGTAACATTTGACCTCAATTCTGGGAAAAATTCATTGCTCTAGAAACCTGGAACTGTCTTCTTTGGTTAAAATCCTTATTCAGGGTGAAATTTAGAAAGCCCAAGGCTAGAAATAAATTGACTAGAAATAAAGCAATAACCCATTCATTACTTTGGTTCAAAGTTTATCCACAGTTAAATATTTTCTAGCAACTCCTTCTAATTGTAACCAAGTTGATCACAACATCAGTGAGCATCTCCTGTTTTCCTTTAACCATATTATTTGTCACTGTCAAGGGGTCAGGATGATCCATGCCCACCCTATAGGGTGGCAGAGAGCTTCTCATGGTACACCTTTGCTCTTCGGAGCCTGTCTGGTGCTCAACATCATGTTGAATCCTCCTGGCTCCCCACTTGGTGAGTGACACTTCATAATCTAGAGAACAATGTGTGGCAGCTAAAAATAGCTGTTCGCTGCATGAGTCCTCAGGTGCCAATCCACTTGTGATAAGCATCACGGGATTTGCGAAAGCTTTGACAGATAACTGATGGCTGGCTGAACACTTGCAAATAGTGGCTAAGCTGATCACAAGAAACCAAACGGAGTGCTTTATTTGAGGAGATTCTGCAGAGATTCTTCAGTGTTTACTCAGTTTTATCTCTATTTTCATTTATGTCAATAGCAATGAGATGTTTAATACAACCACCTGTCACCCTCCCCTGCCTGATCTGGTCAGCCCTGATGGTAGCACTGTCCTCATCCGGGGAAGGTGTCAGTCCCAGGACACAGCCACTGCAAGGGACTGCCTCAGTGCTCCTCATCGACTTCCACACAAGGACTTCATGGCTAACTACAGCCAGTTTTATCAGCCGCTGGAGTTAACCAAGCTCACAGGGCACTGCAGCAATGGAGGAGCACTCTCATTTCCACGGCTGGCTCCACAGCTGGAGCTGTAACCTCCAGCAGAGCAGCTGTAACAAACAGCCGATACCTCTGAGGGGGAAGGCTTCTGCAACGTGACTCAGAAGCTCAGAAGTAAAGATGGGCATCCTGGTACCAGTGGAGTCTGCTGGTACTTGTAGTGACATGGGAGAGGTGCACAGAGCTGAAAAGTCAAACTGAGGAATGGGAGAAAAGGAAATTACTTTTTATTCAACAGTAGTATTTAAGTTCAAGATTCATAGCTGTTTTTTTTTCTCCTTGCTAGACCCTTTCTGCCTACTTTGCAAAGAGCCTGATGTGAGCAAGGAAAGAAGGATATACAGGCCACTCTATACAAATCTTTTTTCCCCAAAATCTCCCAAACTTCTATATGGATGTAAAGGAAGCAGCCTGGCCCCGTGGAATGGACATTGTTTTCCTTCGTACCCAAATAAACATCATTTTACTTTTACTGCTGAAGGCCATAGTCTTCGTATTGACCTGGCATTGCAAGGTCTGAGGAATCATCTGAGCTTGTCATGCTCTGAGCTGATATTAGTTTGTATTAGCTGTGATAGTAGTTGTTTAAATAATTGCCTAAATGTGTTTTAGGTTTGCTGCAGTTTATGGCAAGAATGAGTAGCTACTTTATGTGGAGTGACCAGTCTATGACTCTAGAACAAAACGTGGGTGGCAGAGTGCAGAAACAGCGTGGTATCAGCTGTCCCAGGCTGTAAACACACACCATGATGTTTGGTCAGTGGTTACTTCAGGAGAGCAACTTTGTATTGTTCAGCTAAAACCAGCTTCAGGAAAAGCAAAACGAACCAAAAAACTGAATAACTGGAAATCAGTGGAAAGAGGAAAGTGCACAAAGGATGTCTAGAAAATATATAAAAACAAATGCAACCGTACCAAGACAGAAAAGACAGAAGCCAACATGAACTTCACGGTTCTGGCAAAGAGGAGGAAGGAAGCCCATCACTAACACCACACTCCTCCCAGTGCAGGATGCTGAGAGCTCCGAGACTTCTGACCCTCAGCCCTGCAGAGCAGGGGAGGATGAGCAGAGCTCCTGAGAAGATGGGGGAGATACTAGCAAACACTAACATTTAACTGAAAGTTGTTAATGAAATTTGTTTTCTATTAAGTAGACAATCTAGACTGTGAGTCTGAGTAGCATTTAATTGGACTACTAATAATTTGTTGTATTTTGGTCACACCATTCAAATGGTAATTGGACCAACAATCAACAAGAGGAGCAGCCCTTTTCCAATTGCACTCACGGTTTTCTGGTTTCACAAATGGCTGTGACAGCAGTTTGCTCTTAGTACATGCCTTTCTCATTTCAGTATGGCACATTCCCTGTTATCTTGCTTGAAATAAATAAGGTCAGATCAAAAAAGAAAATGAAGATGCAGCAATCAGATATGGATGTTTACACCTCAGGCTCAGTGGCCTGAATTTAGCATAGGTTTGTAATAAGTTGTCGACTTCCTCACTAGCCCTCTGATTCCTGATTTTTTTTTTTTTTTTCCATAATACTCTAGTACCCCTAGCTCCCAGGCATCACTTTGAACTGAAGCTACTGCTTTTGTAGATGAGACTCCAGACTGGAAAGGAAAGCTTGAAAACAATGACCTGAGGCACCCCAAAGCTTCAGAAATCAGAAAGCAGAGAGGAAACCAAGCACTGGGAAACAGGATTGCTGGTGCTGCTATTTTAACTCTCACTGTTTTTCCAACCCATCCCATTGTCTGGGGCACTCAGTTCACACCAACCAAGCGCCCAGGACTGTCTGTGCTGCAGGAGTCACCACCCCACGTGGGGACTGACTCCTGTTTGGACGATGCAGCTGGTCTGAGTCCCTTTAAAAGTGATAACAGGGAGAGCTTTGCATCTCCCACCATCCCTACCTCCCCTGCAAACCTGCCCTGGGAGGTAACCACCTTCTTTTCCCACCTAGAAAGCTGCACCAAACCACTCGACGCCAGCATTCACCTCCAAAGAGAAGGGATGGGGGAAGTAACAAATGGGAAAATACATACCGGAATATCCAATTGCAGTCTCTTTGACAGGCTCTTTGAAGGCAGCATGGAGAAGGTTAATGAGTTTTGGCACACATGCACCCCTGCTCCAAGGGATCCTGCCTCATGCCGTGATAATGAGAAGTGCCTGAGGTCATCTGGAAAGGCAAACCTGTCCATGTGATCCTGCACCTGGATGCCAGCAAGGATTGCTCTGCGGGCAGCGCTGAGCATCATCGCAGTGCGGAGAGGAGAGAGCAGCCTGGGAACACGCTATCTGGTGTTTCTCACGCCTTAAAAGTCTTTTTGTTCAATAAATCAGGCTTTCACTGAGGAAATTGAAGTGGATGGTTCAGAATTATTGCCAGGAAACCAACATGTCTTTGGGAGGGGTACACAGCAATGCATATTTGGGCTGAGTGGAGAGACCTCAGCTAGAATGGAGCACAGCTGAAAGAGGCAATGAATGCGTCTCGCTGTCACCAAGACCCTAATGGTCCCCAGCACGTTGAGGTGCTGGCACTGAGTCCTGGAGTGATGGGGGAGCCCAGGAGGCCAGTGCTAGCTCAGGGATCTGTCACAAGTAGCTGCATGCCCAAGCCCTTTCATAGCTGCTCAGTGAGCAGGGAAAGGTGGAGCAGGTTTGGTCTGCAGCAGGGTCCCAGCCAGACTCTGGTTAACGGCTGAGCTCTCACCCCAGGTCTGTGCCCCGGTGGGGAGGTGAGTCAGGATGGCATGGATGATGCTAAGGATGGCTATAGGAAGACAGATGTACCCTCCATTTTTCTAATCATGTAGCTTCAGTTTAAATTTTCAAGTGTATTTACAAAGGAAATACTTGGGAAAGGTTCTGCTAACTGCATCTCAGTCAGATGCAAATAGTGGTGTTGCTCACAGAGAACGCACGAGGACTGTTTCACAAGGAGAAAACAAGAGAGGAAGCCAGCCTAGACATGAACTTGAAATATGTTGGGCCAATTTCTGGTCTGCAGCCCAGGACACAGAGCAGAGCAAACTGCTTTCTCACCACAGCCTTGTACTTATGCATGAGGGATGCTCTCATCTGCTGGCTCTTTCCAAACACGAATGTGCTGACAGAAAGGCAAGCTGGGCTAGCTTGGGGAGTGCTCTACTCGCATCAGCACTTTGCTCCTCGCCTGTCAGAAGCTATTTACCCATGTGGACTGCACAGCCCTGAGTGTTTTGGCAGCCGAGACCAGACAAATGCCGTGGGCTGGGAGCAGCAGCAGCTATGCAGATGACAGTCATGTCATTTTGTGGGCAACCGAGAGGAGGACAGGAGAGCACAAACCCACCTCCCCACCTCTGGGTGTTTGTAGAGCCGCAGGTCTAAAGGTGGGTTGACTCCTGGCCCTCTCTGCCCTCCGATACCTGTGCAGAGCCCACCTTTTTCTGCAGATGGAAGGGGGTTGTTTCTAGTCGTGACCAGGTACTGCTCTGTTCAGGTCTATTGGGGTCCTCTGTGCTGGTGCAGAGATCCAGCTGGAGTGGATAAACATGACTTTTTGCTGGATGTACATAGTTCTCATGTTTATTCCTCTCTCCACACTTCTCTTCAGACCCTCTGCTCAGCCGTTCAGCACACCATCGAGGGCAGCCCTGCCTTCCCCTCTGACCACAGGACAACCATGACCCCACTGCTGCTGGGACAGTTATGCAGGGATGGTTCCTAGTTAACAGGACCACAGGTGTTTGTCTTTAATGGATTAATGGTCCCATTTTGTGCTTTCCAAAGGGGTGACAGACAAATATTTGTTGGCTGATGTTTGTTCTGAAGCTGATGGACACAGTAGATTGCAAGAAGTAGTAAAGTAGACAATGGGCTCCCATGGAGACGAAGGCAGGAGACTACTGTACGTTCAGGGGGATGGAGACTGGGACATTTTAGCCTGGGGCAGATTCAGAATAGACTTCACAAGCATAGGGCAGTGGTGAAACACATCTTTAAAGCAAGACAACTCCATTCACTGGCTCTTTGGATTACATTTCTTCACCACCAGCCACACTCCCTGGCTGGCCATGTCATGCATTGCTCTTTATATATGAAGACAGTGACAGAAGAGAACCTATGGATGGCTGTACTGGGCCAGATCAAATCTCCATCTAGCTTGGAGACAGTCTCAGACAGAGGTCAGTGGTGGATGCTGACTCAGCACAGGAACAAGAATACACGTAGGGCAAGATATTCCTCAGTACATCCTCCCCAGTCTCAAGTGATTTTCATCTCAGAAACCTCTTCAACCAGAAGGATGGATTTCTTTTTCATAAATCCATTTCACAGATTTTGACAGTGATGCTTTTATGCCTGCTTCAAGAGCCCCCAAAATGCATTTAATGCAGTATCTTGCCAGTGTGGGGAATGAAAACTGATTTGCTCCCACCGCGTGCTGAGCCCAGGAGGCTGACCTGCGGCCTGGCCTGCCCACTGGGATATTGCCCAAGAATGAAGTGTATGCAGGCACAGAATAAATAAAGGTTCCTTCTTCATTGCCTTTATTGAAATAAATTTATGCTAAAGTTGTGCTGTGTGAACCTGTTTTGAACATTGCAAGAGACAAATCTAAGCATTAAGCCTCGCCCCTGCAAAGGATAATTGAAATCAATGTAGTTGTTGTCTCACTCTGACATTGGCACAGGTGCAAAGTGCTGCTGCTGAGTATCCTGCTAGTAAGTTGAAGCATTCTAGCAGAAGGTATGGTTCACAGATATTCTCTCTGCCACAATGACAAGGTATCAGGATCTGGAGCATCAAGGCAAGGTTAGTGGGGCTTTGGCTTTTAAAACAAACAAAAAAATCACCCCCAATTTCATGAGTCTCAATACCTTCTTAATACACTCTTCTGACATCTGCCCTCTCATTGCACAGTCACAAGAGAGTAGATTATCAGCCATCTGCTCCTCCATATCCTTTTTTTTATGTTTCCACTCCTTTTCCTCCAACTTCCTGTGATTTTCAGATCTTGTTGATCATTCAAGATGCCTCCCTATTATTTCAGCATCTCTAGTATGCTGTCATTCAGACTTCAAATCCAGTGCCTACAGCACCCTAGTTCTGTGCTTCCTCTATGCAGAGAAGGCTGAAAAGTAGCAACCTGTTTGTAAAGACTGATGTTCGTTTTGCTGATTCTCTCCCCTAGAAAATTGCTCCCTCTTCTGACAATTTTGCAGTGGATACCTACCTTCCAGCTCTCCCAGTGCCTTCCCTTTCCTGCAGAAGGGGTGGCAGATCACATTACTGACTTCGCTGCACCAAATCAGATGTTCTTATTCCTTCAGAGCAAGACAGGGAAGGCAGGTTAATCCAGGAAGACAATTGAGAAGAAAATGTTTTCAGCAGTTTCTGGGAAGGAAATCACAAAGTGAGAAGTTAAGAAGGTACAGGCTTGCCAAGGTAGACTGGCCCTGCTGGGCAACATTGGCTGCCTCCTGGGTTACAGAATAAAAAACTGTTTCATTAGTCTCCAGTAATGATATCAAATCTGATGAAACAACTCTAGCTTGAGTGGAAGGATGCCTCAGTTGACAAGTAGCTTTGATAATTACTCCTTTAAGGGCTTTGAAATGGCAAGGTGCATTTCAGATATTATAAAAAATTTTCTTCTGGTTTCGCCAGTGCTTCTCTGTTAATTATAAGTTTAATGCTTTCCGTAATTGTATGCATGTGCTTTGCAAAGGGGTTGTGTGTTGCTTGTCTGACTTTGTAAGCACCATGATGAGAGTGAGAATATGAAATCATAAGATCAATTGCAATTAAGGAATTACAGTGTTATGGGTTCAACATGGCACATGTTAAATAGATGGAAAACTTTCCAGGTGATGAATCTCCACATATCACCTGCGAGCTGGGAGCCTGTGTTCCTGTTCAGAAGGGTGTTATAATGAGGTCCTACAAGGACTGGTACGTGTGCTCTGTGCTATTTAATATTCATACTGATGACACAGGAGAAAATATAAAATGGTCACAGATAAAGCTTCAGGTGGCAGAAAGACCTGGGGGGATGATGAAGTGGTCTTATTGCTGTTGTACAGCAGCCTGGCTTGTTTGGGAAACTGGCCAAAAGGAAACAATATGCGTTGTAGTAGGGATGGATGTGAAGTCATTCCCGCTGGAGTAAGGGCTGTGGCCATAGTGGAGACACGACCGTGCTGGGAAGCAGTGAGACAGGGAAGACATGAGGGTAACCAGCACTCGGTGTGAAGGTCCACAGCAATGTGCCAGCCAGAAGTACAGTGTTCAATAATAGCCATGATTTAAGAAGGATTCCCCTAAATTGGAGGAGACATTTAGAGATGCTCCAGAGGAAAGATTAGATAATGTGATAAAGTCAGGGTGGTGAATAACTCCAGAAGTTCAATCAGTTAAACTTAGCCAAGAGAAGGTTAAGGACGAGTGATCCCAAAGTGACCAAATAAGAAAGAGAAATTTAATACTAGAGGTACAGTGAGATCTAAAACTCAAAGCACAGGATAAATGTATTCAGACTACAAATAAGGCGTATGGGTTGGGGGTTTTTTTGTTTGTTTTTAAAAAGGACAAGGTTGTTAAAACAATGAATGAAGGATTCTCCAACACATAAATTGAAAAATAATGACTGGATAGTTTTATTATGGGTACAGCCTAGTTCAAACGGGAACACAGGGAAGTCTGTGGTGTGAAGTCAGACTAGATGAACCTGATGTCCCTTTGGGACATTAATCTTTATCAGGGTAGGGCTGTGATGCACCAAGATTATATCCTGATTTATCTCATCTATACACAGGCTAAGGTAACAGGGACCCAGTTCTCTCCTACTGCCTAGTGGCAGCATTGCTGTCTGACATGGATAAAATCACACAGGTTCTCTTAATTAAAAAAAAAAAAAAAAAAGCTAAATCTGTGGCTGGACCTTGTTCAGTTCTGCAGTGAAGGCAGCTTCTTTTGTAGCCGGTTGTGCAGCCCAGATGTTGAATTCCTGCTACAAGCAGTCAAAGGCAGCATTTTGTGAAGATCTACAGGGGCTGACTATGTTCATGGGAACCATTAGAAGACATAGCAGGAATGAAAACATGTGGAGAAGCCCTTGATGAGGGGAGATGTGCAGATGAGAAGATTGCTCTTAACAGTAAACACAGCCAGCTCTGGTTTTCATGTGCTATTATCAAAGCAGCAGAGAGCCATTTGGATGGGTGTTAGGAAAGAAGGGTGAAGCCCTGTATTTTTACCAGTGACTTCTTTCCTTTGTGCCTTTTGGGGAGGGTGTCCATGTCTAGTGCCGCTGGGATCATCAGAACCTGCCCAGCTCCTGCATTCACCTCCTTTCCTCCAGACTGGAGCAGCTAACCAGATGTTAAAAAAAAAAAATTACAAAAAAAAAAAAAATCCTTCTCATTTCACATTGTTTCAGTGCATTTTAGTGTTGCAATAACAGATGACCTGCTGAACTCTGATGTTCAGTATTTCAGCCTGGGGACAGCTGTTAATCAGGAGTGCTGTTAGGCTGCTTAACACAGCGGTTTCCCTTCCTGCCGCTCATCAGGACCGGGCTTTGCACTTGCAAACACTTCGCCTTTCAAATGCACAGCCTGATGTTGCTGTCAGTCTACACAAGGTTTTATGTACAGCAGAGGTGCAGATTCACACGGTCGTTACTCCAAGTTAGGGAACTAATCTATCTGGTATTTAACCTAGTTTGCTCTCCGAATGCATAAGAGGAATCGGGATCACGGACAAAGTAGCCCTGCTCCACTCTCTTTTAAAAGCCAGTGACAATCTCTTATGTCCTGTCAGTGCCTAATTACATCCTCCTCAGGTTCATGTAGACACAGATATTTTCTCTCAGTGACTCTTTTTTTATTTCTCATCTTCCTTTGTGAACTGTCATTTAATTTTATGAGTTTCGGGAGCGTTCGTATGGCTGAAGTTTGGAGTCTTTGTTTACACCCCATGAGATATCTCTGCAAAAGCATCTCACAACAGTCTAAGGTGTGGAGTCCAGTGCTACAGCAGTACTTTTTCTTGCAGTGCCTAATTAAACTCCTCATCACAGGCATAAACAAGTCCTGGGAGCGATGAGAAGCCATCGGTGCCCATTAAATCTGTCAGTGCAGGTGCAGCCTCTGGCTCTGACAGCTCCTGCTTTGCCGCCTGCCAAAAGTGAGGCCGAGTCTTGAGGAGAAAGACTACTTCATGCTTCCCTGGTTTCTTTTAGTCTCTCCCTAGCTATCTACAAGCCATCGGTGGCCAGACATGTATGGTCATTCTTACATTGCAGCAGAGTATTGCTGAGATACTGGGTCTGCAGTTTACTACTGCGTGTATATACCTAAACAAAATGTCCTTTATCCTTTCTAGTCACTGGGACAAAAATAAAGGTTTGCTAGAGGGACAAAAGAGGTTTGCAAGCCTGTCACCATTGCTACATCACCAACTCTGCTGCGTAACCTCACAGCTCCTCCCTGTAGCTCACTCGTAGGTGGATGGATGCTGCAGGTGTACCTGGCCTTTCCCTGGAAATAAGCTGGAGAGGGCTGATCCCTGCGTCTGCCACCCCAAAAGTGGTGCTGCACTTGCTGTGGGGCTCCAACATCTCTGGCAGGCAGTGCCACTCAGCTGTGTGCTGGGAGGTGCTGCTGAGTCTCGCAGCTCGTTACACCTGTGACCTGCACCGGTGCCAGCAGCAGGGGAGGTCCCTGCAGCTGCAATTAGCAATACTGCAATACTGATGCGGCTGCAATTAGCAGAGACTCTAAATGCAGGTCCCTCTGCCTCTAGGAAAGGTGTGTGCTTCTGCCCAGCAGCCCGACAGGGACTCATTAACCTTAGAAACATGAACTGACACACCTGCCCTCCTGCAGACACGTGGGGAGAAGTGCCATCAGGGGACTAAGCCGGCAGCTTTCCATCTTTTCAAACTCTTTTTGCACTTTGCTCACAGGGCCTGTCTTACATTTTTTCTTCTAGTGATTAAGTGCAGTGTTGAAAAAAGCCAAAAGTATGAGACATGCTCTAACATGAAACTCAATGTGCAAAACGCTTCTGATTCTGCAAGCTGTTCAGGAGCAAAGATCTCCTTCCTGCCATGCCCCAGGGCATGAACTAGCACTTGGGCCAAGCCTGTGCTGGTTTTGACATCCCAAAGCTCACTGGAGTGTCTGTGTGGTTGCAAGCCTGACCTCCTGGATGCATAAGAGGAAAAGCAAACAGGTAAATTGATGGAAGAAAGACATGATCCTGCTTTAGCAGGGAGGGTTGGACTAGATGATCTCCAGAGGTCCCTTCCAAGCCCTACCATTCTGGGATTCTGTAGTTTCAGTGTGTTTTTTCCACGCTAGAAATCCTTGAGCTATCTCCAGGTGAGCTGGTTCATTTGGGAGATACATTTAAGTACAGCATTACCGAAGGAGCTGCCTGGGATGAGGCAGCAGCAGAGCTGTGGCACTGCAGCATGACCCTGGAGCTTCCTGGCCTCGCTCCTCCGCAGTGAACTGACCCAGTTCTGTAAGTTCAGAAATCTCCACTGTTTTGGCTAAGCTGCCACAATGTGCTGTTGAATGAGCTGGTCATATCCCTGGCCCGTGGGTCTTCTGGGTTTATACACCACCGAGCAGTGGGGCTGAGGACTCCCTCAACACCTTGGGGATTCATGCCATCAAACTCATCGTCTGGATCCTAGTTCTGATGAGCCCAGAAAAAGGCATGGGCTCTCCCTGTTGCTGAGTTTCCTTCTGGGTGAAATGTGGGAATTTCCTCCCTGGGATGTGCTGTTGGGAGGTCTGGGTTTCATGGGGATTTCTACAGTGCCTGAAAAACACAAAAATCTCTAGATTCTAAGCACTGATATTCGTTATTCCTGTTTGTCCCTGTAGGACTTAGTTGCTTTGTGCTGGACGTGGGCTGGGTACAGATTTGCGGGTGCTCCATGTTCCTACCCTAAGCCAACTGAAAGCATGTTGCTCTGCTGCTTGTTGCAGGGAAGGACAGTCTCTGAATAATTTGTGCCTGCTGCTGTGGCACTAATTTCATATTTGTCTGCTAATATGCCTAGCCACACACATTAAGGACTTTAAATGTGATATATGCTATTAATCCTGGTACTAAATTATAAATTTGCTCTGTCTGGTTAAAGTGCTGTGGTGTTTGCCTCTCCATGGTCTGTACACAGAGCTGCTCTGTCGCTCCTGCCATGTCCTGCAGCCCGCTGGTGTAACCCTAGGGAAAAGTTTAAAGAGGGGACTGCTCTGCGTGTCAACCTGCTTAAGGACCTCAGAGTTGAGGTATTTACTTAGCTGAAGCACTCAAAACCCCTGCCCAAGAAAACTTGTATTAGAATCTGCTCTTTCTTGAGATTCCCCGTGCTTACAGCTTGGGGGATGCTACAAAGACATGACCTCAGGTGGCTTCCAGAGCCTCTGTCCCCATGGACAGCCTCAATAATGGTGCCTAAAGAAACAGAAAAGCCAGAGGTTTCCCAGATGTTCTGGGTCTCTGCAGTGGTTGATGTTTGCACTGGGTTCTGGGGAAGGATTGATGGTGGTGCTGACCTGTCTGGGGAAAGGTCCCACTATCCCCATTGCATCCTGTGCTTTATGTATCACCAGCTCACGGTGGCCAGAGGGCTGCGGTGAAGAAATCAGATGAGATATTACTCCCTTAGCGGCCAGCCCCCCTGGTTTATATAGCAACACGCTCTTCAGAAATCAGCATGCCATTTGTCCCCTATTACCAACGCCCAGGGAGGAAGGAGGCCAGTGACAAATCCATTATATAGACCTGTGTGGATGCTATCAGGCTTTTATTATTATCTCCTGGCTAGGTTATTATTCTGCTCCCTTGACGATTTCTTCTATTCCATTTCTGTCAGCAGCTGTGTTTGTCAACCTGCTGCATTAATACATGTGCTTTTGCCTCCTTGCCCCTTATTAGCTACAGGAGCTTGGTAAGAGAAGGTAGGTTTGGTGGTTTCACATCACATTACAGAAGCATGCAGCTTCTCCACATCACAGCGCCCCAGGGAGACGAGGGTTTGTTGGCTGACCCAAGTCTAAGGGATGTGTGTGGCTATAAGAGAGGTAACCTGCTGAGCCCTTTCTTGTCTCTGTACAGATGCCATAGGCTGTTTTCTGTGTTGCTAAATGTATATAAGCAAGAAACAAAAGCAACCTGGGGAGATGAGATGTGGGGAACTGTGGAGGTCTGCTCTGCAGGAAGCACCAGCAGAAAGTATTTAAAGGGAAGCCTCACACCGTTAGTAATTAATGCTCCTGTTAATGCCCCTCTCTTTTTCTGAGGATCTCAAACTACATAATTGTTGAGATCTAGGCACTGAATGAGTTCACAATCCATTTGGTCTGTTACCTGGCTTCTGCACAGGGAAATCAGATACTTCCAGGAAAGTTGATCTAGACACTAAAAATCCACAGTCACTTCTCACTGTGCTTCTGCTGCTCTGTGTGGAATTGGTTAAGGGCACTCATGATTTTTCACTCAGTGAGGGTATTTAAGAAGTCCTCAGTGACAGCCCTTCTTTGACGTGTTTGTTTATGTCCCCAGACCAGCATGCCTTATATCCTCAGACTGATCACAACAGCCCTGCTACTGCTGCGGCATACGTGGCTCAGGTGCTCTTGGTGCCATTACTTAATTGCTTCCAAATCTTATATTCTTAGAAGTTTTCTTCTGCTCTAAACCAAGAAGAGTTTAAACTCTAGGCACCTAGGAAGAGAGCCAAAGCCCTACAGCCTTTCTCCAGCCTTCCTATAACCTGGTAGCTGCACCCCTTGTGTCTTACAGGCCACCAACCTGAGACTGCTGTATTGTTTTAACACGAGCAGTGAAAACCAGAAAAATTCCTGAAGTCTTCAGGGATTTGGGAATCCGGCCAAGCAAAAGCCACTTATGCAGCCCTTCTGAGCACTGCCTGTGAGGAGGCAGTAGTGAATATTTGCGGGATGTCTGTATCCCACTGGCCTCCTGCCCATCAGCCGTTCGTACAGCAGAGTCGCATCTCATCCTACCACCTGACGGACAAGATCCCCCTCTTCCAGGGGCTGGGCTGTGCCATGGAAATAGAGACGTTTGTATTCAAGCACAGTTTTTGCTGTGTGATGTGATGCAGTGACAGCCATAAAGCTCCTAGATAGAGTTGTTACATGATTAATAACAACAGGAGCAGCTTAATAGATAAAGCCATTTCCTTTACCTGGGATCTGTTCTGGGACTTACTGCTGTAGAGCTTGAATGAACTGAACAAGGATGTTACTGCTAATTAGTGTGCATGACCGCAGCCCGATCCTGGAGGTTGCTGCTAAATGGCCTGTCTCACCGAGCGCCTCTCCCAGCCCCTTGCTGCGGTTTCATCCTGCCTGGGAGCCAGCACCCAGCAGAACCAGGGCAGTCGCCATCAGAGCCAGGCAGGGGAAGGTAGTGTCAATCATAGCAATTATCCTTCCTCATCATAAAGGATCCAAATGTATAAGACTGTGTGAGGTACTCTGGTGTAATTTGCCCTATTGAAAAAAGAGAAACTGTTCTTTCATGAGCATGATGCATGTAAATAACATCTCTCTCTTGAAATATCTGCGAGCCCATATTTTAATATCCATTTTTACCTCCCTTCAAAGAAAGAACAACAAAGCACATCAATGATTGATCTCCAATAAATCCTGACCTGTTGTTAAGGAGTCCTCAGGTTGGTACATTCTGCTGCTGAACTGACGAAAGTTATTCCGCCTCTCTAAAGAGGAAAATCAAAACAGCCCAATAACATCCTGAAGCTCTTCCTGAGAAGCCTCAGGAACCAGGGACACATGATACTTTCTGATGTTGTGGCTGATGCCCCAAAATGCTTTACAAATGTAAAAGTCTCACTGAATTCCATCTTGAGACAGGAGACCAGAGAGCATCAGCGCTGGGAGGTGGTGGACACCTACCTCTGCCAAAGCAGCTGCAGGTCCCAGCATCTCTCACGTATAAAGGTTGTAAATGCCCATCCTTAGCTCACAACGCTACACTTTTGCTAGCTGAAAGACCATGACCTGTTGCTGACACCTTCCTATAAGTGCCAAAATTCAAATCATGCTCCATGAAGTAAGCAGAGCCTCACTGCCAGAGGAACACACAACCCAAACACAGGATGGAGTATTTTTCTATGGCTTTTTCTCCTGTGTCCTGTGTCCATGACTATGCACGTCGCTGGTCCCCTAGCTGTGATCTGCTGATCGCTGGTGGCTCAGGAGGCTCTCGGCAGCTGGTGCACAGGCTCGTCACACCTGCATGGTGCTCTCTGTGACAGGCCAGGTGACACGAGGACATTGTGGCCCACAGCAATGATGGCAGCTGGCAGCACCCTGAGGTCCAAATAAT
Source organism: Balearica regulorum gibbericeps (assembly GCF_011004875.1). NCBI lineage: Eukaryota > Metazoa > Chordata > Aves > Gruiformes > Gruidae > Balearica > Balearica regulorum. Next base: position 2,390,740 of record NC_046199.1, read on the forward strand.
TTGGGGTGTGTGGATTTTGAAGGATTAGAAGCAACCTCCGCTGCACAGGATTTGACTTACCCCAATTTAGAAAGTGATACCTGTGTGAGGAACAAACTCAATTGTTTGTCCCAGTCACTAACGACAGAGACCAGGCAACTACCTGAGATGAAGCTCAACTAGTTGTAGGTTAGAGCATGAAACCAACGGTTGATTCAAACAATGGGTTGGCAGAAGATATCACTATTGTCCCCTTGTACAGAGGAATCTGGACTCAGAAGTGGGCACAGAGGGATTAAAGGTCTTGGCCAAGGCTGCAGGCAGCTAGCATCACCGCAGTGCCGGCTCGTGGCTGAACCACCCTCCCCTCCCTTTGCAGAGCAGATGTCACCATACCCTGTCCCCTTCGGCAGCCGACCTCCCTTTCTTCCCCCTCGCCCCGCTGTGTGGGAGGGACAGTCGTGTCCCTGCAGCTCTGCTCTGGTGGACAGCATTTCTGAAGCTCTCCCCTCATTTCCAAGCATGAGATGCATTAACTTCCTCTCCCCTTCTGCTGTAACTGCTTATTTGGCTCTTGTTATTGGATTATTTATAGTAATTCTGCAAAGTGTTTTGGAATCAGTAGAAGGGCACAGTGCTAAATACAATAGCATCACCTCGTGAGATCTGACATTTAAAAACAGGGGATCTAATTACTGAAACCAAGGGAGACAGCAAATGTCAGGAAAAGCCAGTGGCTGTTGGCTTGATACTGCGTCTCCTGAACTGCTGCCTGTGGTCTGCAGCAGGCAGAGTCGTCGTTTGCAGCCTGTGGTTTCTCCTGTGGAGCACGCAGCCTGGGAGGGCAACTCTAGCACCTCTTCAGAGGATGCAACATGCACTTCTTTTTCCAGCACCATCTGAAAACAACAACATGAGGCTGTGCATGCTCTTCACAGATAGATAAGCCTTCTACCACCATCATTCCCACACCCAGACCCTTCTACTCAAGATGGGAGGGTCAAATACATTTCTACATCTGACCCCAGGTCTGGTTTCCAGCCAGACCCAGTCTAAAGCAAAGAGCAGCTTCACAGCCTGCTTGCTTCTCGCAGAGGAATTCCAGTGCAGAGCATGTCCAAGCTGTCTGAAATAGTGCAGCTGCCTAAAAGCCCAAGTTAATATTCATGTATCGTGCAGAATTTCAAATACATCCACCTCTCATCGGCAACGTCAAACTGTCTTGACAGTTAATGAGCTAGGCACAGACTCTAAACCAGCAAGTTGTAACTGAATAAATATGATAAACAACCTGTTTCCAGATGGCTTTTTATGTAAAACTATTTATGCAGTGTTGATAGATGGCAAATTTTATGCCAATAAATCCTCGTATTTTAAAACATTTGCCTTCTTAATTGCCCAGTTTACATGTAAAATATGTTTATGTGCATTGCTAAGTCGAAAAGTGACATGGGAACAGCTCTGGACTGGGTAAGCACTACTCCTGCAGTGGCCCATCTGTCTGGGCTCACGAGAAGAACAGTGTCACAGCAATGTCACCTGTGAAATCTTTTAAATAACAGGAGACAGACTCTGATCAAGGCTGGCATGAGAATTTGTGTTGCTGTTAAGGTCCTGTCACTTGCTAGATGGCATTTGAAGGGAACTTGCAGCCCTGACCTCACAGGCTGGTCGGACCTGGACGCTGCCAGGGTGATGCAGCTGGGGATGAAGCTGGTGCCAGGGGCGAGGCTGTGGTTTGATGGTGGGTGGTGGTGCGGTCACCAGTCATGGGGCCTCTGCTTCACATCTCTAAGATGGGACATCTGGTACTCTATCTGCTGGGGATGGCTTTTGATGATGGCTCTGAGATACCCTGACCCCACAGGCATCCACATCTGGGGGAGAAGCCAGTTGTATCCCAGCCCTAGAGAGGGTCTTGCAATCTCCCAGGATCTCATCACTGCTGAGAGGTTCCAGTATATCAGAGAGAGGACACTATGCTAAAGCAATGGCAGCCCAAACCATACAGAGGAGAAGACTGGAGTGGGTCTGTGTCTTTGTAGCTCACCCAGGCTCCCCGGTGCCTTTTGCAGCTGGGTCCTCCCGAACCACCAGCTTTGCTCCTGGCTGTCCCTGTCACCTGCATACAGCAAGGGCAGGATTAGGACCACACACAGGTTGGCTTGTCCCTCTGTACAGTTGTGCAGTCAGTCTTTACTGCTGTGTTTTGGCCAGAGGTTGTCTTCTGAGCACTTTGCACTGTCCCTTAGAGGACTACCCATCCTGCTTCCCCATGCTTTACTGAGCTTTCTCCAGGGCCAGCCAGACCACCCCTTCCCCATCCCCACCACCCTCTGGAACACAAATTGCACAGACATGCAAAATGCAGCAGGAAACACTGAGCATCCTCCAGCTCTGGTGCTGAGCCTTGATCCCTAACCACCAAGGCACCTGGTCACTACAAGGGGATCTGCCGTGGGGTGCTGGTTTCATCCCCAGGAGCTCAGTGGTGGCAAATGCAGGAGAGACAGAGCCCTGTTAGACACGTAGCCTTCCAATGCAATTAGTTCATGGTTTATCTGCATTCTTATTACTGGCTATTTGCTCTAATAGATTCAATCATGTAAAACATTAACATAAATTGACACCAAGTAGATTTATCCCTTTGAAAATGTTTACTCATTTAGGATTCCTGGTAGTCATTGGGCTCAACTCTAGAGTATATGGGGTGTTTTATTTCGCCTTTAACTCATTTATTGGGTATTTATAGAAGAGGGCTTCCCTGAGCAGTAAAACCAGAGGGCTTTGCACACAACAACTATGTCCCTCTGACAGGTTTATTTTGGTTTATTTCTTTAAGGGATAGCTTTGCCTCACTCTGTTTTCACCTTAGCATTGCCACTAAAGTCATTAAAACAACGTCTGCCCTCTTATGTCTTTGGTGACATTCAGACACTGTGGTCCTGGCTGGTCAGGGCAGACTCCAGGGCTCATCTCTCTCAACACCAGTCGTGTTTCCAACGTACCGAGCAGTGTGGGAAACCTGGCACCACAGGGGCAAACGTGCAAGGACAGAGATGCTGGATCCCCTATCCGGGAGCAGGGTACAAACCTCTGCAGAGCCCTGTGTTACTGTTCCCTCTTCTCCGGTATTAAAGAGGAGCCCCCACCATCCCCATCTGCATCACTAAACCAGAGAGGGGTCTGACAGCATCCCTCCCCTGCCTTGCTACAGCAGACAGCCCTCAGCCACAGCAGGAGGTGTGAAGTAGTGAGCAGAGACTTTGCGTCACCCTCTCAGATTTCTGGGAGAGCTCCGAGGGGTTTTTTACCTTAAAGAATAAAGTATGCACCCAGACAGCCTCCCATTAATCTGGGTGCCCTTAACCTGTCAAGAGAGCTAGAGTTTGAAAACTCACGTGCAAGGTGTATGATACTGAACTAACTTTTAAAATGGTTGGCTAACGCCTGTTCTTTAAAAACAGCCTTTTCACCAGGAGAGGTGACGGGGTGTTCTCATATGTCTCTGTCACTAGAGCCTGTCATGAATTTTTCACAGAGATACGGGTTCAGATCAAACAAACCATCATAAAGGAAGATTAGTTTTGACGAGTCTCTAAAACACAGGAAAAATAATTTTGGAGAAAACTTTAGGCATTGTCAAAATTTTCCATTTTGATTTTCAGGCATTTGTTTTGTCTCTGAATTTAGAAAGGCTTTAGTTTCAAAACATGATTAACTTTGGACTAACCGACAGGCAAAGAAAGAAGAAGAAAATTCGAATATCATATTCATCTGGAGTTTGTGAATATGGGACATATGACAGCCCATAACTGTACTTTGCTGTGCAAAAATGCATGGTTTTCAAAAAAAGTATGCTTGACAAAAAAGGAAGAAAAAAAAAAGACCCAGACAGACAGATATCTTGACTTTTCATCCTAATTTGACATGGGGATACTTTTTTCTTTTTTGAAATATGAAGAATTTTTAACAAAAGAGAAAACCATTTCCTATTTATGCTCCAGTTATCACTGTGATGGGCATTTTTAGGTATGATTTTGATGGGAGGAGGGGGTGGAGAGAAGTCCAGGACCTTCTGTGTTAACTTGTACATTCTGTGCAGCTATCAGCTGACACACTGCATTAAAAACCTCAGAGCATCAGGATTATTAGCACAGCCACATTTGCCTGGGCCAACACAGCAGACGAAGCTCATGAGGAAGCCAACAGAACGAGATGCTCACACAGCACGTGTGTCCATCAGGAACTCCTGCGGAGACTGGATTAAACTGGGATTGATACAGCAAAGGAAATGCAGCCTCGCTTCATCTCATTTCCCCCAGAAAGGAAACTACTCCTTCGGCACCAAAGCAACTCACCTCCCACCTCCATCAACATTTCCAAATGGTCCCACAAAGCCTGGCCAAAGAGAAGGGCCATGGAAAGATGACTGCCCAGCCGCCACCACAGGCATGAGCCCATAAAGCAACAGCTCAGCTACTTGTTCTCCCATCTCCTTTTTTCATTCCCCATTTCAGTGACATTTGAGAGTCATCTCAGATTTTAAAACACATAGATTTTGACATTTTATTACTTGCCTGTCTCTGTTTTATGGTTATTAGGATGGGTGAAAAATTAAGGTTCCTGGAGGCTGCCGTGGAAACCTCTATTTATTCAAAGGGCATGTAAAAAATGGCTGCATCCCCTGTAGGCGACATAATGAGATTTAGGATGATTTCAGGCTCTCCGTTGCTTTGCATAATGAGCATGGTACTTCCAGTGTCAGAAGCTCAACGCCAAGTCCTTTCTGCCCACCCAGTAACTCCCATTTCATCTCCACCATGCATCCAGAGTCCAGGGCACCCACCTGGCAGGGGCTGTGGGCACAAGGTGATGTCCCAGTTCAGTTCCTTCACATTTGTCACAGGTGTCCATGGTGTTGTAACTTCAAGGCAGGGTGGGCGGCTAATGTATGTCACCCAAAACAGCAAAATCTTTATGTGAATGGTCCCCTAGCTGACATCCGCATGAAACTCAGGAGACTAGCTTTCAGTTTAGACTTGCTGAAGAGAATGCAGATAACAAAGCCTATAAGAGATCACATTTTCATTCTAGAATGGTTCTGGTCAGATGCAGATAGTCATAAATTGCTCAAATTATTTCATTACAGGGATCATATTTTGGATTCCTGCAGTTCCACACCAGCTCTGGCTGGAAGAGCCACTCCAAACTAGGAAGGGGAATGTCTTTCAGTCTTGCCCTGGTTAGAGGTGCTGAGAAAACCAGCTCCCTAGTTGGTGGAAATCCAAAATGAAAAGTATTTCCATGCCATGAACTGCAGAGCCAACGTCAAGCTGCTAAATCAGTCTCCCAAGAACTCAGAAAAAACACGGGGCTACAAGTGATTATACCTTCAGTCAGCCTTTGCCTAAATGAGGAGAAAGTCATTGCTGGCCCAGGAAAGTCTTGGAGAAGCCAAGGATTTAGGCAGGTCAATCCCAGGAACAGTGAAGGTCTCCAAGCCTGTCTCACATTCTCCCTGGTAAAGGTGAGGTCTCACATTCCCCATTTAGGAACTGACTCTGGAAGCAAAGGGTTAGATGAATATTGGGTTTCACAATCCCAAGGGAGACTGGACTGAGGGAGCTTGTGCCTTTATTTTGTTTAGATCTATTCTACTTCCTGGAAGTGAGAAATTACTGGGTTGTGTGCTAATGAAGTCTGTTAAGAAAAATCTCTCAGTGCCTAAATAAGTTGCTTGACAAAGCATGTACTAGCCCAGGTATGGTTTTTTTATCAAGGTGTTGTCCTGTGCAAATGGAGACTAGCGAGGGAAATGCAGGGCAGCACGTGCCCCTGGTCCATCTGTGACTGTGGCTGCTTTGAGACCTGCCGTCGTCCCACTCCTCCTCCGTACACTGCTCGGCTGCATCCATGCGCCCAGCCGTGCCGCTCTGGCTTGTTCCCACGGCTGTGTGCAAGTTGCTGACTCAGCACACGTGATGTGGGTGCTGCCTGATGGACGGTTACCCCCAAAATAACTTACCCACAGTGGATGTGGAGTGCAGCAGGGCTCTCCTTTAGGAAGAGCCAGGGGCTGCAGAGATAGCGGGAAAGGGACAGATCCCCCTGGGATTCACCTGGCTGCCGGGTGTTGTGCACAGCCTGCGCTGCTTAGGGCTGCCACTCCGGCACTGCCGCCTGCCACCACAGGCCTGACTCAAATACAGCTTCAAATTTGTGGGGTTAACTTTTTTCTCCTCTCAATAAAGCCTCTGCTTTCTGTGAAGCATCTGGAAAACCAGATATCTGGAAATGGCAATGTTTCAGGCCAGCTATGTTGCTTATGGGAGTCCATATGGCTGCCTTTTGGGGTGTGCTCTCTACCAAGTCAATGCTTCTTACAGGGCACTCTGGAATTGCTGCAGCAGGAGAATAAGGGGGGGAAAAAAAAAGAAAAAAAAAAAGAAGACTTTTGAGTTGAAATTTGTCCCAGCAAAGAAAAGGCTTTTATGTGGCAGGATATACCCTACATGGGCCCAAAAGGAACCTGTGCAAGACCAAAGGCTTGAGGTGGCTGAGCGGTTTCGCAGTTTTTGTCTGTTCCTTGTCTTCAGGGGCCATCACTGCCTGAGCTGAGCCGCCCCACCAACGTGATGCTTTTCTGGCTGCCCTGGGTACGACTTGGCATCCTTGGCTACAGGCAGCATTCCTCCTCGTCGGGCAGATTGCCTGGGCCAGGGCAGCATCCCCCTCATGACTGGGCGATTATCACACTGAACTCAGAGCCTCTGGGTGCCTGGCTCTGCAGAGGGCTCCTTGGAGGGCCATGACAAGTCCCAGCCATCACATAAGAAAATAAACTCATGGCCAGGGGAAAAACCCAAAATGTGCTTCACTAGGACACCTTGTGTCTGCCTGAATCTAGGTTTCTGTGGAAATGAGTGGAAACATCCTGTAGCCTGGAACAGATCATCTAATTTCTGGTGACGGAGGCAGCAGGAAGGCAGCCTGTCTATACGGGATGGCTCCATGTCAGCACCACAGCACATGCAACAAGAAGTCTTTATTACGAGTCCTGTGCCTCCAGCCTTTGGGATGCCCAGGCAATGTGGCAAACCAAAGGACACCAGGATGTACCCGCTGGGTTTCCCACCCTGACACAGAGGGGCATGAAGTTCCCCCAGCACCAGACAGGACTCACACACCAGACAAGGAGTGTTGAAATCATCAGACAGGGAGTGTTGAAATCATCAGACACCCCTGCAGACCAGCGCACAGCAGTCCTGGAGGCAGCAGGAGGTGGTCTGATGCCAGAGCAAACCTCTCCACTGGCTGGTGGAGCACAGTGTCAGTCCCATGGTCCGTTCATCTGCACCCTGGGCTCTCCCACCACCCCATCCTGAGCCAGGCACCTCCCAGGGACCACAGGCATCCTGAGAACCTCCACTAATGGCTTTCAAACTTCTTCTGTGTATTTCTTATCATCTTTTCTTTGACAATAGCCATTAAGACCAAAAGCAAACAAAACAGGACAAAACAAAGCAAATAAACCCTTCTGTTTTTTAAAAATTGCCTGAAAAGGCGAAATGTTTCATTTTGGCTCAAACATATTTCTATTCTGCCTTTCCTATGAGAGTAAGAAAAGCAACAAACAAACAGCAACAAGAGCACAGTGAGGTTCCCCACCAAGAGCCTGTTGCCTTACTGCATGCATCAATTTTCTTCTTCAGTGTTTTCAGTTCAAAATACAAAGAAACACAACAAAAAACTGTTTTCCTGGTGTTATCTGTTTTTCTCAGACCCAGGTGTGTGGCCAAAGAGGAGGATCCCCCATGGCGAGGGGGATGAGGACAGGCTCGTGGGGGCTGGCATCGGCAGCGTGGCATGGAGAAGCCAAAGGCAGCTCCTTCACGGCTGAAGATGAGTGAAGCTCATCCCCAGTGCTCCCTCCCTCCACATTTCTTGGTGTTGTGTGATTTCAGAGGCTCTGCTTTGCGCTCCCCAAACTCCCAGCTGCTGTCAGGTTTCCAAGCAAGCTTTACCGCTGTGTGTGTTTACTTCTTGCCTGAATTTTAACTCCTGAGTCTTCCTAAATAGGAATTGCCTAGAGAAAACGTCGATATTCAAGTGCTTTCTTCCCTTCAGAACATGATGCTCTTACTTAGCTCAGCCACAGAGTCACTTGTGCTTGTTTGAAGGATGCCCAACACAATTGCCGCTTCTCCTCCGAGCCCTTTGCTGAGTTCACATATTGAACATCCAAGTCTCTTCCCTTTCAATCCAGCCACAATCCTATTAGCTACAACATTTTTACAATTCATGAGCCACACCAGGGGTTTGCTTAACACTCATTTGCTAGTCTTTCTAGCTCACTGGCAAGGTGTCCAATTAGTCTAAACAGCTCTTAGCTTTAGTAGAGTTAATTGTCTCACGTTGCATGGTGGCGGCTGGGGAGTGCCCTAAATTTCCCAAGAGGATTTTTAATTATTGCTGTTATGCTGCTGGTACTCGTTCTCTTTCCCTTCCCTGAAGTCTCCCATCACCTCTCGTATGGTTTTTTCTTCCATCGCAGCGTGAGTGTACCACCAGCATTGCTCATCTGCAATTAACGTGCAACTCTTATAACCAGTCGTGGCAGGTGAATTGCAAAAATTGTTTTCTCCCAATTCTTTTGTTTATTTTTTCTGAAGAACCACTTGTGGATTTTGGCAGAAACACGACCAGCTCATATTCCCAGCCTCTGCAATTATGGGAACCATCGTTAGCAAGCAGAGAAATGGGCACAGAAAATTAGAAGCACTTGGAGTTTGGCTTGCAATGTTTTACTAAGAGCCTGAAACCGAGTTATTCAAAGCATGCAAAAATGGCTGTATGTGTAGGCATAACTACAAAGCATATTTCCCTGCTGGTCATGGTTTAGGTAGAGATCTATATCTAAAACACAGGGTGCAGAGGGTCAATTTCCCCACCCCAGGCAGGGACTCTAGTTACGTGACTGTCTTATAAAAGGTGCCTTTACATCCCTCACAGAAAGTTGCCAGGGGCTGGTTCCACGTGTCTGCAGGGGCTGGGGTGCTGCCTCGCTCTTTGGGGAGCACACTGCATCATGCTCATGCCGTGCCCTGCAGCAATGCCAAATTTCCCATTTTCTCAACTCCTGATATTCTTCCAGCAAACCAGGCAGTCTTACCCCACCCTCCCCATCTGCACTTTGGACTATGGGCAAATAACAGACTTTTTCTTTGATGAATAAACAGTAATCTGGACACATCTCCAGTGCCACCGTCCCCCCAGACTAGCTTCTCTCTCAGGGTTAGAAAAAAGAAAACCTTTCGGTTTAGTCCAATCTATTTCTTGGGATCCCTTTATCCCTTTAACACCTTTTCCTCCAGTAAAGTCAATTCTTAAATTTAAAAATTCTCTAGAAATTAAAAAAACCACAAAACTCTTTAGACACAAAAGGCTTTGCTATGAAAGCCTGCTAATGAAATGTGCTGCTGTTTCCAAAGCATTTCATCTAGGAAATTCCCAGATTACATTTTCAATTACTTTTTTTTTTAAATCCTCCCTGCCTTTTCCTGGCTGAAATTGCCATTGCTGTTCCAAGGCATTCTTGAATATTTGCTGTTATTTACTCCTTTTCCTCTGAAGTTAATTTTAAGGCTGTGCGTGGCACAATAAAACCATATGGCAGCAGCCCTTGTCGTCAGGGATTTGGACTGAGATAAGGAGCTGGAAGGGGCAGAGAGAAACCCGAGGGGTATCTTGGCACTGCAGAGGTCTCTATACAGAAGCTGTCTTCATCACTCTGAGAAATTACATGAAAAGTGACCGTATTCTCTACAGTGATCCAACAGGAAAGCCCTGATGAGTTCCAGACCTCAGGTGGAAAATTGTTACGGACCTAGAAATGGGAAAAGGTTGAAAACCAGTGGACAAGCAGCCCTGCAGAGGGGCAGGCTGTCCCGCCGGTGCAGACTTAATCCTGCAAAAGGGAACAAGTGCTGGCTGGCGGAGGAGGGACAGGGTGAGCTGTGCAGAAGCGCCTTTCTGAGGCAGACTGGGATTTGGACACAGCCAATTTTCTCCAGACTCCCAAAACAGCCCTTCCTCTCCCTGCCCCTCATTTCTGCAGCCTATCACCATACGAGGCAATGCTCCAGCAACACAGCTCCATCTCCTGCTTCTTCTCCTCCTTTTTACAATCCCTTCCCTCCCTCCTTTTGTTCTTCCACTCTGTTTCTTCTCTTTTTTCTTTTCATTTTCTTCTTTCTTGCTGCTTGGGTTTTATCTTTGACTTTTAAAAATGGAACCTGGCTGTAAAATTCACTGTATAGATTATCCATTTTTCAAAAGAGTGCTCTTGACATTATGTGGGGAGAGAATTCAGGAGGAATATATATAACTGCAATCGAGCAAACAGCAAAAACGCTTCCTCCAGAGAGTTGCACACAGTTCACTAAGAAAAAACAAAGCCGAGACACTGAATCATAAACCTCCAGCTTAATTATAGACACACAGCGGCATGGTATCACAGCAGCGATGCTAGCACTGCACAGCTACTGTGTGTGTGTCTACCCAGCACAGGCAAGGAGCTGATGGAGCGCTGAGCTAAGTAATTCTTCAAAAACACTCAATTTAGGAAAAGAAGCGGAAAGAACTATTAGCAATTTCAGTGTGTCAAGGAACTGGGCATTTCATCTGGGGGAGGGAGGTGAGGAATCAGTCAAAGTGTTTTCATCAATGAAGGAAGAAAAATGGGATGAAGAGAAGAAAAATAGTAGGAACTTGGAGGCAGAGAGAAGCTAGGAGAAAAAGAGCAGATCGAAATCTTCCTTCCCATGACAGGGGCAGGGCGGAGGTGGGGGGTAATGGGTGGCAGCAATTCAGTGGAAATTGTGTGAACTGACTCACTTTTAGAACAACTGGTACAGACACAGGCTGCCTCCTGCCATCCCCAGCGAGGGGCTGGGCACCCCTGGGGAGGGGCGGTCAGGCAGGAACACGGGGGACAGGACACAGCAGCCAGGACACCCACCGAGTCCTTCATTTCCCTCTGAGCAATCTCAGACAAAGCCCAGAAGGTTGTATGACATATACCTGTGCTGATAAACAAGTATCAGCCAGCCTGTACATCTCACATCAGAAGTTAAATGCAGTATGTTTTACCTCCTTCCCCCTGTTTTTAAGAGCTGAAGAGCAGTGTTGTTCTTCCCACAGACCTCTCCAACATCTGCGTGGGAAGCTGTCACATCGCGGTGTACTTTTGTTTTCTACTTACACCTATATAATTAACTGACACAAAAGGCACAGACTCTGATCAAATTTAAGGTCTAACCAGGTACCACATAGACAAATAATGGAAACTGTCCCTGCTCCGAAGCATTTATATTTGCAGGACAGGTGAGACACAACACAAGGAGAGAAAGGAAAGAGACACTGCGGGACATCAGTGCAAGGATGTCTCCATAGGGCAGCATGTTTCATACCATGGCATTAGCATCCCAAGGAACCATTGGCCTCCCACTGGGGAGAGAGCAGCTTCTGAGCATCCCAGCACTCTTCTGTCACAGCTGCGCTGAGGATGGGTGGAGGTTCTCAAAGCTAAAAGAGGAAAAACCAGGCACTCACTTGTAGCACTTCTCTTTGGAATGACCCAGCTGCAGGTCCATCCTGCTCCATCCCTTGCAGCCATGCTACCCTAAGGAGAGGGTCCCCAGATGGGTCAGGCTACTGAGTTTAGTTCTGGGGAAAAAATTCAAGCAAGTAACATGAATTGAGGCCAGTCACCTTGGAGATACCCTGAGGACCTCCTTTTTCACACCTCGGCTGGGTGTGCACCATGCACCCAGGCAGAGCAGCTGGTGCCTACCAGAGCATCTGCAGGATCCAGAGCTGCCACCAGCCGGAGGCTGGGACAGCACAAGGAAAGGTGTAAGGAAATCCTTACGAAGTGGGTGAATCATCTGGGTCCTGGACTGGCTGAGCTGGTAGTTCATCTGCTGGACTCCAGTCCCCTTCTCTGTAACTTGGCATCAATTTTCGTACAGCAGAGACCTGACTTCTTTCCCCTGACCTCTCCCACCCCTCAATTTGAATCGCATTTCACCTTAATTCCCAAACCCGTGATCTTCCTCCCCTTTGATCATGCTGGCCCACCATTTCTTTTCCTAATAAAAGAGCAAATTTAGCAGCTCAGGAGGAGCTAATGGGCAGGTTCCTCCATCATCCTCAGAACCATTAGTGCTCACATCTTCCATCTCAGTATGGCACATTTGTATGTTTAATTTAAGAAGGTTATCATCTGTCAAAAGTGATATCTCAAGGTAGCACTGAGCTGGATAAATATGTCAGAAACAATAGCTCTTGCTGTGAGAAACAAATGTTCAGAAAATTCAGTTTGGAGGATCTCAAGTCTGAGAAAACCAGGTCAGACTGACGTTTCTGTTTCAGACCTGCTCACTGCACTCTCTCCATCCCCCCCCGGTCCTAACCACAGCGAGGGGCAGAGACCAGCCCAGTTGCTCCCTCAGCTTAAAGAGGGAATAGTGCCTTGGGGAGGACAGCAAAGGGGTGATCCCATTTGGCCTATTAATTCAACTCTTGGCATAGATGGGAAATCATCAGAGAAAAATGGGACTTATACACAGAAAGGAGTCAGCATTGGCTTTAGATCCTGGGGACTTGTGTCCTTGCAGCAATGGTTTCCTATCAAAGGAGCCCAGAGGTGTTTCCCTTTTAGATACAGATGCAGATGGAGGTACTCCCGCAGTTCTCAAGTTCAATAAAGATGGAGATGTTCTGGTCCAGATTTGTGCTTAGCCAAGACTATTTTCTACTTACCTGACATCTTCTGAAGCATAAAAGGCCAAACAGTAAATCAGATGATCTCCTCCCAAAGAGATAAACCAGAAATTATGGCTGCCCCATGGCCATATACAGGCTGGAGTCACATAAGGGAAAGGGAGCTCTAGGGGGACCACAACAAGTGGCTGGTGGGGAGAAGGGATGACCCACCTGCCACACTGGTGAGGAGCAGAAGCTCTCATTCATCCTCAGCCCCCCCAGTACCTTACTGACCATGGCAGGACTGGTTTGCAGTGGCGCAAGCCTGTTCTTTCTAGTAACCATCCCCCCCGCCAGTTCACTTTGGGGGCTATCTGATCGATCCAGCTGCTCTGGTTTGTCTCAAGCTGTTTGGGTCCAACTTGCCATCTGCAGAGCACCCAGCATAAGGTGGGTGCAGACTGCCCTAACTCCTCTGGATTTCCAGGTGTTCCTGGAACCGGAAAAGCAAGCCGTGGATTACAGAGAGCACAACTGCAGTGTAAAACCCAGCTCTTCTGAAACAGAAAACAGCAAGGATTGCACACAAGTCCCTGGTAAATATCTGAAAAAAAGGCATCTCTAAAGCTGGCAAGAGAAGGGGACACATCCTCCTCTTTAATCCCACTCTAAGACCAGTGGAATTAAATATCTCCATAGCAAATAAATTGAGGGATGATGAGGCTGGGGAGATGCAGCCTCTCGCAGCCCCTCCTGGTTTCCAGGGCAGAGCGTGACCCCTGTTGACTACTGCTGAGAAATGAATCCCATGCTGGGAAAAGCAGGAGCAGCCACAGCCCCAGCACAAACAAAGCTGGTTCGGCTTTTGAAGATGAATGCCTTAATCCCAGAGGTCGGTAGGCTAATGACAAGAAATATCAAAGTTAAAGGAGGCAATCGCTTCAATCAGGTAAGTGATTAAAATCAGTCTTTGAAGCACCCAAAGGTCCCCACTGCTGCTGTCAAAAAGGGAGAGAAAAAAAGCCAGTTTTAGGTAAAGCTCAGCTCTTCAAAGTCTTTCCAGCTGCTAGGGAGCTCGGCAGCTCCTCCTCGGAGCAGAGTACACCACTGCGCAGCGGGTGCCGAAACAGGGGTACCCCTCCTGCCTCCGACACAACATGGGGGACGTGGTCACTCACCTGAAGGATGGTTCTGGGTGGAGCAAACTTGGGGAGAGGGACAAACGATCTCTTTTCCCCTTGTTTTCCCTTCCCTGAGAGCATGGAGTTCAAAGCCCACACTCGACTGGTGGTAAGAGCTGAATTTGGAGGATCTAGTGCCAGATGAAAGATGCCATAGCTGCACGATGAAAGACACTGCAGGCTTTCCCCACTGGTTCAAATTTGCTCAAAAAGCCACACAGGTTAGCTTTACGCTGGCGTTATCTCAGATCAGTCACTTGTCTGCATCACCCTCACTTTGCATCAGTGTGGTCACTGCCTGTCCTCCCGGTGCCAGCAGAAAGCCAGCACGAGGGCCAGTTTTTTCTTCTAACTCTACAGAAAGGTGGTCAGATGCTGCAACAGATTTGTATCAAGCTGGTGCTGCAGGATGATGCTCAGGTTTGGCTTTAATGGATATGGACAGGGGCTCATCTCACTGCATCCATTGCAGGGCTCAGGAGGGGAACAGCTTAACCCAAGCCAGGATCAGTGGTGGAGAAGATGAAAATGTCCTCTAGTGATGCCAGAATCTCTTTGACTCCAACGGGAGCTGTGGTGACTAGCTAGGACTAGTTACCCAGCTCTGAGATGGTAGCTACAACAGCTGAAGCCAATCCCAAGTCAGTGTGGTACAGGGTGTTCCTCACCTCTGAACCTTCTGCATGTTACCCATAGTGGCTGCCACCCAGGAGCGTGACCAGCATGTGAACACCACCTCAAGTAACTACTTTGGGTTGTTCCTCCCCATGCAGAGGCATTTCACAGGAGGCCTTTCAGAGTGCAGGAATGCTGAGCTAAGATTTTGGTTAGTTGTTTTTTTCCCCCAGGCCCCATCCACTTGACCTGCCTGATCTTTCAAACCCTCCAACTCCATCATTTTATCCTGCAAGTGCTCTGAGCCAGCCATGTGCATTAGCAGGTGATGGACAGCCTGAGTGCAGAGAAACTATATCTCAGGCAGTGCTTCAGAGGGACCACTAATTGTCCCATAAAGTATGTGGAAAGAAGTTCTTTGTGGGTTTTTGGGGAAGTGTTGATCAAAACCACCACCCATATGAGGCAAGGCTCGTGTCTTTATTTTGCAAACGTGAAATCGTGCTGAAGTGGAAAAACTTTGTTATTCTGCCTGTCCACGTCCCTGTTGTCTCACAGAGCCATTGCTCAGTCTTATTTGTGGGCTGATACAGAAATGTTTTGTTGGTTCCAGTGCAATAGAGCTGTGAAAAGGGTAGTTCATTTACTGCTGCTGCCACCAATAGCACTGCTGCAGATTGCTGGCAGCTAACAGAAAATTCGCAGAATATTACTTCTGGAGAGATTTCTTGTAAATGTATGTGTTTTATTACAAAATTCATGTCTCCCAGGAATTCACATCACAGGAAAGAAGTGGCAACGTACAAACAGAATTAAAGTTATAGGATAATCAGGGCTTCTAACAATGGTCTTTGAAGCAGAAGATGGATTGGGTTCTGTCAAAGCCTGTCAAATGCAACTGGATTCAAATAATTATGAACTGCATTTAATGTCATGGGCCTGACCCAGTTTGGGGACATTGCAATAGAAATGGCAATGATAATCTATGGTGAAGAAAGTCTTTGGTCAGTCCAAACCTTCCTCCATATTCTCAATTTCTTGCAGCATGCCCTAGGGGGAAAATTCTTCCACGATCCCAAATCCGGTGAATACTGCACACAGAAATAAAGACCATCAGCACTTCACCGACAGGACCACACGGAGTGATCCTGAGCAGTGCTGGTTTGCATGTGCGTACAGATTTACATCTGCGTGCTCTTGTACATACACCTGCATATATGCCTCCGGGTACTTCTGTTGCGTCAACGGCATTTGCTAGTAACGCCAAGTTACTCAGAGCAGTAAAGAAAGGAGCTGGCCGCAAAGAATTGCAGAAAGACCTGAGAGACTGGGTGACCAGGCAACCAAATGATGGATTAAGTCTAATATGGATAAATATAAAGTGATGCACATGGGCTAATAAGCAATTCTGTATTTCTAATAATAGACTCTGAGCGTGCAGGATGGGGGTCTCGAGGCTATAACAGATTGCTCCGTGAAAACTCAGAAATGGTCAAAAAAGCAAATGAAACAGTAGGAATTACTAGAGAACAAAATAGAGAACATCTATTTTGGTGCTTTATGCCACTGCATAAATTCATGGCTTGCCTGCATCTTGAAAGCTGGGCACAGTCTGGTCTTTACGTTTTGAAAAGAATAAAATGGAAATGAAAAAAGTCCAGGGGAAAGCAGTAAAAGTCATCAAAGGTATGAAACAGCTTCCAAATGAGAAACAGCTAAATGGATTAGGACCTTTCAGTATGGGAAACAGAAAATCAGAATTGAGAGGTACAGGAGATAGGATGCGGCACAAAGACAGTAGGTAGAAAATGAGTCTTTGTGGTCTATTCTAATGCAAGAACTTGGGATCATTAAATAAAACCAGTAATTGAAATGTTCAAAACAGGTACAAGGAGGCACTTTTCACATACCACATAGCTCAGCTGTGGAACTTCTCACTGCAGGAGCCTGCAGATACGAAATTGTAGACCAGTTCAAAAGGCAGCTGGGAACGTTCATAGAAGAATAATCCATTGAAGGCCTTTAAATTCAACAAAACCCAGAGCCTATGGCTCAGGGAGTGCATGAGCTCCATGTTCCTGGCTCTTGGGATGGTGATCAAAGGAGGTATCATTATATTTGCTCCCTCTCGCTTGCTGTCAAAGGCAGATACTGAGCTCGGTGGATTTTTGCTTCAGCCTGATACAGTTGACCTTAACTGAGCGCAGTCAAGGAACACACTCTCTGATGTCTAAAAGCACTTTAATACAAATTTATCTCCTTTTGCTCAGGTTTTATGCTTGCAAGCACCTTCTGTAGCGCTCTCTGCAGCGTATTTGGGCATAAGCCCAGGTGGGTGCTGGGGGCGCAGGTTGGCAGGGAGAGGTGGGGCCAGAGCTCTGGGCACGGGGAAGCGTCTCCCCCGCTGCTACACCCCGCTTCCCAAACACATCTCCAGGCACCACAGGAAACATCTTACACATCCTTGGACCCTCTGAGTGCTAACTAAAGCTTGTGGCTGGTGACAATGTGGTATATAGTCAGCACCAAAGTGTGGCAGGATTTTATTGTGTAGGGTAATAGGCTCATCATTTCTGTTTGAAGAAATCTAGCCTCAATGCAATGTTTTACATCCTTGGGGGGGTGGGGGGGGCGAAGGGGGAGGAGGAGAAGGGGAGAGATGGGAAATGATAGTTCATTTAAATATATGTTTTAATCAAACCCCATAAATTACTCTAAGTGATGTTTTAACAAGATACAATTGCAAGAGCTGAGCAATGTTTCTATCATTATGCTGTTGTGGTTTTGTTTTTTTTTTTTTATTTAACAACCAAAATACAGAATTCAATTTACAGGGCTTTAGCCATGGTAGATGAATTTTTATGGGATAAATTCACACTCCAGTTTTGCTATCAGGCTGCACTACGAGGAGCTGGGCCTTTTTATTATTATTAGACCAGGCTGTCAAAGCCAGTTATATCGCTCTCCTAAAACTAGATGCAAAATCACTTGCCTCCGTGCAGCATCAATAAAAATGGGGCTTTACTTACTGCAAAATTCCTTTTTTTAATTCATGTAGAGAGAGTGGGATCATAATCTTAGCTTCCTCTTCTCTCGCCCAAACAAAGTCACTCCTACAGTGGCTCTTCCAGGCAGACGAAACTGGTGCTGACTCTGTGCAGAACCAGAGGGGCCACAGAAATATCAGCTATAGGGGGTGTCTGGAGGTCTCTGCCCCAAAATCCTCCTCCAGGTAGGGTGGTAGACCAGGCCAGCCATGACTTTACCCAGCTGAGTCTTGAAAAGCTCCAAGGACAGTGATCCCATGGATTTGTTCCAGCGCTGCACTACCCTCCCAGCAAAGAAACACAGGTGAAAGTACAGTACTGCTCCCTGTGGGAAAGAAATGGGGATAAAAATGTCAGCATCTTCTAGTTAATGCTTCTACGCTTCCCAACAACTTCCCTGGATGCAAATGCCAACTTGCAGCTGATCAGGACATGGTTGCTGGCTCAAGCTGCATGCAGAAGCGATGGACGAAGAACTTCACCTTGTTGCATCAGCCAGCAGATAGAATTAAGGTGTTTTAAGTGACGGGCTCTTCCAGGAGATCTGAATCACCATTCAAACTGGAATTACTGGGTTGCACGTTCATTGCTTCTGAAACCCTACGTTTCACCCCGGTCCAGATCGGGCAGCACAGACGGCTGCGTTCAGAAAACGAACACCATGCCCAACACAAACACTTCCACCTCCCAGCTTCCACGGACACCAGCACTTGCCTTCTGCCTCCACCCCATGAGCATGGAAAGTATCTTCAAATCAATGTTAAAAGACAGATTCCAGTGTTTGCTTTCACTCTAGAGAAAACAGCACCAAAACTGATATATCTTGTTCCCTTACACAAGGTTCTCTATGACTGTCAAAGTCATTATCATTAATCAAATTAGGTGTAAGAATCTAAATAAAAAATGTGCATAGTGATTTATGCAGATTGCTGTGTGAGCTTTTAAAATGCTGGGCTGAGGAAAAAAAAACCCACAACCAACAACCACATACACAAAATAAAACTTGCCGCTTTCTTTGCTCTAATTAAATCCATCCTGCTCTGCCTGCAGGTGCATAGACCCTTTTGCTCATCTCTTTCTGTGATCATATTCTGCACAAAATGACAAATTAATAACTTGAACAACAACAGTTCAACAGAAACAGCCTGATTACAAATCTTGATAGAAAAAGGTATTGTTGCAGGAGTGGTTTCCATTTAAAATGCGGTAAATCAGATGTCTCTGAAGGAAGAAAAGTGCAGTTTAAAAACTTATTTAAATGAAGAAATGGTAAATAGGAGAGGCAGTGCCCGTTTCTCTTATTATATGGGTATGAACCAGCTACAGAAAAATCTCAGCAGAGGAGCTGGTTCAATTTACTGTTATCAGAGGGGATTAGAGCTGAAGATCCCTGATAGCCACAAGAGCTTTCCTGTGTTATTAACTAGGCTTGGCGTTATTTTTCCTCCTTTAGAACACAAATGAAAAACCTCTTCATTTGCAATGCACGTTGGATATTTCCTGCTTTAATGCAGCATTTCTCCACTGCAGTATTACCACAAACTTCTGCTTTGATTATACTGCTCAAGAGCTTACATTGGCAAGCCAAGTCCCGCAGTGCTTAGGTTACACCACATTTTGCCCAAAGCCCTGGCAGGTCCTGTGAGAAGCAGGCAATGGAGAGAGCGATGAGCTCTTCCTCATCCTGAGGTCCATGGCCTGGGAAGCCCAACGCCAGGCTCAGAGAGGGGACAAGATGGGGCAGGCACGGATGGATGGGGCACCCCCTCCCTCCATCATGCCAGGAACCACAAATTAACAGAAAGAGGTCCCCTTTTAGGAACCAATCCCACCTCAGTCTCATTCAAGGCTCTTTTAAATAGCTCCTTCTCAAGAGGCTTCCCCATTGAACATCCTCCCTGTCCACAGAACAAACATGGTTTTTATAATTAAGTGCTGATCAATAGTACCTGCGTGCAAGGAACAGGAGACGTGTGTGCTAAACCAGCCGCCCAAGGAGGCCACGCAGGGCTGATGGAGGAGGGTTTGTTTTAGAGCCGCCTTAATTTAGGAGCTGTGTAACAAAACCATAACATAAACACGAGCGCACATTGGGCACAAACAATTAGCAGTCTTTCATTACAGCAAAATGCAATACACGGATTTTTTTTCCTTTTATGTCTCCATTTCTGTTTCCACAGCAGCTCTATTAAAAAGGTAATGATTTATTGCAGAATGTGGCATAAAACAATTGCAGTTTGCTGGAAGGCTCTCCTCTCCTCCCCTCCCCTGTGACTGATGCCTGGGATTTAAAGATGCGTCTGGCTCTGCCTGGCACTCTGGCATGCAGTGCACATCGGTAAGCTCAGTTTGTGGGACCTGTCTCTACCTCCCCAAGTTGAACACTCACACATGGGCACTGTTGCAGGATGGTACTCTGCCGTTTCCACCAATTTTCAGCTTATTTTTCTCACTGTGGTGAAGAGAAGGAATTTGTCCATAGGATTGAACGGAGGTGCTGGTGAGACAGCAATGCATTTCACTTTCCTCCTCCTGGTTGATTTTCTCACCCAAAAGAGTGAGTTGCAGCAGTCTGTATTCATAAAAGCCTCAGGCCCTGGAGTCATGGGGTTGCAAATTGTCTGAGCTTCATTTTTCTCATGTAATTGAGGTTGTCATGTTGGGGTTTATCAGGGAAAGCCGACATCGCTATCCCCATTTCACAGGGAAGCCGATGCTTAGGGAGGTGAACGATGGCAGAAGGGGACCCAGCAGACAGACACTAGGTCTCTCAGAGCCCATCCAGGGCACAGCCATCCACAGACATGGAGATATGAGGCATAAGATGCCTCTCTGTCCTCCATCACCACAACACTTCTCCCACAATGCTTCTGTCAGGTACGGAACAAGCTGGACCCTGAAGCCCAGAGAGGTGAATAAGTAAATCATGCAGATGACTATTTTCAGCTGTAGCATAGAAAATGTATGTGTCTCAGATTAATGTTCACCTGCGGTCCAGTCCTGGAGATGTCCAGCCCCTTGGGTATCTCAGTTCTCTTTTTAAAGGTCAATTTTATCCACAAGCAAGTCTGGAAGCAGGGTATGTGCAGAGACCCTAATTAGAGACTGCTGTAGCTACAGAAGCGGTGAGAAAGAAACCTCATGATAACACTGTCCTCTTGTCCCAGGGGCTCCCAACCAGCCCAGCTGTCTTCCAACCTGCCTCTCTCATCCAAGGGATGAGCACGTGAGCTGCCTGGTATTTTGGGAGGGATCCTTTTGTTCCCCTTTGCTCCAGGGACTCACACTCCACCAGCTTTGCAGGAGGAACGTCTCAGAGCTCCTAAGGGACCACATGTCTCTTTTTAAGTCAACAGCAGACCCATGTCGAAGCTACATGGGTGTTTAGAAAGTGCTGCCTGCACCTCCCTAGTGAGACGCTGGACTCTGTCCCCCTCGGAAGAGGCCAGAGCAGCCCCATCCCACCTGCCTCATCCCTGCCATGGCTGAGCAGGACCATGGCTTTTCACTCCGTCAAATAAATTAAGATCTACTTAGGATGCATATTTAAATGTCCATTCAGAAACTGAACATGGCCCCAACTTCCTCAGAGGCCTAATGCCAAAAGCCTGGGTGGAGGATGGAAAATGTATTTCTTGCCTTGTCATGATTTCTGATGAAAAATTATTCACTTGGAAAGTGAATTTACCTGCTCACAGCTGCAAAACACCCAGCAATGCCCTGCATAAGCCAGCAACGTTAGCATAGCAACATATTCTAGCTGATTTTTCATGTGATAAATGGATGGTAATAAAGACAAGCATGCAAACAAGCAGCAAACCCTGCCAACAAACCACAAAATCCAGCCTGGGAGCATTCCCCAACTCCTTTGCCTCTGGCTGTCCTTTCTCTCTCCCGAGGGACTCATCAAAGCCCTGGCCAGCACCCATTTCTCCCATACCCCCAGCTTACCCTGGCTCACAGGCATGCATTGAACAGCACTGCAACAGAGGGTAAAACAGCTGCGAGAAAGCCACCAGCCAGCAAAGTTTGGGCAGGCACACAAGGATTTTGCACAGCTATCCGTCTGCTGCCCAGCCCTCGTGTCAGCACAGCGCCCACGGGCCCTGTGAGCTTTGCGTCAAGCTTTTTACTTAACTTTTCACCTTTGTTATGCCCTTGTTCTTGAATTTAATAATGTAACAACCTGAAATCTAATACAAGAGGAAAAATAATATTATAGATCTACAATAGCATAAATTGAGCAAGGACAGAAAGTCTTTCATCCTAATCCTTCCCAGCACAAGCTCTTTCATTTACCCTGAACTTACAGCATATAGGTTGGAACAAACTCATAAGAGGTAAATCACATCAGGTATTACAGCAAGCCTTGGAGAAAGAGGACAAAGTTGATGTTTTCTTTTGTATTCCCAGGGACACAGCCCACTTGATCATGTCCCCATGGCATGTCCCAAGGCAGTTGTCAGCTTCTGGGAAGTGTTGGTTGGGTACATGGCCGCAGTGACCTTCTCCAAGCTATTCTCTCTGTGTGTCCTCTAGCTTCCCCCACATCCCCCTTGTCTTTAGATAACAGTGGAACTTGCACTATGCTGAGCAAGTCCCCAGAGGCTGGGAGGAGGAAAAGCAGCATCAAAACCCAGCTCAAGCCCTCTGTGCCAGGACCCTCCAACATCCCCCAAGGGCAGCTGCAGTCCAGGGTCCATCATTTTCTGGAGAAAGGTATGCCCACATGTGTGCTCAGCGTGGAGGACAAAATTGCTTCAGAAATTGGAATATTAGTTTATAGCTGTGAATACGTAGATATTTGCTCACTGAGAGATAATCAGATTTATTTACTTACGGTCCAGGCCTGAGTTTAGTGTTTGTATTCCCTGAATAGAAGGGGGGAAATGGCAGCTTTTGAAGGAATATTAGAGAACTTCACACCAACTGATCCATTTTGGAGAGCCAGTTCTGGGGACCCAGTACAAGACAGATGTGGATATACTGGAGAAAGACCATAAAGGGCCACAGAGGTGATTTGAGGTTTGGAGAGTTGGGCATACGAGGAGAGGCTGAGAGACATGGGATGTTCAGCCTGGAGAAGGCTCAGGGAGATCCTATCCATGTGCATAAATACCTGGAAGGTGGAATACAGAAGATAGAGCCAGGTCCTTCTCAGTGGTGCCTGGGACAGGACAAGCTGAAACTGGTCAAACACAAGAAAAAAAATGTTTTTCCCACCCCAGCTGCTCTGCAATTCGTGGGGGTCTCTCTTCCCGGTGTGCTGCAGAAGCCTACGGCTCTTGTGCCTAATCAAAGCCAACATCCAAGCTCAGACTTTCCTCCAGAGCGCTTGGAACAAACTGCTCACAAACAATTCACGGAGCAGGAAGGAACATTAACAATCATCCAAGAAGTACTTTTTGAATAACAAATAAACATGAGACATTCACAAACTGCTGGCAAACAATTTATGAGCAGGAGAAGTAGCTAAATTCATTAAATAAATTATACATTACATTTTATTCCCCCCTCAGCTCTATTAAAGATTATAAAACAATATATATGCAGCCACAGATAAGACTGAATTATAAATATCTGTCAAAAATAAGTGAAAGAATGTAAACATCCTATGAGCAGTCAACCAGTGGAAGTCATCTGTAAATATAGTATTGTATTGTATAATTATGATGATAAACTTAATATAGAAGTCTAATAGCAAACACAATTTGCTACTTAAAAATAAGTCAAGGATCAATAACCATTCATTAAGCTCAGCTGACAAAAATATTCCAATTATCATTACTGCACTTATTTCCTATTTATTCCATAACCTATGTTAAACATCTCGTTCGTCTCTTTCCTTAATGTGTTTGAGACAGGCCACAGTTTGTTCTTAAACCGTATGCCAGAGGAAAAGTGATGGGGAGCGAGTTAATCCTCATCAATCTTGTGTCTTCACCCCCCACCATTTCCTTCCCACCAAGACATCAAGATCTATATTTTGCTCTCACACATGCTGATATGAATTCAGTGCAACAGCATCAGAGTTGCACTGATGTTACTGAGAATTTTTCCTGTCCCTGGGGGAGAAGGATAATGCCTCAGTTTAAGCGTACGACATGCCACCTGCTCGCAGGACTGCACAAAATGGGAGCTGAACACATCGTCCCAGAGGCAAGGGACATGAGGACAGGTTTGGCCTGATGATATCCGGTCTCGTCACCTAGGGAATCAGGTAAATCACCAGTGAGTGCAGGGCAAGGACAGCACAAGGATGTGCTTTCTTTGGCTGCCAGGCCATGCATGGGCTGCTCAGTGTGGACAAAGGACCAGTCTTGGGTGGACATCCTCAGCTGTGACATCCTCAGCTGTGACATCCTCAGCCCCACCTCTGCAATCCCATCTGGCTAGACAGCAAGAGCCTGGGCTTGCTGACTCTTCCTCTTCCTCTCAACACCATTCCAAATAGCTGCCTCAGGCTGAGGGGTGTAAACCCAGGCAAGGGTATACACCCCTCAAGGGATGAGACTGACACAGGGATGCAGGCAATGCTCTGAATTTGTGTAAGAACAGTCCAGATGCTTTAGTCCTGAGGTTCGTGTAGCCCACCACCCTTGGTCTGACAGCAACCAGTACCAGACATCTAAGAGATAGTACAAGAACAGCAAATTTAGGTATTTCCTTGATGTATTTTTCAACCCTCCAGAGATCTGCAGCTTTGAGACACAACTGGTATTTTTATATTTAACAGCTCTCCATGAATTCTTCTCTCCATGAATTCTTCTCTCCATGAATTTGCTTAATTTCTGAACCAAGGTAAACTTTCTGCATCTGCTGCTTCTGCAAGACGCTGCACATACATTTCAGTTCCTAGAGAAAGCAACTGGCCTAATCTTTTCAGGGCCTTAGCATTTCACAGCTGCCATGGAAAGTGATTTTATTCTCCAAAGATTAGCTATGGAAGGAAAAAAAATACATACTTTCTTCATTGCGCAGATAAAACATTTGATGACTAATTTTTTGTGACATGTAGATCCAGTTATAACTTCTGCCTCTATTCCTAAACTCATGAAGGTAAATGTCATAACAAAGATCAGCCATCATATATTTTAACGTACTTGGAGGCTAATGTCTCTACTGAAGAGGGTATATGGCAAGAATGTCTCATTTCTGAGGGTGCTTTACATCAAGAGTTATTTCAGATGATCTCTTTGCAGTTAGGTTGGATGCCCTGTTGTTTCTTGGCAAGTACACACTCCCTGGGTCTTACTGTCTCAACGCTGGCAGGCAGCAGGATGCATTTGCAGAGAATCTGAAGTGGCAACTCAGCCACTCATCCATTTCCTTACAAACAGCCCTTTTCTTTCCTGAGATGCCACAATAATCACTGTTCTCCCATTTGGTGTTCACGAGTTTCCTTCTCACCATGAAACCCAGGGGACAGTAACACCCACAGCCACACGCCAGCCTCATCCCTGGGTGCCTGGAGGCAGGTGAGGCAAGGCAGGGGAGGGGGGTATGGGTTTGTGTTTTGTTGAAGGTGTAGCATGAGAGAAATATGTGTTTTCGGAAGCTTTCAGGATGTCCTGGTTTGGTGGAAGAGTCAGGCAGGTCCATGCATCATGAATTATCACATCATGTTGTATATCCTCTGAGCACAAGAGTCCTCCCATGTTTTCATCACCCACATTTTCCCATTAAGCCTGCTTAGCTCTTGGCAAACCTAAACTGACTGACAAACCTTTACAGTGGATTAAGAACCTGAGACAGAGCAGCAGCCCCAGCTGTGGGGAAGGACTGATCTACTCCTGAAGTCCCACCAGCCTCCTCCTCTGCAGAGTGTTAGAAAAACCCAAAGGGAAATACCCCTGATGCCGTCGCTGATGGAGCAGAGATCGCGCTGGGTTAACCTCTCAGCATCACAAGCGACTGTGTTAGTCTCTGTCTTCTTCCGTACGAAACCAATTAATTTTACCAAAAGGAAACAGGTATTTTCTGAAATACAGCATTCCAGAATATCACACACAATGTACTTCTAAACAAAGGTACTGGGCTGGGTTATTAAACCTGAAAGGTGGTAGTAAAACAGTTATTCCACTGACAGAATGGGGTTGCAGTGGTGTAACCAGCATGCCCTCCCCAAAACTGAGACAGACCCTCTGTACCAGTCACTGCTGTCTTATCTACTGCCCTGCTCCAGTAGTTCTCTGTTTTGCTTATCACAAAGATCTGCTGAGATCCCCTCTGACCCTGGACTTGAGTAGCCACTTGCATTTGCAATGAAGGTTTCTGACCGGCATCGCTATTTCTGGTCGTTCTGGTTTCCTTGCTGGGAAACAATACCATTTACGGCACGGGGCAGATGAAATCATCATCAGAAGTTGACACCTTTTTGCATCCTGCTCTAAAATAGGCTGCAGGAGAAGAGCAATAAATCATTGTGGTGATCACCTCCTTCAGACCGGACCTGCAGGGTTTGAAAGAGAAGCGCTTGCCCCAGGATCGCTGCAGAGAAATGGGTGCTGGCTGACGGGGGATATGAAGGGGACAGTGTCTCATCCAGAGCAATTTCTCTTCCACTGCTCAAAACCCCCTGACATCCTTCCTGTAGGGTCTGCCAGGAAATTGCCTATGACCTGGGCCATGTCCTCCCCCCACCAGTCAGGGCAGAGCATCCTGAGGCTTCAGACTGCACTGGTGGCACGGTCTCCAGGCGGTGGGCAGCAAACCCCCTCCCTGCCTGCCTCTTGTCCCCCCACAGCTCTCCTCCTGCTCCCATTCCTGCGCATCCCAACACGGACTAGGTGGCAACAGGAATGAGGGCAAAAACTGGCCGGGGAAGGTCTTACTGCACCCTCCCTTGGCCTCATGTGGCTTTTTTTCTTCTGAAAAGGGTAGACACCGCCCTGGCTGATGGGGTGGGAAGGGAGCTGGGGTCTGACTCAGCCCTTCCCGGCTCCCTGGGTGGGATGGAGGGAGTCAGCGGGGCTGGGCTGGCACCACATCCACTCGTGCATTGCTGAGACGTCTTGGGAGAAATTCACGGGTTGGTAAGGGACCCAAGCAGGGAACATTTGTCATTTGGGATGTAATGAAAGTGCTTTAGTTAAAAAAAACAAACCCAGCTTTAAAAAGAAGCATGAGATGGATTCATTCCAGGATTACTCAAATACCTTGCTTTGGGGGAATATACTTCACTTCTCTTTTAACTTTAATATCACATTAGAGACTGTTTTCTGGGATGGTGGATACTGTATTCTGAATACTTTATCGCCAGGCTCTGAGAGCTAGTGAAGTGTTTTGGATAATAGAAATGAATAATGTATCATGCATTCATTGCCTACCAGACTGATTTGTTTACTAATAATTTAGTTTAAAGTACATTATTGTTTTACTACTCACACATTGATTTACTTCCAAACACTGACTGAACAGATATCATTAAATTAGAATAATTTTTAACTCTAAAAATATATTGTTTACAATTTGCTCCTTAGCAAGGCACTTGTTCTGAGCTGCATATATTTGTCTCTGGGATTATGGATCCAAAGCGATCTTCAAGCCAATTATTTCTAGGATATTTCAAGACTTTCTTTTGTATCCAGGGTCCATTCCAGCCCTCTTCTTACTCAGCTTTTCAGCAAAGAACCTCAGTAAAAACAAGAAGAGTCCCTCATTAGCAGACCCTCTGCAAGATACTTTTAACAGAAACCAAGCCTGAGGCTCCATGGTGAGCTTTTCCCCTGGACTGACTCTCTTAATCCTGTGAAGAATAGCATGTGCATCATTCGATATTTCTGCACATAGCTTTGCAGTGCAAAACTAGTTGCAAGTGGAGCCTTTAGCATATTTTGCAACGTGCAACATTTTTGCGCTCATGAAATTCAGAAGCAGAATAACTCAATCTTTGAAACCTTTCTAGTTAGAATGTAGAATGAAGTTCATACGCTATAGCTGAAGAAAGGCAGTTAGGTTTAGGCCATGCTGCTAATAATCGTTGCACCTATTTGCAGTAATTTTCACTGAAGTTCAGCTAACTTTGTAGCAATACTGTGAAGGAAAACATCTACTACACACAAGCTTCATTTTCTGCAGGACCAAGGCTACTAAATGCATTCCTAATACTTGCATGTCATTCAGCAGTTTAGATAATAGGAACTATGGAGAAAGATGAATAAAATGGGACTTTTCAGCATAAAACAGAGGAGACAGAGGAGGGGAAGGGAAGGATGCAGTAGCAATCTTTAAAGATGGAAAAGGCTGCTGCAAAGAGAGAGACAGATTGATTTCCATCTATGTGGAAGGAAGGAAACCATGCATTTAAAATGAAGTATGAAATGTTCACTCATTTAGGATCTTCTTTTAAAATTTTGTAGGTACTGGAGTAGATCGCCTGGTGCAAATGCAGTGTCTCCTTCGTGGGAGGCTGTAAGAAGTGGCTGGTCCAGCACCCGTGGGGTAAGATGGGGCTGACCCCACTGCGTGGTGAAAACCTAGCTCAGCTCCGGACTCTTCCACAGCCTTTTCCCAAGCTTCTGCATTTATGGCTGGGGAGCGCAGTGCTGGAGCTGTGGAGCGCACTGTGTGTACATGTCAATGCCTTCAGAAACCTGGCTTTAAAAAGAAACAAATGTATTCTGAATTATTAATATTTTCAGTACTTACACCTGAGAGACTTAAAATAATGCTGGAAGGGGGTTCTGGATGGAGTTGCTGCTGGGCATGCTCAGCCTCCATCTGCTCTTAACAGAGATGTGAGAGTGGTTTGGAGGAAGAGGAAGGGTCACCTCTGTGCAGTTTGGACCACCTTCATTCAAGATAAATGAGGTCAAAGGATGTTTGTTCTGGAAGTAGGAAATGATCTCCCACTGGTGTTACATCTGTTAATTTTCTACAAAGAAGAACCCAAGGTTCCACAAAACCTCAGAATCAGCTCCCCAGCAGGACTGCTTGCAAATGCTCCAAAGAGAAAATCAGCGCAAGCTGTTGGGCTACTAAGAGCCAAAAGTAGGCAACCTTTTTTTGTTTTGTTTTGTTTTGTGTTTTTTTTTTTTTGTTTTCCTCCCCCTTCAGACTTAGAGAAGTTAACAATGTCAGAGAAGAGGAAAGCATCCTGACATTGCTCTCAGGGATAAGAACTGGGAAAAGATTGTACAGCTTACAGGATGAGAAAGAAATTAAACTGCAGCATACAAAAACCCTATATCCCAGCTGCAGGCTCATCCACTAGGTGAAACCAATCTAATTTGTTGGACTCTTTATTCCCAAAGCCTCCTGAGACCTCAGAGTAAAAGAAAGAAGCTACCCGGAGAGAAAAGAAAGTTTCCAACCCAGAGGAGCAAAAGGGATGTCACGTTTATTTAAAAAGAGAGAGGGGATAGTGAAATAGAAGGCAATCTTGGGTGCCTTCAAGCACTGCCAGGCAGTTCCTGGAAGATAAGTGCCAGTGTTGTCAGAGCTTGAATTTTTCTGAAGTGGCTCTGATAACATTGATGGAGGAGCCATGCACATGGCAGTGGTTTGAAAGCCTCGGAGCTATTGTTGATGCAAATGTAGAGCAAGAGCTAGAACAGCGGTTCCCAAGCTATCGCCCACGGCCAACACAGGTCCTGAGAGACCCTCCTGCTTTGCTCCAGGCAACTGTGGAGGAGAAACCTTCAGCCCAGCTAACACAGAGGGTAAAGGGCTGTGATGCTCACAGAGCCGTAGAGGGGAACGGAGAGCAAATACAGTGGTCAGTGGGGACGAGGTGGGCAGGAGGGAGCAGCCTGAAGGAGGTGGAGGAAAGTCACCGAGTCACCAGGTACCCAAAAGGTTGCCTGTGGGCCAGCTTGTATGGAAAAGCACTGAGATAAAAATGCTCTAGGCTATGAAAATAATTTTCTTAACACGTTGAGAAAACAGACTTTCCATATATCACAGAGAAAGAGGGCTGGTTAGTCATCTGCCATTGGCAAGTTTTGATAAACACTTAATGCTCCTGGGAGCTGTCATGAATATTCCCTCAGTGCAGAGGAAGGGATTCACAGTCTGCCCTGCAGACATGTGCAATTCTATATGACAAAGTGCTGCAGCTTTCATAGAATGGTCAAAGCCTCAGCAAGATTATTCAAGAAATTAGTCACTGTCCTTTGACTCAAAACTGTACTTCTTGATGCACTGATGATTAGACTTGAATCACAGCATCATGTGTGCTGGAGGCCTGTAGTCTAACCTCCTGCTTGAACCAGGGGCACTCAGAGCAACCTGTTCCAAGTTTTGCCCAGTTGAGCTTCGAAAGTCTCACAGCCTCTCTGCATCCCTGGTTCAGTGTTTGATCACACCAGGGTGATTTTTTTTTTCCCCTCCTTCTATCTAATGAAGATTTCCCTTGTTCCAACTTGTTGACTCTTACCCTTCCACCATCAACTTCTGAGAAGAGCTGTCTCAGCACCCTCCCATCAGGCTATTGCAGACGGCGACGAGGTCTCAGCTTCACCTGCCCTTCTTCAGGCTGAACAGACCCAGCTCACTCAGCCTCTCCTTGTGTGTCCCGTTCTCCAGCCCTGACCATTTTGGAGGCTTCTGCTGGACTCACTGGACTTGCACTGGGATTCAAAACAGCCCAGGACTGCAGATGGGGTCTCACCAGTGCAGAAAAAGGGCAAGGATCCCCTCCCTTGCCATGCTGGCTGCTCTCTTGCTAAAACAGATTTTGCAGGGGCACAGTGTTGATTCATGCCTGACTTGTCCAGCAGCCCCAGGACCTTTTTCCACAAAGCTGCCAGTGTGTCCAGTGGTGTTGGGTTATTCTCTCCCAGGACAGGATTTTGCTTTTGCCTTTGTTGAATTTTTTAAGATTCCCAACAGCCCATTTCTGTAGACTGTCAAGGTCTCTGTAGATAGCCCTGTCCTGCAGCATACCCACCGTTCCCCCCAAATTATGCAGAAGGCACTCCAAAGCCTGTGCTGTCAGGGAGAGCGGTTTTATTCTGCAATAGCTACAAGAACCTTGGTATGTTTCCATGTAATTTAAAATATAAATTAATAAGATTATTTTTAATTGAAATGGAGTGGAGTCTACATTCTGTGCTCCAAACTCTGCACAAAGTAAAATTTCTGATGCCTGACCTGCTCATATATCTAAATCTCTCTTTCCTCATTCATATTAGAGCTTGTAGAATTAATACATTATTCAGTGATTTAGACCTTCCGTCCATGATCCAAACCCATTTTCTGCAAATGTATTCATTGCTTCCTCATGTTTGTTGACTTGTTACGTGAAGGGCATTCAGCCTATATAAAGTATTTGGGAACATTTTTCTTTGTTTGCAAAACATTATCTGCAGTGGGGAGGTCATTTGAGTCTCAAAGTATTGTTCCCACCACTCGAATCCTTATAAATGAAGGATTAGTGAATTACAAATGCAGATCCAAAATAGCTATGGAATATTGAATAATAAGTCGGGTCTACTTTCAGTTCAAGAAATCCTAGTTGCCACAAAAGTACCATTATTTCCTTTTGTTCTGGGATGAGGAAGAGCTTGTTTCCCAAAGGCTCGCGGAGGTGTGTATGTATCTTAAATTCCCCTTTAATGTCCGCAGCTAAGGGCTAAGAGAAGGGCTCTGTAGGACTGCCCAAAAGCCCATATCAATTGAGAACATACCTTCATGAGCACATTCATCGTTCAGGTGGAGGTTGCACTGTATCTAGTTGGAAAAGCTCTCAAATTATGCTTGTAGGTGTTCCAGGGATACCTTAGAGGGGTGTCTAAGGGATACCTTAGGGAAGGGGGGGTGTGTGAGGGTGGATGGGTGTGTGCAGAATTGCAGCTACTTTACTCAGGGCATCACTGAGACACGCTGAGCTCAGTCCCACCCTGACACGAACCCATCCCATGCCACTGCCAGGTAGGGCTGAGCCCTCAGGAGCTTCTGAGCTTGGCCTGAGCCCTCGATGTCCACGTGCTGCATGCAAGGAGCCTTGGCAGGACTGGACTGGAGGCCTTGCTGGTTCCTCTGGGACCTCTGCAGATCTACCTTCCAGGTACCCCTGGGGGTAGCAGGGCAGCCCCCATCCTGCAGGCAGGCTGGAGATGGATCCCACCTCTGGCAACAAGGAGCACCCCGGCATCAGAGATCTGCACACCTACAGCCCAGTCCACCTCGCTAAAGAAATCCCAATCAATATTCCCCATTAGAGAGCTACTGAAGTGGAAGTAATTTGGCCATGAGTAGTTGCTGGAGGTCGGATCTTCTTCCTGCTTTGGGCTACAAAGGCTCTTAGGGTGAAAGATTTACAGCGTTTTGGAGAGACAAGGTTATCCTTCATGAGACTGGAACATTGACAAGCTGGGTCTTTTCATCTTCATTCCACTCCTGAAATCCCTCTTGATTCATTACATTTTGTCCTTCTCGTTGGTGTAATGAAATAAAAATGTTTATGTTGATATATAAAGATAGCAACATTGATTTTCTTTTCTGCAGTAGATTTGATTACTATCAAGCTTCCAAAGCCTTCTTGAGGTCTTTTTTTATTTTATTGCGACACTTTTTCAAACTCACAGCTTTTTCCTAATTGTATTTTCTGCTGAGAGAAGCATGTGGAAGAATTCGAAAAGGATGCAGGTGAGGTCTCAGAGGGACCATTTCAATGCATTAAAATGTTGAGACTCTCTGATTTTACAAAGACGGTACTCCGCAAATTACATATTTGCAAAAACTTGAGATGAAATTATAAATATAAGACTGCAAGCAAAGTTATTTCACATTTATTATTACTTCCTCTAGATTTTCATCTCATATCAGATCCCTGGGGTTTTGGAGGTTTGCTGATATTTTGACACTATTTGTATTCCTGTTTCAGAGTACGATACCTTCAATATGCTTGTAGGAATGGATGAGCAGATGTGGGTAAAAGGTATAGGTGCCTTAAATATGCTCAAAACCAGAGCCAGCTTTAATGTCTAGACAACATATTTGTCTCTCTGTGTTAAACCTGCACAGTCTCAAACCTGAAGACGAAACTCCAGACTGGAAACCTTTGAGAGAACTGAAGCATTTGATATCTACAGCTAAATCTTACACCTCAGTGTAATTGAGGTCCCTTTTACCTGCCCTATTCTGCACTGCAGAATGGGGAAAAGGCAGAGGCTGAGGCCGTGCTATTACAATATTTCAAATCGTCAAGATGCAAAAGGACTAGAAACCTCAGTTGTGCTCCTGCTGTTCCGGACCAAGACACAGAAATCACCCAGAGGCTACTGGTACAAGCTCCTGCACAGCTGGTCTGTTCCGGGTGCAGGTCCTACAGCAAACGCTTCCTTGTTAAGCTGCTTAGAGTTATTGATTTACTGAGACAGAATGTTAATTATTATGGAATCCATGAAAATGCTTGTTGTTTTCTTTTTTTCTTAACGAACAGCATTCTCCAATTAATCCTGGCTTTATTATGAATGCGGGAAAGATTCTTCGTAACTACCAAAGAAATTGATTTTACGGGTTTCAGTGTGTTTATGTTCAGCACAACTTCACCGTTTTCTTGTTTGCTAAAAAGAGGGATATAGATGAAGTTGGAGCAGGCTTTTCCCTAGAGGTGTTCACTTAGTGGTTTAAACATCAGCTTCCCAACAGTGCCTGGAACTACATGTTTGAATAAGGCTTGATTTAAAATGTTTAAAGAAAGAGAATTAAATTCAACTGCTTACTCAATGAGCTTTCTGGAAAGATCCTGGATGAGCCTTCCCAATGCAGCAATACAAGAATAGTAAATGTTGCATAGACATGGGACTAGAGGCCAGACAGGTATCCTGTAATTCTTATATGGCCCTACAGCAGGAATTTCAGGTTTCTATAACCAAGTTTCTCCTCTGATCCTTTTCTTTTCCAACAGTCAAACACTGGAAATAATACAATCTCAGCAAGCAAGCAGAAGTTTCAGAACATTATCATTCAAAGGAAACATTATTTTTTATTATTATTTTTTTTCCACATTATTGCTTATCTTTCTGTGAAAGGGCTAATCTTTGGGCATTTCCTGACTCAAAATTTTAAAAGTAGCATTTAAAATTGTCTAAAATTTTACTATAAGATTTTCAGATATGGTGAAAATGCTTCAGTGGCTAAATGAAGGAATCTGATGCTAATATACTGGAAACTCAATCCAAGCTTCTCTTCAGATAGTGACTCAGTCTGCTTTTCAGATTGTTGACTTAGGGATTTTCCTGTATCTTTAATGATATTTGAAATATTTTTTTTCTACTTCTAACTTAAAAGAAAGTCTGTTCCATTAATTCAGTCTTTTTTTGCTTTGGTATTTCCCTCCACCAGCCAACTCCCTTGCTGGGGTCCCAGCTGGGGAGGGGGCAGCTGACAAATACCCCGTTCCTCCGAGGCAGCTGCCTTCCGGCTGGGATGCAGCACTATAAACCATCTCCTGCCATTACAGGCTGAAGCCATCTAATCCTGCCATAATAAATGAAGAAATATGTGTCTCCCCTCAATCTGCTGGCCCCACTGGGCCTGGGGCTAGTGCACTTGGTTGGGATGTAGCAGGCCTGGAGTAAAGCCTCTTTGGATCTCCTGCCAAGGACCCTAAAACCAAGACTCTATAATACTTTGAGGTGTTCCTCTCAAGCCCTGTGACCCCAACAGGGTGGGTCTGGCTCAGCACAAATGAGTTTTGGAGCAGAAACTTGAACATCTCACAGCCATGTGTAACAGCCGTGGACTGGAAGGCCAGTTCCTTGCTCCTTCTTTCAGTTAATGAATATATTGAGTATGGTTCCTCAACCCACCTATGTCCAGAATCCCAGTTGTTCAGCTGTAAGAGGCACAAGGAAGAGATGTGACCCCGGAGTCTTCCCACGTGGCCATGAGTGCCTGGGCTATGGAGCCAAAGCAGCACACCGAGAGGAAGCTTGCAGAAAGTCAGACACAAAGTCCCCGAGCTGCAGATCTCATAGGGTGCAAGCCTGAGCAGCCATCAGGACTTCAAAAGTTACACAAATGCCTGCAGGCAGAAATTTTAGTGCTGCTGTGATTTTAGTGAGATAAATGCTGGCGTTTCCTGAATATTTGCATCCCCAAGACCCATTGAGAGAGGTGACAATCTAATATTTCAACTCTAGAATGACAGACAAATACCTGTATGCCTTCACCAATCTAACCCTAAGCAAATGCACGCATCTTCATTTCGTATTTCTTCTCAGTCTCCTCCAGGACAGACCTGAATCCTAAATGAAAACCCATTCAGCACTAAACACTTTGTTAGCTGGATTAGCCTGAGGGAGTGCTCGTAATTGCAGTATTGTAAGGGCTGCTTTTCATTTAAAATCACTCTGTTCTAGAGATGCTTTCATGCACAGAGTCCTGTAGTGGGCTGGGTGTAAACTCCTTGCTAAGCTGATAGATGTCTTTTTCTATAAAGTCAATTACTGTAGAAAATCCACTAATACAAAGGGCATAACGCAATTATTTTGAATTGATTTCTTATAAGCTTATGAATAGACATTTGGGCAAGTTCAAGTTTGGTGAGAGAGTTTATAATAATAGTTGTCACATTTTACGTTAGCTTTCATCCCAAGAGATTTCAAAGCACTTTACAAATCCTGAACTTGCATCTCTAAAGAGGAAGCATGGTCCGATGCACACTTGCCTTTTTCTCAGGAAATCTGCATTTGATTCCCGCTTTCACCACAACCTTCCAGCACAATCCTTCACAAGTCTTCAAATCACTGCTACAAAACCAGCCAAAGTGCATGCTCCTTCTGCAAGGTGGTGGGAGGAGAGACACCATAATGACTGGCAGGGGTAAGAAGGTGCAAAACGGTGTGGAAGAAGACCATTTAGACCCAAATCAGCTATTAGGACAAGAGTCAACTGCCCTGACTTACTCTTCTTAAAGTCGACTTGACTGAAGCCTTTTAATGAAACAATTGGGATGCCAGAGGAGGGGATTGATCCTATTTGTTTGCCTAAAATAAGGGAGACAACCCACGGCCACAGCGTGCCTACTTCTCTCCGTGGACTTTAAAGGAACATAAGGATGAAGAACATGGATTTAAACTAACAAATTTTCACTACCTAAAGCTGAAGACTCCTCCCCAATATGCCATGGAAGTCCCAGCGATTGATTCAGGGCTATGGGCACTTTGGTTTTCAGTAGTGAAAGGCAAGTGGTGATGACTATAGTGACAACAGTCATGATAAGGAGCCGTGAGTGCTTTCAGGAGGATGCAGGCACCGGCCAGAGAGCCGGGGGGAAGGAAGCGAAAGGATGTCAGCCAAGTATGAACCGCGATTCAGTGGCACTGAGGGCTAAAAATATGGCTTGTTCTTAGTGGTTCATTAATGGCTCTTGGTGCGTTTATGAGAAACTTTATGTAATGAGTTTGCAAAGCTCTGGAGTTATCCAAAGGCAGAGGCTTCACAAGGAAATAGGAATGACCTACTGCAACAGGCTTTAATGAGGTTGTCACTGTTATTACTGGCCTTTCCTGGCCAATGCAACCTATAGCTGGGAGAGATTTCATTAAAAATCTAAAGCTGAGGCTCTGAAATAAAATTGAGGCATGTATTTCCCATACAATAAATGTATTCTGCATGCCAGTAAGAAGGATTCATGTTTTTATTTTTTCCCTCTAAGATGAGCTTCATGTAAGTATGCAGACCGGGAAAAGCAGCATCAGCACAGACGGCATTGTGCTGAAATAAATCCATTTTTCACCTCGCATCCTCACATTGGTATCATGGTCTAGTCTTTTTTTTTTTTTTTGGGGGGGGGGGGGGGGTTGCTGGTGTCTTTTTTCCCAGAGTTGCAGTGGACATAAACCTGACCCTTCTTAATTTATATTTGCATCAGTTCCATACCATTTGTAGAATAGTTTTCACATTCTAAGTAGGCCAGATAATAATTAATAGACTAGATAATTTCATGATCAAGCCTGCCACCTTGTAAGAATGAGGATCTACTACTTTAATATTTTAAAACTTGCAAGATTGTTTCAGATGTACAAGGATTTTACAACATTTACTGTGCAGCAGCTCAGAAGCCAGCCTGATGAAGGCCAGGCTTAACTGAAGTTATTGTAATCATGCCACTGTTTTTAAAAGGACCTGAAAAAATAGGCATTATAAAGAAATATTGACAGATTTAAAAGATTCTATGATGGGAACTGGGAAATTGCTCAATTAAAGCATGTGTGTATTACAACATTAGGCAATTATTAAATTAAGAGATGGCAGACACTTCTCAGAGCTCTGAAAATGGATCCTAGCAGCATGCAAGCGATAAAGGGAAAGTCATATGATAATGCAGGCATGAATCTGAATACCCCTCTCAATCACTGGCGCATGGGAATTCAGGGGATGAAACCGATGTCTGATCTCACAGTAGCAATAACAGAGTAACTTACACGGTGACGAAAAAATCTGCATATTTCCTCCACTCCCCCAGTTAATAGTAAATTGGTCCCCAAAAGGTGATGTTCCTTGTTCCCAACTAGCAGAAAATCTGCTAGAGGAGAAATAATGGGGGAAGAAAGGGAACAAAGGAGGCGTCATGGTTTTGCCCCAGCCTGCTAAGCCCCACGCAGCCACTCGCTCACTCCCCTCGGTGGGATGGGGGAGAGAATTGGAAGGGTAAGAGTGAGAAAACTCCTAGGTTGAGACAAAAACAGTTTCACAGGTAAAGCAAAAGCCACGCACGCAAGCAAAGACAGACAAGGAATTCATTCCCCACCTCCCATGGCAGACAGGTGTCCAGCCATCCCCACGAAAGCAGGGCTCCATCACACCTAATGGCTACTTGGGAAGACAAACACCATCACTCCAAACACCATCACCCCCCAGCCCATTATATGTTGAGCATGACGTCATATGGTATGGAACATCCCTTTGTTTATTGGGTCAGCTGTCCCGGCTGTGTCACCTCCCAACTCCTTGTGCACCCCCAGCCACCCCGCTGGTGGGGTGAGGAGCAGAAAAGTCCCTGGCTCTGTGTAAGCACTGCTCAGCAGGAACAAAAACATCTCTTATCAGCACTGTTTTCAGCACAAATCCAGAACACAGCCCCATACTAGTTACCGTGAAGAAAATTAACTCTATCTCAGCTGAAACCAGGACAGGAGGCTAACTCACAAAATAGGATAATACACCTTCTCTTTGCTCACGATCTCAGAGGCTGGGAATGCTCACCTGAGACACAGGAAAGCCCAGGTCCACGTCCCTCCTGTCCTGGAGGGATCCTGGTCACATTCTGCACCTCCTGTTTGGGTTGTAGTCTGGACCTCCACAACTACCTGCTCCGAAGCACAGCGTGGAAGTGACCACTTTGCATCTCTCTTCCTTATACCATTACCCTTGCTTAAGAGATTACATTTCACTGGAGCAAAGACTGTAATACTGGTGAACCATCACATCCTCTATACAGCTCTTGAAATCTGCTAAGCAGCACAATATCCCTGATGAGAGTTAGATGGGTTAAAACCTCCAGGGAAGGAGCAGTTGGAAGAGCCCTGTGGCAAGTGAGACACCGTCCCTGTCCCTGCTCTGGACATGGAAGGGATCGAGTATGATTTTGACCCTCGGCTGAGCCCTGTCCCCTCCAGGAAAGGGGCTCTTCACTCCTTGCTGCTGGCATTTTTCTCAGCTGCAAGGATTTTTTAGGTCATTATTAAATCCAAGAGCAAAAGCTTGAGAAAGGTTCATTAGCCTGGAGGTAAGAACAGTTGCTTGGGAAGTAGGTTTGCTCCAGGGAACAGTTAATTGTTTATATAAAGCTTCACAGTGTTGAAAAATTGAGATTTACCATACAGCCATCCAGGCTGTCTCCTTAGACCGCCAGTGGTCAGAGCACTTTCCTGGGCAGACGACTGATCCCTTAAATCCCCTCAAGCAGAAAGAAATTCAGATGACACCAACTTCTTGAGTAGCTTGTAACCCCAGGCCTCCATTTTCAGCATGAAAAGTTTTGCATTAAATGGAAAGCTGTGCATTGAACCACATGAAGTGTTTAAGATTTGCATTTTGTGGAAGATGGAGAGTGTAGTGTTGCTTCAGCTCTCCCAAGCTCAACAGTTTTTTGAAAAAGTTTTGGTTTAGCTGTCACATGGACAAAATAAACTGATCATTCACACCATTTTAGCAATTACTCCCTTTTCAGATTTAATTTATCAAAATTGGAACCCTGGAGTTAAAGCAAATCCAAGATAGCTGTTTCATTATTCTGGACCTCTTAGTATCTAATGATTTCCTACATTATAAAATACAAGTGAAACTTCCCATTTTTGCAACTTTTTTTCCCGCTGCTGGCAAGGTCTGGTCTGCACACAGACCTCCCCTGGGAGGAACATGTCATTTACCTACAGCAATCCTTTACTTTTAAGAATTAAACAGGCAATGAGTGCTTGATGGGTTTTGTACCCACAATCTGATGGTCAAACATCTCAAAATTGTCCTGGAAAGACACATTAGCTTTCAGAAGTATTTCACACAAGTCACAACAAGAATTCAGATATATTTGAAATGCACAAGGGAATGCATCTTTGTAGGCACAGGAATCTGCTACTCAACAGCAAGATCAGTTGAGCTGGAGCATATCACAAACTATCAAACAAAACTCTAACACCATTGTTGATAATATACCACACCCAAGAAAATAAATAAATGTTAGACATATCTTCTGATTTAAGGACAAGCCACAGCTTGGCTTAAAATTCAGAACTGCTTCACTCCCCCAAAAGAGAGACTGGGGATTATTATCTGTGGAGAACTATATGGAAAACTAACAAAGACACTGTGGACACTTAGGAGCCAAAGTCCTACTCTCAGCAGTGACACAGAAACACTCCAGCATGCCAAGGGCCAGACTCTCAATGGTATTTTGGGGTTTAGAGATGCAGATAGACTCAGGTTAGTCAGATGCACAGTAGTCAGGGAAAATGATCTCTTTTTAATCCAGATGCAATAGGTCTGAAAGAGTACAGACACAGGTCAGAGATTTCAGCGTGCAATGCGAGAGCTGGGGGTAGGGGAGAGTGCATGAGGGGGCTGTGAGCCAGTTCAAAGGAGTCTGTAAGAAGTGACACAGAAAATTACTTTCATCCACACTGTAGTGGAATCCACAGCACTGACTTCCAAACTGTTTGCATCTCTATCCAAAGCAAAAGCAGAATCCACAGGTTGAAGATATTTGAAAGCTTCTGGTCCAGCCCATTTGGAAGACTAATATTACAGCAAGAAGGGCAAAACAACCATAATGATCCTGTTCTCCAAAGAAATCTTTTATGCCTACAGAGAAAGTAAAAATTGAATTGGGCGTTATGAAAAATTCTCTGTGTAGCTGCAACTATAACCTGGATAATTCATTTAGGCTAAATATATGGTTGTAATTGAAAATCCAAATAAGGTATGCATATGCATTGATCCATATGATTTAAATCAAGCTATAAAACATCAACATTATCCAGCAAAAGCTGCTGAAGAAGCGGTAGCCAAGCAGAATATGAAATTCCAGGGAGACCATTGCACTGGCTGGGAGGAGGACTTAATTGATTTTGACAAAGAAACCTATTTGCTGTTTAATTGATTCCTACTCTAAATTCACAGCACTTTCAGACCTAGCAGAGAGAAGCAGCAGAATAGTGATTACCCATAGCAAATTACAGCTGGCCAGGTCCAGAATACTTCAGGTCCTGATTATTCTCTATTTACCAAATTACTACTGTGGATTTTCAGAGAAACACTAAAATCTACTCATATAGGCACACAAATGTCTCTTAAAGAGTTACAGGATGATTGAAAGAGCTATTCAGACCCCCAGAAAGACCTTAGGAGAAGCAGCAAGGATCCTCACTTCATTCTAAAAGTATTTATGCTCTTCTGCACCTCCTTTAGGTTAGTGGGAATGGTGTTTGCTGGGTTGCGGGGAAGGAGGGGGTCACTAACTGTGTCAGTGATGTAAAGTCAACTTGGAAAATCCCATGAAAACAGTGGATGACCCTTCTCAGCTTTGATAGATGCCTGTGCCGCGTTTACTCCAGGAGCTACCACTACCAGACTGACCTCCAGTCCATCTTCCCTGCTCCTAGAGAGAAACTGTTCAGCACCATCGTGAGTCCCAGGAGCAGCACCACATCCAGGTGCAGCTGTGTGACTGAGTTATGCTGGAGCCTACAGGGCTGCTGCATTTCACGTGTCTCTGATGTCTTCCAAGGGACTTCATGGGCATCACTGTGAAGCCTTTACCGTCATGTCAAGGAGTGTGTGAGAGAAATATTTTCTTCCCATCTTAAAACAGAGAAGCAACTCCTGCCAGTCAGGTACTAATGCACATGCCCTTCTAGACCACAGTGGTGTGGAGTTGCACCACAAAGTCAGTGGAAATAAGAAAAGGAAAAGGAAATTGTTTGAGTGGGGAAAGTCACTGAGCCACCCAGGTCCTAGTGCAAGCATTTACATAGCAACACCCTGGTGTGACCTGGAAGTCGCTAAGTATAGGACCTATGCTTTGCTCTCGCTGACTCTGCTGCAGACCTGCCAGCACAGCCCCTTTCAGGAGAGTTTGTTTGCTGGGGCTGTGCTAACGGCAAGAGTGGTTGGTTGCTCTGGGAGCTACGAGAATGGTTGTTTCGTGCTCCTGAACCCAGCACTGGAAGCACAAACAAGCGCCCACAAGGCATCGTCTCACTGTTGTTTAAGGCACTGTTTCCACAGTGCCTCCCTGGCAATGACCGATGGACTCGTGGCAAAGATTTTTCAATTTGAAAAATCCATTCTCATTTCGGAAATCATCTTCCTCTGAGCTCATCCATTTGTCATACGTTGCAAGGCAGAGCTGGGGCTGCAGTCGGCACTGCCAGCACATTCCTCTTCAATGGGGAAGCAAAGGTCTGTGGAAAGCTAGGATAGAAAGCATGGCAATTACAGCCTGGGCAAAGAAGAATAAATCATTGACTTTGTTTCAAAATAACTAAAGAAAGGATGCTTGAAAGTGTTAAGAGGCAGGTTCGACCTAGGAAAATATCATGATTATCAATACTTTAGGCTAAGTCTTATTCTTTCAGGGTTTAGACACTTCTTCCACCTCTTATGGAAGATGCACAGAGGTCACCTGGGAGTAGAGGCACGTACACGACTGGGTGCAGAACAGGCAGCAGATGAAGATGTCCAGATGCGTGGCTCCACGCTGAGCCCATCCTTGCAGATGCTGCAGAGACAGAAACATCACAGAGTACAACAGCTTGAAGACCTGACGTCAAACCTCTGTCCAGAGGTGGGGCTTTTCCAGAAGCCAAAAAAGTTTTCTGTAACCCCTGGAAAGTACTGAAGCCTCCTCCAGTTCTGGGAACATGGATGACAAATAACAACTATCCAGATTGTCCTTTTGCAAGCTCTCCTTTAATTAAAAGGATGCTGAGAAATCACTTATCCTCATCACAGCTGCAGCCTGAGGGACCACATTAGGTGGCTGAACACTTTGGTGCATCCTCTCAGGAGGATGTTCACAGCCCCAGAGGCTCCCCTTGAATTTTTTTTCCCCCCACAGATGAGACCTGCTATTGGCACCTAACTAGAAAAGGAGCCTCTGAGCTGATTCAAGCAGAGAAGCAGCCTGAGAATTTCCTTCCTGCTTCCAACAGAGCAACTTCCAGAATCAAAACAGTCTGGAATCAAATGAGAAAGAACAAAGAGAAACACAGCTTTTCTGTAAGCTTCACCAAGGTGCATTTCTAGCAGCATTCTTCACAAGTTTCAGAGAAAGCAGGATGGAAAAAGTGAAATTGTTACAACTGCATTCTTACACAAATACTCACCTCTGGATATCATTGTAAGAGTTTCCCAAGGAAAGGAGCTCAGAGAGACCCAGCTACATGAAGAGGGATAACCAGAGATATTATGGGAAAGGCTGGACCCCTCCACTTCTCCCAGGTGCTGGGGGGCAGGGTGGGATGCTGCAGTGCCTGCCCACATCCATCCAAGAGAGAAGCCACATGGGGGACCAGATAACACCAGTCAGGACACTGAACACCAAGTAGCAGCTCATGAGCAGTGTATCGTACCCAAAATGAGAAGTTCAGGGAAAAAAAAAACAGACAACGCTTATACCGTGCACACCAGACTGCGCCCATCAGGTTTACTGGTGCATGCGATTCTCAGCCCCCTCCAGCAGCCCTGCAGGCCCCAAGGCAGATGAGCACCCCAACACCCTGGATGTCATGCTTATGGGGGTCCTAGAAGTGCCCCCAGCCCCTGGGAGTAGCAGGAGCACCACAAGGAGAAGGTGGCAGGTCCTTCTGCCCAGGACAGCAGCCACAGCCCCTCTGCTTCCAGCCAGGGTAAGGTCCCCTCATCCAGGGGCTCCAGCCCCACCATGGTGGAGGGCTTCCCCCACCCCCAGTCAGTAAACGTCCATGGCATCTCTGCCTTTTGCATTTTCCTCCATCTATAAGGAGCTCAGAAAAGAGAGCTCCTTAACACATGCTGGCTCCTCCTAGTCATTGTCTGCTGGCAGTCTCCTGGAGCTTACCCCCTAATTAGGATGAAGAAACAAACAAGGAGATTTCCCATAACTGCTACCCAGCACCTCCTGAAATCACCGATAAATTGCAGCAATTGGTCTCCCTGCAAAGCCAGCAGTCGTTACCAAAATTAGTGGTTTCATTTTCCTGCTCAGGTACCTCCTGCCTCCCTTCTCAAAACATCCAAACACAGGGAGGACAAGAAGAAAAAAAACCACAACAAACCCACCTTTGTGGTTTCTTCCTGAACTGAGGTGTGTTCCAGTGAGGTGACACCAGAAGTTTCTGTAGTGCACACATGTGATAAAGCAGGCAGCAAGGCTCCCCTGGGAACTGGGCAGTTTCTCTCTGGATCTGCCACACACATTTTCCCATGTTAAATCCACAGGCCTTTCAGTTTTTCCTGAGCAGGTGGATTGTCCGGGAGAAGAAAGAAATGCATAGGCAAGCTATGAGCAAATCCAGTTCATCCTGATGAATACATCCCCCTCCACCCATCGCAGCAATCTTCCTTCTCTCCCAGGACCCTCACTGGCCCTTTCTACCCAAACCTGACCATCAAGTCCCCTCCTGGAAGAAACAGGCCAGCTCTGTGTAAAGGTGGGCAAGAAGGGCTTGGGCAGACCTGCTGCAAGGATCAGAGAGGGGAAGCCATCCCATGGTCCTGCAAGGCTTCCGCTGCCACTGCTTTGCCAGGCACAAAGGACACATCTTCATGTGACGAGAGCAGCAGGGACCTGGTTAAAACCAGACACCCAAGTCATGAGGGATGGGGGGGGGGGGGGTCACCTGCTGGGTCTTCCATTCCCAGATCACCAGAATTGCCTGCCTTCCCCCTCCATGCTCATATTTATTTGACTTCAGTCAGGGCTTCAACTCCTTGTCCTAACCACCCGTGCCTGGAGACCCTCTGGTAGAGTTAAGGTTGTTATACACCACTCATCCTTCAAAGTCTTGTGAATCTCACAGAAGAATATCATTTCAGGTGTTGATCCTGCTGTGTTCAAACACTGCATTATAGGTTACCCAACAGCAGGTTGTCTCTGGGCCTATTTATGTAAGAGTGGGAAAGAAAAAGAAGTTAAAAAAATAAATCAAACTCTTCAGGGTCTCCTGGAGCTGCAGCAGCAAGAGCAGAGTTTGTGCCAGGTGAAAGAGCTCTGGGCTCTGCCAAAGGCCGCAGCCATGCTCCTGCCCAGGATGGACAGAGCGCGGTCTATCACTGAGCTCTTATCAGTCAGGTTACAGCTGTTACCAGGCTTTGCAGCAAAACCTTGCAACCCTTCCAGTTGCTGGTGTGTCTATAATGAGAGGTAGCCCGTTCAAAATCCAGCATGTGCAAAAATGGAGATAGGAATAATTTAGCTGAGATATCAGCCCTTATATACCTTTT
Organism: Balearica regulorum gibbericeps; assembly: GCF_011004875.1. Taxonomy (NCBI): domain Eukaryota; kingdom Metazoa; phylum Chordata; class Aves; order Gruiformes; family Gruidae; genus Balearica; species Balearica regulorum. The sequence goes on from NC_046199.1 coordinate 2,435,210, forward strand.
CTTAGGAAAAGCAAAATGGGATCGTCTACCTGCAGCCGTATCTCACTTTCTGAATTGCTCTGATCCGAGATGCACATCCAGACACCAGCGACTCCTCACTTCAGCTGAACAGTGCTACAGGTACCTGCATCCAGATTTTGGGGCTGCCTGAAACAAGACTGCTTCTCTTCACCACACTAACATCTGATCTCTGTCTCAGGGCAGCTGCATTGCACTGGATAAAGAGACAAATAGATCTAATTAACCAAAACACCAAGCCAGGAGAGAATAATATTGGGTCCAGAGACAGAAAGTTCATGCAGAACAAAACTGTAATGATGGTTATCCAGATTGTGATGTCTTTGGGCTGCAATTCATGTATGCTCATCGTTCAGTACCGCAGGCTTATTGCTGGGGCACGGCCAGGAGGTCTGGCTGCCAGAGAATCTCAGCCCTAGAGAAAAGAGGACACAAGGCAAAACAAGACCAGCAGATGGGCAGAACCCTCAGCCTGGTGCCCTGTGTCCCTCACCCACCCACTCAGTCAGCAGTAGTAGTGAACATGAGAAAGCGCAACTGGAAGTGACCTCACTGCTTACAGCTCTGCACGTGGGGAGTCTACTGGGTTTGTACCTGCTGGTTTCCCCAGCCCAGCTCACAGGAGGCAGAGCTGATACAGCCAACTCCTATCTGCAGCAGAGATGTTGCTGCAACACTTGAAATGCATGCATTTTGTTTTGTTCTTTTTTTTTTTTTTTTCCCCTTCTCCTGCAGGAAGAGCAACCAGTCTGGAACAGTGTTTGCTTTATTACTTTCTAGCTTTTGATGTTAATAACTGCAACTGAGTCTTCAAAGCCCCATCATTCCGCCAAAGGCAGTGAAACAAAGGATTTCAAAGGGGAGCAGAGTGCTCATAGGAAGCATCAGAGGAATTTCAGCCACCAGGTTTCCAAATTTCGTGTCCATTATCTACAGGCAGCACTCAAACTGCACAGGGATGCTGTCGTGGTTTTACCCCAGCCGGCAGCTGAGTACCACGCAGCCGCTCGTTCACTCCCTCCCCGTTGGGATGGGGAAGAGAATTGGAAGAGTTAAAGTGAGAAAACTCGTGGGTTGAGATAAAAACAGTTTAATAGGTAAAGCAAAAGCCGCGCGCACAAGCAAAGCAAAGCAAGGAATTCATTCACCACTTCCCATGGGCAGGCAGGTGTTCAGCCATCTCCAGGAAAGCAGGGCTCCTTCACGCGTAACGGTTACTTGGGAAGACAAACGCCATTGCTCCGAACACCGCTGCCCCCCCCATCTCTTCCTCTAAGCTCCTTATAAACTGAGCATGATGTCATATAGTATGGAATACCCCTTTGGTCAGTTTGGGTCACCTGTCCTGTCTGTGCCTCCTCCCAACTTCTTGTCCACCCCCAGCCATCCCGCTGGCAGGGCAGTGCAAGAAGCAGAAAAGGCCTTGGCCCCGTGTAAACACTGCTCAACAATAAGTCCATAGAACAAAAACATCTCTATATTATCAATGCTGTCTCCAGCACAAATCCAAAACATATCCCCACACTAGCTACTATGAAGAAAAATCAATCCTCTCAGCTGAAACCAGGACAGATGCTAACATCAACACGGGGCTGTGGTTTGCTGAAGCTTTGGGGAAGCGCACGAGAAGGGATGCCATTGCGGAAACCAATCAGATCCCACTGTTTCCTACACCTAAAACTTTAAGACTCTCACTTTTAAACAACCTGGCTTAAATACAACACTGACAACCAGGCAAAGTTTCAAACAAGCAACAATAGTAAATAATCAGTGTTTTGCACAGGGGATACGTGATGAGGCTAATGCACCCACCTTCCTCCCAGCGCTGCAGCTGGGGCTGTGTGCTCTGCAGGGTCTGGCACGCAGGAGAAAAGGCTGTTCAGCTCCACCACCTTCTATGGAAGGTATTTTAAGATGTTTGGTTTCAAAAGACAAGACAATTACTGATGGTAAATTCCAAAAAGAGCAGTCCTCACTGGGCTGCAGCAGTTGATCACTTACAAATACCTCCCATGGATTCCCCCCCCCCAGATCAGTTTTAATGTTCAGGAGCTGGCCAAACAGCAGGCTTTTCCCAGTAGCAACACTTCATGGACAGTCACAAGGCATGATGATTTTTGCGATCTGGCAATCAACCAAAAACCCAAATAAACCATATCTTGGAATTTGCTTTCTTGGTTCTGATTTTTTTCCACGTAGATACTCCAGTGGATGGGTTTCTTGGGAGAAAATAGGAACAGCCAGCTCAGCCACAGGTGAACAAAACCACCCTCTTGGGGCCTCTGTCCTCCTTTATTCTGTAGAGTTTGCTGCAGTCTCTCTTTTGAGCCAAACTCTTCACAGCAATATTGACAATGGGAATCTTGGAAAATCCTGAGCCAGGATCTGCAGAACCAGACTTGAAAGCGATATGCGTTGCCTGGAAAGGGCTCTCCCTTTCTTCTGTGTTGTTTCATTCAGCAGCTTTTGAGCCTGAGATGTAGAAGTGTACTTAAATGTCTTACCTGTGATCAAGATTCTCCAGCTGTGATTGTAAGTCATAGTCAGAATAAGGAAAACCCCTGAAATCCTGAGTTACACAATATAAAACTTTCTTTAGCCTCACATAGGAATTTGAAGAAAGTAAAACAGAGAACATGGAGGTCAAAGACTGCATTGAAAGGTTTGGTATTTTAATGGACCCCATTACTTATTCTTGTTTCTGGGTTTAAATTGCAAATGATGCAAAAATAAGGCCCCTTTCTTCTTCAGCCCAACTTCTGCACACAAGCCTGTTTGCCTGCTCATACTGCCACTGCCCGACACCCAGGAACTGCTCCACAGACACCTGTCGTACCTGTGTGTTTCACTGTGTTTTCACCTGTACTACTCAGACTACTCCACCACAGACTAAGCCTAAGAGATCCTCAGCTCCTTAACCCAGCTCTGCCCAGCACCACACTGAGCCATCCCTGGAGGATACAACCAAGAGAGAGCTCAGGACCGCCTAAAATCTGATCTTCCCTGCTTTACAACCATCGATGAAGCATAGAAGCCTTCATGTGGTCTGCAGCTGAAGCTCATTTGCCTGCCTTAGTGTCATGGTTCAGCCTTGCTAGGAGGATGAGTGCATCCTGACCAGGGCACCAGTGTGGAACAACCAACCACAGCATCACAGACTACACATCATGCCCTGATCTGCTGAGGGTTAGTGGGAGGGGACAGAGCAAGACACATGCAACAAGTGACATTACAAGCAAAAAAAAAAATATTTCAAGACCCTAAAATTGCTGTTCTCTGTTCCACAAAATAGCAGGTGCTCCCAATTAGTTTCTTACAGGATAAACACTACACTTGGTTTGTAATTTGTTTGGTAAACCTTGTATTTTCAGCTATAATAACCCCATGAAGGCAGTTAAATGAAGATGACATTTAAAGTGACCTTCAGCTTACAGCTGCAGTAACCATCCCAGAGGAGAGGTGGAGCAGGGAGGGGAGGCAGCACGCGGATCCCCAGGCAAGAGGTGCCTGTGAACATGCCAGCCAGATGTTCCTCCAATATCAGCCAATTCAGGCAGAATGGTGTTTTAGTGAGAACAGCATGCACAAACCCAAACTATTTGATTTCTCTGCTAGGGGAAGGGTCACTGTAACATGCAGGCAGTTGATGTTTCCTCAAATGGGAAAGCTCAGGATGTTTTTCATCCAAGGAAATAACAGCTCCTGAAACCCCAAGGTATGTGATGATACCACCTTGCAGGATGGTCCATGCAAGAGTGGTCATATGCAGTGTATGTCTCCCAGAGTCCCTCATGCAAAGGAATACATTTTTCTCCAACATTTATTTGGCAAAGAGCAGAGATTATTTTGCCTTGCACTGAGACACCCAGAGGGATAACTTGATAAGGGACAACTTGATAAGGGACATGCACACAGTGCCTTTAAACAAAGGGGCCCCTAACTCCCTACCATCCAGCTCCTCTCCTGTCCTCCAGTCTTCTCCACCTTGTCCAAGTCCTGCCCCAGCTGAGCCCCTCTCTGTACAACACTCCCCTGATTTTTTGCTCCAGTCATCCAGATGCTCAGTTTACCCTTCCTCCCCCATATACATTGAACTCTCACCTTTAATCCCAATCCACTACTTTTCCATCCAGCCTCTCACCTGCTCTCTAGTTGTCCCCAGCCCTCCTGGTGTCTCCTCTTACAGCTCTCTCCCACCTCTCTCATGCTTTCCCATTTCACCTCTCCCCAACCTTAGCCTCAAACTCCTCCACACCCTTCCCTTACTTGCTGTTTCTTGCCCTCATTTAGCTTTCCCAGATAATTGCCTTTAACAACTCCCATGCCTTCCCCTCTAGGGAGGTCGGACAGGGCACATGGGCAGAAACGGGCAGGAATCTGCCCATCTACCAGCCTGCCTCCTGCACTAAGCTCCCATCAGAGGTCATGGAGCAAGCTTAGCACAAACAGACAAAAAGAAAGTATCAGTACTGAGGATGGCATAAAATCCAACCACGTCAGCATTCAGCTTGTTAATTATCTTCCAGATCGCCTCCCCTCCAAATTCACTGCTAGAGAACTTCAAGCCACTGCTGAACCTAAATAAAAATGAGAATCAGAGGGAGACCGGGAAGTCAATACTGCAAACTAACAGCTTCTGCAAATGGATTTTCATTACCATGGGGCAGGCACCAGTGTCCAGAAAGCACCACAACAAGGGTAATTATTTGCTGGCAGTGCTCTGTATTCACAGAGGGTACTTTGCCTTGTTTGCAGCAATAAAGGGCAGCTGAGCTATCGATCAGGTCAGATGCCTGTCGCTCCTGGAGGCATCAGGGGTTTTAACAAGCCATGCAAAGACCATATTGGAATTGTCACAAGTTCACGCTTGGTTTGTAAGGCAATTTGAAGCAGATTTATTGACATAAACACACCCCCTTTCCTCTTCCGCCATCCACAGGGTACAGAGGGAAGGAAAGCTGTCCAGCAAAAAGTCTTGCCAGGACCTGCCAGAAGAGGCCCCTGGCAGGAGCCTCTGAAAGAAGAAAGAGTTGAATGCTGACACCAGCAAAGATTGTAGCTGAAAAAGCATCAGTGTGCTATACCTGAGAGTACAGGTCACTGCAATGTGCTGCTACTAAAAGCACCTCTGCCCTCCTCTGGCAAACAAATGCCCATTTCCAGCTGTTCCTAAACCGATGCTGGCCCTGCCTGACCCCTTCACCCTGCCCAGCAGGGCACAATCCAACTCAGCACAGGGAAGTCCTTCCAGAGTTCTCTATCCCAGGCTCTGAAACACTTTATTTCCTTCCTTTCCTGGCAAGGAAAGGAGGTGCAATAGGAAAGAGGTGGGGATGGGGAGGATTACAATAGGAAAACACAGGGACAACTGCTAACCAGCAAAATAAAATTCCTGCCTGCCCACATTAGACAGCAGCAGCAGGAAGACCTAGCAAAGCAGGACCCAGAACCTGACTCTGCTCCCACACTAGGCAGTCACAGCATCTTCATTTTCCAGCACTGAGAGCAGAAACTTCATCCAGTTTCCACTGCAAATTAATTCCAATAAGCTTTGAAGGTCTTAAAGTCCCAACCACAGGGACTTGAGGTCATACAAGACTTGGAACTCTGACAGCTCAAGTCTGACCAGGGCCCAGCTACCCAAGCAGCCCTTCAGGGAGGTCAAACCTTTTTCAAACAGACTGTTATTTTACAGCAGGCAATAGCACAGCTTTTGCAGAAGAGATGACAGTGTCCAAATGCGTCAAGAAACATGGAAGTGAAAAGAGGAAATTAAGCTCCTCGCAAGCAGCCAGAAAGCTTTTGCCTTTCAGCACTTGCTAAGAACTTCAGTTTCCCAGTCTATTGCCTTCATGACAGAGCTGCTTGGGAAACCCTCCTTAAACAGTTACCCTTGCCAGTTAGAGGGCATAGTAACATGTCGGCTAATGCCTCCTAACTCAACTCGTGAAAGATGACAGCCTTTTGGAGTGACACCCCAGGTAGCCTTCACCCAGTGCCAGCACATTCCCTGACCTACAAGTCAGGCATTTGAACAATAGACAGCAGGGACTGAATAAAGAAAGGCAGAAGTACATGGACATGAGAATTAAATAATTCAAATGTTAAGCAAACTGGCAGAGGGAAATGAGATGGCATCTACCAAGAGGGAAATGAGGAGCAAGTGCCCCTATGATTGCATTTAAAATTCAAATCAGCCTATAACTGAACTATCACATGTGACCACAGCATAAGCAGGGAGGAACAGCAGCAGGGGAGGGTAAGATAATCACTTGGGCTATAATTACCAGAATCAAGGAACACTACATCACTCCCAAGGGCCACTGAGAGCCAGAAAAGACACCTTGAAGCTTGTCTTCCCTGCCAGGGTGTTTGTCTATGGTTGCCACATTACCAACACATTTCTTATTTCTATCCAAATCACTCAAAAAAAGCACAGATAGACAAACAGGCTTGGATAAAATTGAGAACCACCCAGATACTCTCCCAGAGCTCAGGTTAGTTTCCATTTTAAACAGCACAGGAAGACAGCCCATTTCTCATTCCCCATTCCTTTCCACCTTTATCATTCTATCTCTGGAGCAGGGATGAAACTAGAAAAGAAAGAACAAATAAAGTCAAACTATGCCTAGTCATGGCTAGTCTTGGTGAGAGTTCTGCCCTTCTTTTTTAGTCTAGCAGACCTCATTCGTCCCCTGAATTCTTAGAAGTTAAGTAAAAGTTAAAATGCACACAGAGGCTTTCACTCAGCCTCCTCAAATAGAGCTGTAGGAGCTGCCATGAAAAGATCATTTTATCCTGTTGTAGGCCATGGGGACTGTGGCTCTGCTGCTGCTACAAAAGCCTTACAGGTGCTGGACTGTCCTGCACCAGCACTGGGAGCCAGGGAGGCCCCAGCCACACGCAGAAGGACCCATGGGTTGTGCACCAGGTTCCCAAGGCAAAGAGCAACCAGTAGTGTTTGCAGGAAATGGGTTTAATCAACAAGAACATGCCCCAGTGATCCATAGGCAGAAGCAGCATGATTTGCTAGGCTAAGGTCAGAGACTGTATTGACAAATCAACATGAAGTACTGGAATGTCTAGCCATTTCTTAAAGTGCACTTTTGTCCAGATAAGTACTAAACAGGATTCAGGCACTTCTAGCTAGTGAGGTGCCCCTTGCTATTGAGAAGTTGTTAGATTATTCCCGACCAAGTAGCAGGACTAGCTACAGTGCTGCTTGCAGCTAGTGCCCCACTTCTCACCCTGTAAGTTCAGCTATAATTACACGAGGCAGACTGGATCTGCCTCTCCTTGAGCTCTTTGCCAGAGCGAAATTGCTTGGCAAAAGTTAGAGATACATAGTGGAGAGAGAACCCCTGCAATTTGTCTCAGATCTCAACGATAGCTTGGCACAGCTGCTTGGACTGGCTTATTGTTTTGCCTTCAACACAAACTAGTTGCTGTATGAGTAACACAGAGGTCTGATAGCCTCTGACACACTGAGCTCAACGAAGTTGCATCCAAATCTTTACTACATTGGGGGATTGTGTTGCATTGATGGAATAACATGCCAAAACCTAAGAACCACATGGTCCTTCCACAGTGCAGCACTGCACCATTACACATAGTAACATAGATTATGAGTGTTGTTGGAACAGTATTCACTTTAAGGTGGAGAGTTCCACCTCTTCAATTCTATATTTGCTCTCCTCAAGAAAGCCGTCTCCCTAGTCCCTGTTTCTGACTTCAGGAAACAATTTTAATTATCTTTTCAAAAAAATAAAACTAGAAGTAGTAGTACTCACATTGGGAGCAGATTCCCCTTCTTTCCTCGAAGACAGAGGACAAGAGGCAAGGAGCAGAGCTTTTCAATAGGAAGTTTTTAATAGAAGTTCAATAGACTTTTAGTCTGTCAGCCTCAGCTACATCATGGTCTAGCAAGTCTGAAAGCACTGGGTTGTTCAAATGCTTGGAAGAGGGTCAGACTTGGCAGCCAGAGAGCTCTTAGCCCGACTGAAACATCTCCTGGCCAGGAGAGGTCAGTGCTGACAGTATCCATCACCTACACCCTAATGACTCTCCATCAAGGAGGCCATGTCTCTCCCAGGTAGTTACTCCTGCAGCCCACTATCCCACCACAGAATGAAGTCTTCATCACCAGGTAGCAGCAGTAAGCCACAGGAGGAAAATTAGACCTGGGAGGTCTAGCAAGAGAGAGCAGGACCCTGACAGCTCCCCACAGCTTCTCCAAGAATAGCAAAGTGCCAGGAGGGCATGTACATGCCTCCAGGCTAGGGAGTGATAAGGAATTACATCTTTGTACTTCCCAGGACAGTAGCAGGGCTTACCAGCTGCAATCCTTCCTGTACCACTGACCGCTCACCAGTTCCTGCATTCCTGACTGCACTGTCCCAGCATCAAGGATTAGATAGGAAGAGTACAGGTCACATCTCTTGATCAATACTCACTCTTGAGGTTTTTCTCCAAGAGAGACTAGAAACAGTAAGTGGTTTTGCATGCCATAGTTTTATTTTAAGCAGATATGACCTAGTACAAGCAGCCTCCAGGAAAACAATTCTTTACACTGTATATTAGCTGAGGGTTTAATACCAACAGCAATCATTGTGTTGAAAATAGGCAGTGCCTGGATACTGATGAAGGACACCATAGACAGCTTGCTAGGGAGGTGGGAGCATTGCAGAGCTTCAGCTCTGTTCTCCTGGCCCAGAACTCAGCCACCATTCCTGAAGGCAGCTACAAGCACTTAAGAGCAGCCCTGCTACTTCCACCATCTCCCTTAGAAGCTGCTAAGGACTTATTCACCAGGATCCAACAGTCATCCAAGAAGTGACAGCTCCACCCTCAGCTGGAGAGTGGAGTTACCTAAAGCTAAGACTAAGCCCTCAGTCACGCCAGGCAGGCCTGTGCTCATGGCCTTATCCTTCACATGAAGGTGGTGGAAGCTTCATCATCCCCTGCTCCTGCTGTCTCTACCTCTTTCTCCTGCAAGGGTTCATGCTCCTGTGATGTTTCCACCTCCTCCACCCTGGGGGAGAAGGGTCCCACCAGCCAGGACAGAGGAATGTTGTTTTTCAAGTAGTCCAGCAGCTCCTCCATGTACTCCTGGATCACAGCTAGCTTCCTCTGGGTCAGGACACTGCTGGACAAGTCCTGGAAGGAGTTTGCTGCAGAGAAAGAACCATGGAGTTCCTCTATAGTATTAAGACATTGTTTCACCTTACCCTGAAGGCTTGAGGGAAGGCCTTGAATTGCAGACACTAATTTACAGCAGGTGACTTGCAGCTGCTGTGTGATGCTGCGTGCCATGAGCAGGGCCAGAGACTCCATCTCCTGGGAAGAGGCAGAAAGGAGAAGATCAGAGGCATGAGTTACTCACACACACACCCCCCCAAAAAAAACCCCCAAAAAAATCAAGGGGATGCCCAGAGCCCTTTGCTTCCCTCCCCAGGAGGTACCTCTGGCTCCCCAGAGATTTCATCTCCGCTCTCTTTGGAAGACTTCCTACTCCAGTCCAGCCACATCTGATGTAGTTTCTTCTGCCCCTCCCGAAGCTTTTGATTAAATCCTTGCTTAAACACCTCAATCTGTGGCAGGGGAAGATCAAAGTGTCAAGACAGATGGATCTGCTGGCAAACAGTTCTATCCTAGCAATGAAGTTGAGAACCAAGCCAGTGATTTGGTCCACTCCTTCCAGGAGACTGGGCTCTACCTACCAGTTCAATGATGCAGTGAAGCTGTGCAAGGGCCTCCTGCATGCCCTGCCAGACCTGTTTCATTTTGTGTGTGGAATGCAGGTAGGCAAATAGGCGAAGTTCATCAGACAGAGACCCCAACCGCACAAAGTACCTCCTCTTCTCTTGCTGCTGCTCCACAGACATTATACCTGCACCCTCCTCAGATGCTGCCAGTTTGGCTGAAGAAAGAGACAGTATCTGTAAGTGGCTGACTAGAGATGCTTACCACATGGGGAACAGGTATCAGGAGATCTTGGACTAGGAGCCAGGTAGACTCCAGCATGGCACTTGCCAGTAGCCCCATTCCAGAGTAGTGGGGCTGACCATCCCCAGTTTGATCGTTCCCATTACAACTGGTCACATATACTGTTTCCTTACCTAGTTCCTCATTTCCAATAGGGAGAGAGCTGTCTTCCGTGCTCCCCAGCACAGCTTCTGCTCCACTTACAGCTGTCTGGCCCACTCTGGAGTCTGTAACCACCCCCACGCTGCTGGTCACTGCAGATCTGGCAGCCTCCACACCACTCTGAAGAGTTTCCTTAGTTACATCAATCACCTCTGTCATTCTGCTGCTCGCAGCATCCTTTGCATCAGCCACTCTGGATGACACCAGCTCTTTTGTGTCAGAGATAATCTGTGGAAGAGGAGACTTATGTCAGATAAGGATTAGGTCATTAGTATACTACAACTCTGAATTACACTAAGAGAATAATTCCTGTAGGAGCTTGCACTATGCACTCAGGGGCAGTTTGTTCCTCATGAGAGCCTACTTCACTCCCAAGGTTAGGAACCCTGCAAAGCCAGGCCCCTCTACCAGCCAGGGACAGCACAGCCTTTGACTCTTACCTGTTCCACTGGCTTTTGAAGGAGTGGGAGCTTTTCCCCTAGCTTGTCCAAACCCTTGGAGGCATACTCACTTGCCGCAGCAACTGGAAAAAAGAAAAGGAGTGTCAAAACTTGTTTTTCTACAATTCCATCTCAAGTTCTACCTTCCTGAGCATGTTGCTCTGCAGGGAGCCTAGATGAAAGTCTCCATTCAGATCACCAGGCCAGGTGTGTTGTAAGCTGAATTTGTAGAACGCCTTGTCTTGGTCTCCTCATAGATCTGTTCACTTTGACAGCAGCCAATTTCCACTTGTACAGACACAGCCACCTACACAGGACCCCCTCCTGCAGCTTCTTGAGCTCTTGACTAAATAGGTGCATAGCCCTCATCTCTGCCCAAGCCTCCACATCCCAAGGATCCAGGACCACACAGCAACTGCCAGGATACTGTCAGCAGGGCTGCCTGCTCTGGGCTTAGAGCGAACTCAGATCTGTCACCAACTGTTTTTGTCAGACACTTGTCATTAGTAATAGCCCCTTTCTCTCCAGGGGTTTAGAGTTTCTTCCCAGATGCCAGTCATGTTCTTTAAGGGCCACAGCAAACAGGACCTTTAGATGTAACAGTCCTCCAAGAGGAAGCTTTTTCCTGCAGCCACCATGAGCTTGTAAGAACCTGACTATAAGCATCTGCCACCTGACACTTTGGACCTTGCCAGACCAGTTTTAGTGAAGTCAGTCAAGTCCTGGTCCTCCATCACACTACTTGGACTAGGGCTCAGCTTCCTAGCCTTACTTGTAAGCCAGGAATTGTCTTTTCAGTATGGTAATGGAGAAGTGCATTTCCACATCCTAGAACTCCTTTCCAAAGCTGGAAGGAGCCAGAGTCCCTCACAGGCAGGTGCAAACCTGCCCTTCCACAGGGCATTACCATGAGGCTCCAGTGTAGTCAGAACTGGCTGCACACAGCTGGCTGTGGCTTCAGTCACACTCTTCACTCCTTTCTCTGCTGCATCACACACAGATCTGATGTAGGGGTGGCTCTCCTTAGTGGAAGCATAAGCTGTAGAAACCACGTCACAGGCAGAGCTGACCAAGGTCAGTTTAGCCACCTGATTTACTGTATCCTAGAGGAGAAAAAAAAGCCATGAAGCTTGCAAACATGACATGGAGCTTACTATGCAGTTTTGCCCCAAAACTTCTTCTTCTGTTTGCCTGTTTAAGTCACCTAGTCTGGTCAAGGAAGAAAGGCTTGCCTTGCTTGGTCACTTGCTTTAAGATCTACAGCTCAGTTGTGAAACAAGCTGTGGAGCATTGGCACTTACGGTTGGTCCATTCATAGGAATGGTCTTCCTCTAGCACAATGCTACCCAGAGGACAGCTGAGTGTGGGCAACCTCAATACTTCTGTACCCATACCCAGCTCTAATTCATTTGGTATAGCTATTTAACAAGCTAATACCTCAGGAAAAGCTTTGTCAGGCAGCATCAAGTTGGTTTTAAGTTGACAGACTTCACACTAGTCTGCAAGAAGCATGCTGCCAGTCATGGGAATAAAGCAAGTGCAGCAGGTTTCAGGGCTGCTGAAAAATTGGATTCTTTCCATAGAAGCACTGCCTGCAGCAAGCCAGGATCTTGACTACAGAGTTAGAGAAACATCTTTCTTAGCCAAGAACCAGGCTATTGTGCTTAGCCCAGGAGGTTACTTACAGGGTCTTCAGACCTACTCTTTCAGCTGTGCTGCCACCCACATTTGCAGAGAAGCTGCAGGGCACAGCCTGAGCAGAGACAACACTCCTCCCTTTGTGGGGTCTTACCTCCCACTGCCGCAGCAGGGCCATCTTCTCATACCCCCACCCAGGAGAGGCCACTCACTACATCTCACACAGAGCACCTACCTGCTGCTCCTCTTCCTTCAGCTCCAGGGAGCTCTTGGCAGCTTCTTCTTTGTCAGGCATAGCAGAGGCCATTGCAGCTGAAATGCAAGTAGCACCATAGTTTTAGGAAGAGGAACACAAAGCAGCTGATGGGCTTCCAGAGGGATTCCTCTTCCCACAGGATGCTTCCCTCTGGCCTCATTAAAGGGAGAATTTCCTTTACTACCCATGAAGGGAAGATCCCCAACAGGACCCTCTTCCCATTACAGAAGGAATGGATCTGTGATCCTTACAAAGCCATCTAGTATTTAGGTTTCACATGGTTCATGATAATCAGAGACATGAGGAGAACAAAGTCTTTCCTCAAGAAAGCTCTTGTCAGAGAGATCATAGTGATTATTATCAATATGAAAAGCACTGGGTACCTCCTTCCTCCCCACCAAGGCTTCAAGGAAGTCTCAGAGAGGTACTAACAGCAGAACTGGAGGCAGGTGGGGGGAGAAAACCAAACAAATAAAAAACCACACAAAAAAGCAGCTCAAGGAGCTGCCCTACTCTGTTAGCACACCCAAACCAGAACCAGCCTTTCACTCAAAACCAGCACAGACTGTATCTGACCTTTCAGGTAGGACCACAAGCAACCTTATGTTAACTGAGACTAATTCCATAATTAAACCAGGTAAGAAACATGAGCCAGGAGCTCATAGAACAATCACAGCCTTAACACCAAGACATTTGAGAACAGTACCTTTTTTGCCCTGTTGGAAATGAACAGATGAACCAGCAAGGAAGAACCAGACACCACACCATGCTCCACCATCCCTGCTCTGCCTTTTTATACCAGCTGGGGAAGTGGGGTGAGGAGGGACCCTCAGTGACTGACAGCTCTGGGAAGCAGCAGAAAGGAGTCCATCTCTGTCCTGGCCAATTAGAGGTGGAATGGGACAGAGATGGGCCCTGCTGTGGCTCGTTAATTACTCTGTAATCAGGCAGGTATGTCCTGCCCTGTGTAGAGGAGCTCCCTTCAGAGGCCAGCGCTCCTACGAAATGAGAGAGGCGTTGCTGGCATGGACCATGCACCCTCTATGATCTTGCCTCAGATCACACACCATCTGTAAATGGCAATTAGTTGTGTTTCTCTTTTTGGTAGGAAACAATAACAATAAGAGAAAAGAAAGAAAGAAAAACAAATCCAGAGAAGGACTTCACACCTAATGTGGGATTCCTATTGCTTTTACCTGCTAGTGTTTGATGGTTAATGACAGAATGAAGAAAGCTCAGCTGCTGCCTAAACTTAGAAGCACTGGAACTCAAGTTTCTCATCTTGAATTCCCCAAGAGCCTGGTGTCTCTACATCTTCCCTGACCTGCAGGGTGAGCATCCTTTGCATAATCTGATTAGTAGCCAGGGTAGACGCCTTCTGCTTGGGTTCAGTTTGTACTTTCAGGGCTGATCTGACTCGTGCCACCCCCCTCAGACAGTCCACTTTCCTTCAAACCAATTGCACAACAGCCCAGTGATCTCTGCGTGCATTTTGGGAATTGCAGCTTCCATTCATCCTTGTGCTGGGGGCAATTTGGACCCCTGGCAGCCTGGGGGAGGGCCAGCCATGGTGCTCCACCCCTCGGCAGAGCTTCGCCTCGTTGCAGAAAGACCCTTGTGATTCACCGGGTCTCAGACCGTGCAGGGACCTGCCTTGTGGTGGTGGACACCATTAGAGGGAAGAGGGAAGCCAGCGGTGGCTGGGTCCTGCAAGGGCTCTCCCTGTGTGCCATCTAGTGACTTTAAAATACAGCAGTCTTGGAAATGGCTCTCGTTTACTTTAGAGAGGAGCAGTTATACTGAACAAGCCATTCCAGGAGCAGTGGGTTTCCTGCAGATCTGTGTCTTGGGGCTGCTTTTCTCCAGCTTCTCTGATGATTAATGAAGAGTCACACCATGTCCTTCTCTTCAGAGGAGGCATTGCCATGGACCTCTCTCCTCCTGGGCCACCTCTTCACTTGATTTTATTGGGATCTTGAGGCCCTTGATGTTCTGTTAAACCTGAAATCAACTGAGCAGTTCATGTGTTATACAGGGGAAGGGAAAACCAATAGTCACACTAATGCACACACAACATGGCTCTTTGATGCATCAGGATAAAAAGAAATACGGGCACAGTGATGGGGACACAGTAGCTGATCAACGACAAGTCGCTGACTTTCATTTGACAACACTGGAAAGGACTGTTACAAAAGAGCAACACTATCTCTCCAAAACACAGCACATGGACCAGTTTTCATGTCATTGTGATTTGGTGAGATCTTGCAAAAAAAAAAAAGGTTAAATTCTCAGTACACTCCCAGGACAGCCATCACTGTCCATATGGTCAATGATTCAGTCCCATTGGAAACTTTGAGTGTGAGTGGGATATTTCAGGTACCCTCTTAGTACCCTGACCTTGCTAAGGGTCACTGCTTTACGTCCATGCATGCGTTGTCCAACGTTTCAGCGAGCCTGTTGTTGAGTGGGAGTTCAACACTGAAGCTTTGCAGGATCAGGGTTGATGTGATTTTGTTTTGCTTGCAGAATGCATAAAGTGTTTGTGTCACAGCCTCCATCCAAAGCTCCAGCTCCCCAAATACAGGGTCTGTCACTGCCTTCATTTAAAAAGAAAATCAGAAGAAAAGACTATGAGTAAGTGGCACAAGTGTAACATCAGCTTGGATCTGCTCTGCTGTTACCTGCCAGAGGATTCTGGATCCTGGTGGCAGAGCAGACAGGGCTGGTACCCACCCATACATGACACAAACTGAATTACCTTCCTCCCTTTCCAGTGTCCATGACCTTAGTCCCATCCAGCATCCATCAGGACACCATGACAGCTACAGAACTTTATCTTAATGGCCAGTTTCCCTGTGCAGGGAGCAGCCTGTTCCCTGCTTCTGCAGCAGAGCAGACACCCCAAGACAGCCTGTGTCCCACACCATCCCGTGCAGCCCCTGTCCCTCAGGTGCATGGTGGGGGACAATGTGCAGAGCCCCAGGAGACCCTCCGTGTGAACGAACCAGCACTGCCCTCCGAAACCAAAGTTATGTATTGTGAAATAGACACAGAGAATATGTTGGATGTCTTCCCTTCATATGCGTCTGGCAAGGAAAACGAAGCAAACATGTTAGTCCTGAGCAGCATCCAGACATAACCCACACGCTGCCTCCCCAAACATCCCACATCCCCCAGCCAGACCTCACAGCTCGGTGTGATGGCACCTGGGCTGCAGAGACCTAGAGGCTGCTGTTTTGCCGGGCTCATGCTCTGGGCAGGGGGTCCTGGGTTACACGTGGTGCCTCCACACTCCCTGCGGGCATGCCTGGCAGTGAAGAGCCCCAAAAACCTGCCCCAGGCAGGGCCTAGAGGGATTCCGCTGCTTGCTAAGAGGAAGCCCTCACAAGCACTCAACGTCAGTCCTGGGGTCTCAGGAGCAAAACAAGAAGTTGACCAGCATGACAGTGAAGATGCAGTTTCTACAAGAGATGGTTCAAAGCTTATGGATGGTTCAGGTAGGGGCAGCTTAAGACAATACAATGCTGTCCCTGAGCCACCCTCTTCCTCAGAGTGGCCTGCTGAGACCCTCACTTGATGAGGTGAGAAGTCTCATTCCAGCTCATGGGAATCCCCCAGGCTCACTCAGGACTTCCCTGGGCATTTTTTGGTCCTGCTTAGTCACCTCAAGGCCTACCTGCAGACAGAAGCGGGTCTGGCCAGCTTTACTATGGAAGATGTGGTGGTCATACCATGTCGTGCTGTCTTGATGATGAGGAGCAGGCTCGTGGTTGTTGGAATAGAGGTGACCAAAGGCAGGACGGTTGCACATCTCACCATTTTTGCAAAGCATGAGTTAAAAGTGTTGCAAGTAAGGTATCGGGCCCTGGAACAGTGTACGGACAAGTGTCAAACTGCCTTCACCTTCCAGAGCCATAGAAGGGAGGTCTACCAGGAGTGAGGCCAGAAATGGTAAATCACAAGAGTCTACAAGTCCCTTATGACTATGGTTGGTTTAACTATTTACTAAGCAAGTCCCTCTCTTTTGCTACGGAGCCTGAGTGTCTTTGTATTTACAGAAATGTAAATAGACATGCTAAATTGTGCTTGTCCTGCACAACGTCAGATCTCTGGGAAGGGAGCATTTACCAGGCTCTGGACACATCTGCACACCTGAGGGTCCCGTGTGCCCATGGCTCACAGCTCATCCCTGCTCTAGGGTAGCTGCAGATTTGGGCTTCTGCTCCCTCATCATGTGTCTCGAGGATGGAACAGCCCAGCCAAAGCCCTGACAGCCCTGAGGAGCACACACCACCTTCATCTTTGCACCTGACAGTACAGGTGGGACTAAGTATGTGACATAGCAGCCTTCAGAGTCAAACCATGCCTTTGGGAGTGCCAGAACTGCCATCTGAGGGAAGGGCTGGTGCCTCCAGCCATGTGAATAGCTGTGCTGGGAGCACAGCAAGCAGACATGGCCGCGGGTGCCAGGGCTGCAGCTCCCCACGTGGAGCACAGCCGCCCTGGATGTCACAGGGAACCCGTGCTGAGCAGCTCTGACACACTGAGAAGAGCCTCAGATCTAAGCCAGGGCTTCACAGGCTTCAACCAGCATCTAATGTTTGCGTTAAGTCCCTCCTGCAGCTACTCCTGGCACTAGGAGCCAACTTTGATGATCTGACCGCTCTGGGAAAGGCCACGGCAGCTGTGTTCACCCGCGGTGGTGGCAGTTTCTGCCCTCGCACACTAAGTTGATGGAAACCAGACTAACGTGCTGTGGAGCAGCAAGCGCTGTTGCAAAGGATGGTCACACAGCTGGTTACAGAACACAGTTCCTTTCAGCCCTCTCCTCGGCAGGATGCTAAGCAGGACTCCTGCTGCCAGAGCCAGATAAAGAAGATGGCAGATCTTTACATGGCAGAACAGTGGGGAGCATGAAAAGCTAAACCAGGGAGCAAAACAGACTTTAATGAGTCCTTTATAAACAAAAAAACAGCTACCCTGATAAATCCAAACAACTCAAATGTAACAGAGAGAAAAGCAAATCCTTCCTAATGAGATGATTGAAAACAAAACTGAAATTTCTATATCCTTTCTCCTCTGGCATAAAGCCTGAAAGGGAACCCAGGCAGTCCTTACCTTGCCCCGAGGCCACCCGCACTCCTGATGCACAGCGCGGTGGCAGAGAGGGCGTGGGGGTTGTGTAGGGGTGCAGGATGTCTGAACCACAGGGGCACCGGGGCTGCTCCAGGGCGGGGGTGAGTGATGGCCCCCGCCTCGCTGTGTGCCAGGCAGGTGAAGACCCCCTTGGCCTGCAGAAGCTGCTGAATTCAGCTCTTCTATAACCTGGGTCAATTCTTTAGCATCAGTATGTATATAGTATCACCGCTTGTATTTTTGTATGAGGGTAGAACAGCTACTGGGTTTTGAGAGGAATAAAGATGTGCTGATTATCTGCCAAACAAAACTTTAAAGATACGTAGAAAAAAAAAAAAAAAATTGACTTGATGATCCCAGACAGACACGGATTAGGTTGCTTCCTTTTTGTCAGCAATAGCTATGGGCATGTGTAAAAGCAGTTTCATGTTCCTAGATAACATTATTGATGTGCAATAAGATTTTGGGTTATTTAAGGGGCATTTCATTTCTAAGTTTGTCTGAGGTTCCACAGTCCTTCACAGACCAGGTTCTGTGTGTCTCTGTACTGGTTATCTACAGATCTCCTTGTGTCCCTGGATTCTGAACATTACGAGTAATTCAGTTACTCTACTGATGGACACTAAGTACTAAAGATCCTAATTTTTACACTAAATATAAGGCATTAGCTGGGGTTTCTCAGGCACATTTAAAGGTAAACTCTGTCAGAAAAAGGAAAAAAAAAAACATTTTTGAATGGCCCTGGCTGCACAAAGATCACAATGTCATGCAGTTTTCTGGATGATGAGCTTGGGTGGTTGTGAGGTTGCAAAATAAGCCCATTGTAATGACCATGAAACCACTGGAAAGAGTGATGCTGGAGGCTAATCCAGTGAATCTGGAGGTTCTGACATATCATCTCTTGTCAGAGCTCGCTATCACCACAATAGAGAACATGAGAGCAATCAGAGTCTAAATCCCTCCGTATGCTCCCTTGTATCTTTTCTGCCAAAGAGGAAAAAAATCCTCCAAGTACAAACTGTCCTCCAGACAAGCCCTGAAGCAACGGTAAACGTCACATCAGAGGATCCACCATCCCAGAACACCTTGAGGAAGGAGCAGTGTTTGTGCCATTTTCTTGAGGTCTATTATTTGCTTTCTGTTTTGGACTGTGACAGCAGCATCCCTGAAACAGTCATCCTCCTGCACGAGGAGCCATGCACCCACCTCTCATTGCTCCTCATATCTTCAGCTATGAATGTCATATGCAGCAGAGGCAGCAAATCAGGGGCAGAGCCCAAGCTGGGTCTTATGGTGTCGAGTGGAGGACTTGGGGTGGCTACATCCTCCACTTGACAGAGCTCCTGGTAAGGCTTTGGGTGATCAGACTCATAATGGTTTGTTGCCTCGTACGGGGACAGAAAGGCCCTTGGTGTCTCGAGCTGTTCATGCGGTCTTCTCTGGCCAAAGTGAGTCTCCTGAGGATGTTTATAGGAGAAATTTAATTTTGAACCTGCAGAAATGGGAGCGACCACTGCTTCCAACCATCTTCCAGAAGATAAGCTTCATCCAGCTCATCAGCACAATGCAAGCCTTCAGGGGACCCCAAACTCAGGAGGAGGGCTGCTCCTGCTGTCCCACACCCATCAGGTGCACCGAGGCAGTGAAGGACCAGTCCTGAAATCCTACAGGTTTCCCAGAAAACAAAAAAGCATTAGTATTTCTGTTCCTGTGCTCCTGAGCTCAAGCTGCCATCCCGGAGAAAGCCGGGCAGTTGGATCTCCCTCTTAGCTCCCTTCAGCTGCTGTCAAAGGAAAGAAGTACCAGTTACAAAGAGATGGATGTCGCAGCCTGACTCAGCACCTGAACTCCTGCGGAAAACCTTTCAAAAATGAACTGACTTCCAAGAAACTGCTCCTACCCTCTCATGCACCCTTTCTTTACCACTTGTTTTTCACAGCTCTTTTTGAAAGCAGAATGTTTTGCTAAGCCCCCTTGGCAGAAAAAAAGCTCACACAGAAGTAGAAAACAGCAAGCAATTTCCTGTTATGGGTCTGCTGCTGTTAGTCACCAAAAGGCATGTCCTAGTGCTTTGTGCCATGGGGGGAACAGAGACTCTCTGTCCAGAAATTGTTGTTCAGATCCTTTGTGGTATTGACTGAGCCTCTCTGTCTCAGGAAGATGTAATGCTTGTGATAGCTGTCAGCGTGCTGCGGAGCTTAGCGTAATTGCTGTACTGCAGGTTTCAATAGCTGGGTGGTTATGGTGATAACTACCCCGTTGCCTTGGCCGAAGCTGCACAGCGCCTGTGTTTGTAAGGAAGGTGAAGATGAACAGTCAAAAACAAAGGAAGACACTGGGAAAATCAAACAGGAGAGTTTCTGATGTCTGGGTTTTTCTCCTTCACTAAAGATCAGTAAAGCCCTTGCCATGGAATCACCCAAGCCAGATATATTTTGGTTTAATAGGTAACCTTTTAGGTAACCTTTCTTCCTCTCTTTTAGCAGGGGTGAAGGGGATAGGAAGATGTAGCCAGAATGGGCATTGGCTCTAACTTTTGCTCATAGGCAACACAATTAACGCAGAGACTAGGAAAGCTGATGATGGTGAACTGAAGCAGAGAATCCTTTGCTGCCTGGTCACTGATGGTCGATGGGAAAACCTGTGCTAAAGAGATGGCATCCAGCTCAGTGGCAGGATGCTAAAATGGTCAGCAGACTTGAACATTGTTCCCCTGGAGGTAGACTGACTCTGAAGGACTAGACAACAGTGAGCATGCTGCTCTCAGGAGATTGGCAATTTTTTTTAATGAAAGCATGGGTGGTGTTGACCAAATGCAGTAATTGGTTGAGTAATAGCTGATCTTCAGAACAGAGCATCATCCATCAATAGGTACTATAAACTGGTAGTAGGGGAGGTCAACACAGCAACATTAATACAGCAGAGATCCAAAACTAGAGACCTTCTTCCCATCTGCTTTATCTTGGACCCATTGAGTGTGTTGCAAGTGCTGGTAAATCCCTATAACTACAATTTCAAAGAGACTGATGGAAGGATAGAGAGCTGAGCCTTGCTTGGGCAGGCTGCCTGGCCAAGAACTTATCCCATTTCAACTTCTACAAGGTATAAAAGATGGTAGGGTATTTTTCTTTTCCTCTTGAAACTTATTCTAACTGCACTGGACAAGGAAGAAAAAACCACACTGCATTACAACAGCTAAGCTAGAAATGAGCATCTTTCTAATGCTGCTGGATCAATCCGGCTCTGTTCTTCACACCTGTCCAAACTCTGCACCAGGTAGGCCTGTTCCTAGTAACGTTTGTGCTCATGGATTAAAGGGCACAGTAGATAAGGAGGCCTCTGTGAAGCACTGCATAAGGGCCCCTTCCTGCACAAGGTAATTGTAATATGTCTGTCCTCAGGTGTGTAGTCAAGGTTTTTCTGGCTATTGGCTCTGAAAGTGTGGCAGAGGCTCTTGTTGGGAAGAGAAGTGGGTTGGGGATGACCTGGGAGCTGTACAGAGCTCAGCTGGGAAAGCCGGCACCTCTGAGAAGCAGATGGCATGGTGCTCCGGTGAGTTGAGTGTCCCTACGTGGGCTGGGATGGTGGGTCAGGCTTGTCTGTGGGTTGGCAGCCAAGTTCTCAGCACTGCAGGTGGATGCTCGCCTGTGCCTCTCTGCAGGTCAAACCTTCTTGGAGGATGCATGTTTGTGTGTGTGTATGGCTGGGGAGGGGTCTGTCTTCCTATTCACTGCTGAGACCACCTAATGTGAAGGAAAAACACTACCCAAGGTGGGGATGGGGAGAATACAGGTGTTGTTATGCTGTGAAGGGTACCATTTGAGTGTAAATCCTGCACAGAAGTTACAGGAGGCAACTGATCCAACGGGTCCTGAACGCCTGCTCCAGTTGGTGCTAGAGAAATCAGCGAGTCAGCCAGCTCAGGTAATCTAAGAGGCTCACAGCTAACAGTTTGTTCTTTGTATTTCATGGCAAGCATTTGAACTGGTTGCTGTTTCTGTGCTCATTATTGCACTGATGTTTGAAGACCACAGAGCTATTGTGGAAGAGAAGGGCTCCAACCATGGCAGAGGAGAGCCTGTGGATGCTGTATCCATGACGACAGCTCCTTCCACTTTCAAACACTCGACACCAATTAGAGGTAGTTTTCTCAGTGCTAATGATGGGAATAGGGAGGCTGGAGCACTGGGCTGGACTTGGGACTGTGGGACTCTGTCCTCAGTTCCACCAGCTGACTGCGGGGTGACTTTCTCTGAGGCTGTTGGGCTCTTTGTCTCAGCTTCTCCATCTTTAAAATGGCGATCATGATTTTGACCTTTTTCCACAACATGCTTTGTGATCTGCTGATGAAAAGTGCCAGATGAGAGCTAGGGATTACTGATAATAAACTCCACACTTACCACTAGAAAGGCAGTTCCTGCTCAAGTCAAGCCACACTCCCCTTAACCAGCGAAATAGAGTTTCTCTGTGCAGATCTGGCCAGCGCCAGTTTCCAAGTCCTTGGATTTGCTTCCCTCCAGGAGGAGGAGGCACATTCAGGCTCTGATGTGGCAACGTGCTTATGCAGGAGCTCAACTTGAGCACATAAGCAGAGCTGGCAGGAGGACAAGCTGGGCTTTGCTGCCCATCAAATCTTGCTCCTTCTGCTGAGACCTGGGTGAACTACGTACAGCAACTGCATGAAATAGGTGCCTGTCCCCTGAGAAGGTGCCACCAGCTGCCTTCCACCAGCATCTCTTTTAGCTGGACCAGGACTTCCAGGCAGGCTGGAGCACTGGGCAACTCCTAGCTGAAGCAGGCAATAGTCAGTTACCCATAGGAGACCACCCAAACCCTCCAACAGCACCCTTAGCTCAGAGCCTGACACTTGGCTAACTCTGCTTGGTTTCAGTGTGGGAAAATGGATCCGGAGGACTTGCATGATGCTTGTGCACAAAGGGGGTTGTTGCTCTTCAACTAAGTAACACAGGAGGTCTGGAGGTCCCTCTGCTCTATAGCACACTTAGATTGTACTGGTCTCTTTCAATCATAGCTATGATGTCATGCAATCAGCAGGTAATCTGGGCCCAATATTTGAAGAGGGTGCCCACTAAACTGTCAGAAACGCCATTCAGAAATATCATTTGAAGTCCGTTCCATAAAAAGAAACTGGAGCTTGAAATATGTACAGAGCACAGAAGAAAAGGCTCTAGTAGCACATCTTGAAAATCAGTGCTTTAAGGCAATCTCCTTAGCAGCTTGTTAGAAGTTTTGTAAGTGTCCTTCCCAGCTCCAGAAGAAATACTACTGCTAATGATTGTGTCAGATACAAAATCATTTCACAGTCTTTTTTGTCTGCAAGCTTTCAATTTCAGTAAATCACGTGCCCTTCTATGCAGCTGAAGGAATCCAAAACCTGTAGTATAGACAGCTTGGCTGGCAAAAAAAGGAAAAAAAAAAAAAAAAAAAAAGGAAAGGACACCAGGGCCATCTTTTTCTGCATTACTTCCAGCCGATACTTTGTTTGCCTTAGCAAGTCAGGCACTTGCTGAGCTGCGATACCTTCTCATTAGCACAGCTGAGTGCTCTCCAGGATCCCAGGAGGAGGTGTTAACACTTAATACTACGTGTTGAAAAGCGTAATCAGGGAATCGGCACATGGCTGCATGTTTCACTGGTCTGCAAAGTGGACTGGTATCCCCAAGAGAGGTGGTGAGCATCCAAGCTCCCCTAGGGCTGGGGTGGTGAGATAGCCACCCGGCAGTGGAAGCTGTGGCACGATAGATATCCCTTCAAGCAGAGAAGCAATTTGCATGTCTGATGTATTGGGGGAGTGTTTTAATCAGCAAACCGTAGGAACTAGTGAGCTCCCTGCAAATACTCCTATGCTCAGGACGATTGTCCTTGTGGACATAACCACACCTGAATGATTGCATCGATCCACCAGAAAAAGCTTTCCTGCTAGCGAGATCCTTGGGGACAGCAGGGCAGAAAGGACACAAACGTCTTTGTGCCTTCTACCCAACAACACACTTGCGAGAGGTTTACTTCTTTGATTTTAAAGATGGAATATCGTGTAAGGGAAGTGGCAAACTCATTTTACACCTCTCCTTTGAAATGGTTGGTTTGCTTCTAACAAAATAATTGCAACCCATGCTAGAGTTAATCGAAATACCCAGAAACAGCCAGTAAAAATTCACATTTCCAGGAGTCTTGAAACTCTTTGTTGAATTTTCACTGTGGGTGATGATGGAAGGGTCCCAGAAATTACTGGGTTTTTGGTTTTTTTTAAAAAAAAAAAAAAGATGCATTGCAAAGAGCAGAGGATAATGAATCTTCAGTGCTCTATACAGTTACAGACCACAAATAAATAATTTGCATGGCTATCTTGATTGCATTCATTTACTCTTTTCATTCTGAATAATAGAAAATGTCACTCTAGACTCTTGCAGAAAGTAGACTAAGCCAACAGCTCTCCAGCATCAAGGTTTGGGCCTCCATTGGTCTGTAGAGCACTTGAGTGGGGTGATGGCCTCCTCTTCTGCTCTTCCTCCCTTGCAGGTGCTCCCTCCTGTTCAGCTCAGCTTTTTGCATATGCTGTTTCGAGCTAGGGTAGTTACAGCTGCTCTGTCTACGCTGGTGGATGAAAGATGACTCACCCAAGCCTGCCTAAGGAGAAACATGAGCATGTGTGTCCCTTGACCACAAATGGTGCCCAAGCCATGATGAGGCAGGTTTACATCTCATGACTACTTGCAGATCCTGGATGAACTTTATCTGGAATTTGTACGCTCTCCATCTTATTGTCTGGTGCCTGCTAGAGTTTGAGCTCACACAATGATCTTTTCCTCAATTAGGATACTTACACTACCTTTTTCTTACTCAGTTGCCTATTTTTTCACGTTTTGTAAGAATTCAATTACCTTTGAAATCTCTTCCCTGTTCTGTGAGATCTGATTGAAATTTAGCCAATGGATTCAGAAACTACAGTGTAGGGACAATTTAAAAACCCAAAGGAGATAGTTACATAGCAATGTGAAATAATATACAACCCATTTGAGTTTAATTTATCCACAGCACTTACAATTTTGAGACATTTATTCCAGTCCTGTATGTCCCCTTTTTTCTTTGAACTGCCTGAAGTACCTGGCACCACCTGGTAGATGTTCCTCCTCAAGACCCACCTGAGACCCCACACTGGGAAAAGCGGCAGCCTCAGCTCACAGCCTTTCAGTGTGTCTACAGACCAAAAAATGCAATTGAAATGAGAACCAAAAGGTCAGAAACCATAAAGCATGCGATTAACTAAAATAAAATTTTTGCGTGTGGATATTTAATCTCTTAATTGTTAAAGTTGTACCTGAACTCCTGGGCTTTGCCGTAGAGGTAAGTGGGCAACTCCAGTGTAATGATCTTCTTCGGGACGTATTCATCTTCCACCTGTGTTGTTTCCACTGCGCTGCTCTGTGTCTAAGCTTTGGGTCTTATCTTGCTTATTCCCTTGGCACAGGTGGTGATAAAGCCCCATGAGGTCCCTGTTCCCTTCACCCACGGCCACTGTCTCAGGGGATGGTGGGGAGCAGCCTGTCCCGCACATCAATCCATCACAGGCCATGGAGAGTGCAAGGTTTTTCTTTCTGGTAGAAAAGACTCCCACTAACTGCAGACTGAGATTGATAAGAATGGCTGGTTGGGGCAATTTGGTGTTTTGAAACCTCCCTCATATTGTTCTTTTTGGAAAGCATCTGTAATGTCCTTCTTCAAATTGTCTTCCTACTGTACCATTGACTTATCCCAAATGGATGTCTTTTTTCCACTTTTAGCATGGCTTGAGGCTTTCGTGGGAGACTGATGATGCAATATACAGTCCTTCTTGAGGTCTGGAAACATCATTTTATAGAGGAGCATCCATGTCATACTTCTTGGCTGGGAGACTGTAGGGTGGGTGTTATTAAGTGTGTAGATGGGTCTGACTGAAGGTTGTCCATGGTCAGCTGAATTCTAGCCTCCAAACACAAACACTGAGGCTTTAGACTTCCATAGACTATTTGCAAAGTGTTGCCACCGTTTAAGTACAGTTGGTAGATTAATTTCATTGTGGTTCCATTTGCAGTTTAATGCCATCAAGGTTAGAATGGATTACAGCCATTTCGTCTGGCCTCCAGCTTTAGCTGCAGCACCGAGTGTTATTCACCGAATTTCACAAACGGTTTAGGAATGTCACTGAGATGGAAGCAGCAGCCTATGGACTGTCCCAATTATTTTGCATTTGAATTTCAGAACTGGTAGCCTGAGGGGCAAAATAGTTTAAATTCTTGGTTTTGCAAATAAACATCCAATCTTATGTGACTACATGATGCCAGGCAATCAAGATTGCTTATAAATGCAGAAATATTATGGGATAACACTGATGCAATCAAAGGTTACTTGACTGTAACATTCACATATTGTTCTCCCCATCTGCCAACAGGTTTTTGGGGGGATTTTTGCTTTTGTTTGTTTGTTTGTTTTGATTGCAGAAGTTAATTTTAAAGGTGTTACAGGAGAAATGTATGTGTCTACACTACAGGGTCACCTACCTTTAAACTGATGCCCTCAACTCTTGACAACAGTGCATTTTCCAGCAGCCCCATTCCAGAGCCAATGTCCATGCTGCCGTGGCTTTCTCGCCATCCCCGCACCATCAGCCTCGGGGACGTATGGCCAGGAGCTCTGCTTCCACGGGATTGCTGTTTCCTGTGGCAGACTTTTCTAGAAATCTCTACGTTTCAGGGAGACATGCTGCAGCTCAGTTCATAACTCATGATTTGCTAGTGTTTTATTCAGCTGCGTGCTCTCAAGTAGCCTTTGTTTGCATTATTATCTGGAGCAGTGTGATATGACTGTCCTACTTTGCCTCTCGTAAAAATAGCACAGAAATAAGGTTTGATCTCTTTCCAACCACAGAGATAACTGTGAGCTGTTTGCTTCCACGATCTTCCTAGTCAGTTGTTATAGCTATTTTAAAATGATTCTTTCAGAGATTTTTTTTTTTTTTTTTTTTTTGATGGGGTCACCGAGATTGGTGGTAAATCTTGATACACCTGTCAAAATAATTTTTTTTTCACTGACAGAACATTTTGTATTAGATGTTGCAGCCTTAGTGTATTTTAATATGTATCCCTTTCTTTTGCTATTCTTTAAAGTAGTTTGGAGGATACAATTTTCAAATCTTTTATTGTACATCCTTTTATAAAAGTGTCTCCATAGCTGCTGCTTTCTTTTTTTTAGGATCAGATCTGAAATAATTTGTTATGTTCCTTGCATTTTTCATTTCTGAAGTCAGGCTTGCTTTTTACACAGTTTGTGGGGATTTTTTTGAGGCTTTTGTACTTCTTTTCTCACCTTTTAGTATCAATTCTAGTGTTTGTCAGACAGTTTTATTTCTGGTATCTCTGTTCTCTGCTTTATGTGATCTTTTCTGTTGGTGCTTTCCTACAAGTTTTCTAGCTAAATTTCTTTAATTTCCAATTGATGTACTTTCTCTTATTGTTGACATGGAAGAAAAGCAGAAGAAATATTACAGACTTTATGCTGGTTTGACAGTCTAATAAGAGATAGAAACAAACAGTACGCACTGAAAGGGGGAAAGCAGCTCCTTATAAATCTTACAAGTTTCTTGTAATGGAAAAATAATGTATCTGACAAATACAAGTGACTTCCAAAGCAGAGCAGCACCAAGCTGTTGGTCCAGCCAAGCCAGCATGGGAACATAAATTACTTGACATAAAGTGGATCTCCTTCAGGAGAAGAAATGAAGTGACTTCCACCAGATTCTGGCTGTCGGTGGAAGGTGATATATGTTGTGTTGAGGTCTGGGTAGAGATCGATCTCTTCACTGTATTTCCACAAGGATTCAGAAGGAAGGTCTTGTCATACATCAGGATGAAAATCCAAGTACAGTAATAGAGTCACTGAACAGTGATGTGAAAAATTAACTAGCAGTTTAGAAAAACTTATCCAGCTACTGAGGAAGGCTGGAAGAACTGGTGCTCAGCTGCTGCTGTTTACATTTCTCATGCTCTGCTGGTTTCTTCAATTTCTTACAACCCTCTTTGTTTTGGCTGTATCTTTTCTTGGTGCCACTGGGCAGCCCAGCTGGGTTTCAGCTGTGCTGGGGGTGGAGAGCAGCCAAGGATTCATGGAGGAGCTCTGATAAGCTATTTCTGCTATACTGTTAACTCATGAAATCTGTATTTACGGTGTGGAAATCTAGCTGGGAGTCAGGGCCATGGTGTGTAATGCTCATGCACAATCCAAAACAAGGAGTGAGCCTGATGCAAAAATCTGCCAGACAGGGCAAGGGGGGCAGCAAATGGGAGAAATGTCAGAAAACCATTAGATATTGCTAATAAAACTAGTCAGAATTGCCAGTGCATGGCAGGGGGCTTTGCAACATCCCAGCCAAGCTGAGGTGTCAAATTGGGGACAGCACCATGTCCCATCAGTGAGAGATGCAGGGTGAGCTGACAGTGAAGGCGACAGCCTGGTAAATGCCCTGGAAGAACATGAATTCAGGGCGGTTTGCATACACTGACTCTAGAGTAGCAAAGAAAAAAAAAAAAAAAGCTGCCCTCATTACAGTAATTACAGCCAGAAAAGGCATACAACTTTTTCCTTCTTTTCCAAAATACCGAACTTTCCCTTGGATGGTATTAGCAAAGCCATCCCTCACCACCACCTCCCCAGAGCCCCCCTGGCTCGAGAGCTGCTCACTCTAAACGATTCTCACCTCTGTCTGTAGCAAGGGGAAAGTCCCATGGGGCCAACAGGAAAAAATGAGTAGCAATACAACCTTTTAAAAGGAATATGTTTTCTGTGTAAGAAAACCAAGCTAGCCACGGAGAAATTGTTCCCCAAAGAGGAGGAATGTCACGAGGCCTTTCCTTCAAGTTTCCAAGAATCAGTGCCACCAGGTAATGCTTGCTATTGATTGGGCACAGCCTGGAGCCATTTCTTACTTTCTCATTTATGAGCCCATTTTAAGAACCTTATAACTCAGCTGTGGGGGATGGAACAAAGAAGGAAATGAGGGGAACGTGTGACACTTGGGAATTCTGCTAAAAGATGCCACTTGCAAATGGTCTCTTCCTCTCCCAGACCAGGCACCTTGGTGGGTCTGGCCTGGCCCTCCCTGAGGTCCTATCTAAAAGCAAGAATAGATGTTGCACTCAACAGGTCCAAGGGAGTAGATGTTCCCACCACCTCCTCTCTTTAGATGTGCCAGGGATACAAGGGAGAAGGGTCCATCTGCCTGTACATGCAGCTAGAGCTGCACAGCACTTAATACACATGAACCTACACGTAATTTATTCTCCCTTAGTACAGAGCTAAACTAGAATAAAAGTGACTACGCTGGCACAGGCGTATCCACCAGCGCACTCCCAGGCCTGCCATGTTTAAGCTTCACATGCATTGTTAAGGCTTGCTGGTCCTGTCTGTCCAAACCAGCTGGAAATCACATCCCTGCTGCCCCCCAGCTTGTGGCAGGTCCCCTGGGGGCACCAGATCCCTGTTCAGTGTTCAGTCCACCCCAGTGCAAACACCTGCCTGCTGTCCCAGGTTGGGGGCTGCTCTGTCACGTGCAGATGCTGGGAGCATCTCTCCTCTTACCAGGCCACCTGTGAGCACCCCGGAGGGTGGGCAGGGTCCAGCTCTTCTGGGTTAATAGATGGGGAGAAATGGGATGTCTTCTCACCAGGCCATACGTGGATGAGCATCACTTATTTTACAATAGCACTCTTCTGGCAAGGAGCAGCTTAAAAATGGGGGGGGGGGGAACAGTGTTTACAGAAAGCTTCATTAATCTAAAACCATTTTGCAAGTGGGAAAACAAGCCAATTAACTGTAAATCCAACCAAGTTCCGTGGCTGGCCGTTGCTCCTCTCCCTGCATTTCAGGTAGGACAACATGAGCTACCAGCAGTTCTGAGACCTGCTGACAGCCTGCAGGAACCCCTCAGTGTGCTTAAACACCTTTGGAGCCCTGTTTATGATTTCTGAGTCCAAGCCCCTGGTGTGCAGCTAATCCCACAGGAACACTTCTAACCTACCACTAGCAAGGACACATCTCCCACCTGTAAAGCTCCCCATGGCTCCCTGTGCATGCAGCTGCTGTGGCAACAGCCTCCAGAAATTATGGTGCAATGCAGGAAAACTGAGTTACGTTTCAGGCTGCATCTCATTGCAGAATGGAGAGCACGTGCTGGGCTATTGGGACACATACGTTCGCAGCCCCACTCCATCACCACCAAACAGAAGATCTCCATGGCCAACACATCTCTTGGCTACCAGTTACAGGCTGGTCATTACTACCAGGTTCATTAGGTTCTTTGTTCATTAGGGTCTTTGCAAATAGACAGGAAACCCAAATGTGTGACACTTTACCTTTCGTTCATTGATACTGATTTGAGAGGGCTGTGGTCTATCATTAGCTTTGTCTTTGTTGGTAAAAGGAAGACAATTCTTGGCTGTTTTGGACAAAGCTGTGCAAAGTATCAGCGATGCACAACACACCCTGGGCAGGATGATCTGTGGCTGGTGTAAGCCAGTGGGATGGCAGGCAGGAGGGCAGGGCGAAGGCAAGGGTTCCCTGCTTCTGCAGAAATGGGAGCACAGGTCCCCAAAACCTGGGTTGCCATGGGATTGCCTGAACTTGCAGAACTGGTAGCGACTCTGAAAAGCACCTCCACCCTGGTGCTCACAGACCCCTACAGACACGTGCAGTGTTTGGACTCTCAGTGCTGCAGCTCCTTGTGTTTTTCCCTTTGGCTGAAGTAAAAATTGTTATTCAAACTAGTAAAATTTAACAACAATGAGAAAAAAATGTATACACCTGTTCCCCAGAAGCGTTCCCAAAAACTCCCTTAGAAAGACAATCAAGACATACACACAGATGGTCTTTCTCCCTCTAGACCTGGGTCTCCAAAGCTCCATCCACACCAATGATGAAAGCAAAGAAGCACCAACATTCACAAAGGCATCCAGACCCTGCACTCAGATGGACATCCAACAGATTTTACCTTCAAGAAACAAATTATGTAAATTTTAAACCACTTATGCTTCTGGCCTCTGCACTGCCATATGGCGGGAGATGAGTGGGTGAAAATTACCTTTGCGGAGCTGCAAACTTAGCATCTCACAAGGAAGATGCCCCTGGAAAGGGGTCTGGCTGACTATGGGGCGACACAGTTGCCCATTGTGGCAATATGTGGGCTGGAGTTGAGCAGCTTCCGAGCCCTTCCTCACCTCCCTCAGCACAGAGAGATGGGAACTCTTTTTTTCTCCAAGCAAGGACTCCAGCCATGGTAACTCAAGGACCCTTGGATCTTCCAAGGCTGCAGCAATCTCTCCCCTCTGCCCCTGCCTCCTTCCCTAGAGGTCCCTCATTTGGCTTATTCCCCCCAGCCGTCTCCTCAAGGTTAAACATCCACACTGCTCTTAGCAGCACCGAACAGGACACGGCTGCTTGCGGACCCCTGGGACACCACTACGCATCAGGTGGCTGCATCCCCCCACCCTGGCAAAACAAGCCAGTTGGCATCTTCAGGTCTGATGCCCCTCCAAGAAGTTCCCAGACTTGGTGACTTGTGCAGCAGCATCTGTACTGAGAAAGGCAACGGCATACTGAGAGCAGTTAGCAACACACTCAGCTTTTTTGTTTGATTCCGACAGGTAAATGAGAGGTTTAGTGATTTCTCTGTGGTCTGGTTTACAGCTGAGAGAAGTGGCTTTATCGGAGCTGCTCCACGTCATCAGTTATTTAGAGAAGAAGGGAAGAAAAAAGAAAACTGCCTCAAGGTTGGGAATTAAATTATCTTTTGTGTCTTGTGCCACTTAAAGAGCATTTTGGCTTTTGGGAGATCTCTCTATCGTACAGCTCAAGGGGAAAGGTGGGATGCTCACAGCAGGACAGCAGAGCGGCCACGAGGAACCCATGAACCTCTGGCTAATGCTGCCAGAGTCCCCGTCAAAGCTGTTGAGGGACAAGCCCTCTATGGATGGCTGATTTTCTTCTTTCACAGGGAAAAGGAGAGTTAAGGAAACCCAACTGGGGTGCTGCAAATGGGGCTGGATGAACCCTGCAAAGCCACAGTTCACTGCAGCACAACAGCTTCTCCATGGTAGCTGGACCTCACCACAGCATCATGGCACTTGCTGTGTCCCAGCTCCCCTGGAATTCATTACAATTAAGTAAATAAAGTTCTAGTCCTCAGGAGCGCAAAAACCATTTCCATTTCAGGTCACTTGGCACTTTAGGTCCCTTTTTAACCCTTTTCCATTTTTCATTTCCTTTTCACTTATTTCTTTTTTTTTTAGTTGGACCTGATTTTAAAGCCAAAAATGTCTTTGAAATAGCAAGACAGAAAAATTGCCTTTGAAAAGCTCAAAGGGGAAAAGCCTCACTTTAAAATGGTCAAAGTATTTTATGGCATTTTTCTTTTAATTTTTTTCTCATTCAGAACCTATTCACTGAACCTCGCCCTCAGTGGTTTCACACCCCTAGAAATATGATTTTGGGGCAAACACCCTGTTCATGAGAACATTTCACCCGGCTCTTGTTTCATAGTGAACCAAGTACCACACTTTGCCAATGCAGGAGCCATAAACCTGCCTTGCCCCGGTGCCAGGAGCATGGGGCAAGAGCCCTGGGCTCTGCAGTCGCTGCTGTGAGCACTACTGCAATTAGTGCAATTAGTCCAGATTTTCAGGAAAAGGTTGGCAGGCGACACCCCCACAAACGGGAGTGGGGATGCTCTGCAAATCTGGCCCTGGCCATGCATGATTCTGTTTTCTGAAACTCCAGCCCTGAAACACACAGCCCCTGGAGGTTTTGTTATCCTCATCTTTGGCTTTTTGACACTGAAGATCTCAAGGAGATAAGTGCTCAGATGTTGCCGATATTGGACACCAGCACCATCTGGCCCCTGTCCTTATTCACTCTAGATTAAAGACTATAAAGCTTTTATGAAGTCAAAAGAAGGAAAAAAAAAAAGTGATATGTCATCTGGATTTCCTGCTGTTTGCTGGTAATTAAGTTTGTCACAATCTTGACAGATCTGGGAACAATGGAGGGAATCAGAAAGAAAAGACAGAGGGAGGGAAAATATATTAAGAGTCTCTCCGGAGCTTTTTCCTTCTGATTCTGTTACCAAAGAAAATGATTAAAAGAAATAATGATATTTCCATGGTGTTTGCTCCCCAGTTCCACTACAGATATAAATTAAGCCTAACAATTTTTCAATTTTTTTTTTTTAAGCTCAGGTAATGTCATTCCAATATTTACTGGGCTGCACGCCAGTTCCTGGGTTTTATATAAATTCAAATCTAGTCTCTCCCTCTTTGTCACTCCCTCTTTGTTGTTTCATCTTAGTTTATATCCTTTCTTTTACTTGGAGAGACAAAATAAAAATCATCCCAGCTCAGCTGCAATGTCCAAGGTGTCAGGCTGAAGGGCATCTCAACAGAAGGACCTGCCCATCAGTATCTTTCTGCAGGAAAATTGATCATTAGTGTTCATTTTCATCTTTTCCTCCTCTCACTGCAGACTAGGCTGCAGAGTAAAACCAAAACTACTTGGGGCTGATTGCTGCTGCAGGAACTAACCTCCCTGCTCAGCCTCCTGCTGAAAGCCCCAGCACATCGCCAGGGCATTATTTGGGCTTCGCTACCCCCACGAGCCCTCTGCCAAACATCCCACCTACGCCAAGCCGATGGAGATGAAGTTGTCTGTAGATCATCCTTGTCAGGAGCAGGGTTTCATGCTCCTCTGGGACCATAGAATCGTAGAATCATTTAGGTTGGAAAAGACTCTTAAGATCATCAGATACAGTGTGCAAGGATGCAGGCAGAGCAGGAGGTGCTGGCACAGCTTCTCTTGGATGGCGACCAAGCTACAGAAACCCAAACCAAGGGGCCATGAGCTTCACCCATGCAGCATCCATGATGTGCAAGAAGGGCATTACTGTTGGCAAAGGGATGGTCTGCACAATGGGACTGTCTTCAGTGGAGAGGGAGTTTCAGGACTGGAAAGGCACATTTCCAGACAAAAGAACAATGTTCCTACTGGAAATATTTTTAAAAGCAAAACATGCATGTGGGGAAGTCATTGCAAACAATTACCCTAAGCAGTTCTGGATTTGGCCTCACCTCTGCTCTATCAGTGCCCAGCTTTGGAGCTGTTGCTGGCCTCTGCGTGTCCCTGGAGCCCCTGACAAGCAGGACTTCTGCCTATTTTCCTTTAGTTTCCTGGGCCAAATGATAATTATTTGCCCCTTAGGAAAAAGTACAGTCCATACCAAAACAACTGCAGCATTGAGGGACACCACGGGACAACTGCTCTGATGTAAATCTTGTGCTTTCCCACCTCTCTCTGAACTGTTAAACCTGCAGAGGGTTCTCAGAGTGGACTTTGCAGAGGGCCGTGAGAATAGATTTATTTTGGAATATTTCCACTTGTCATTACAATTAATCACCAGAACCCAAGGAAAAGGAGCTCAGTTTATGAAAACATCAAGCAGGGAATGTGACTGCAGGAACCTGACAAATGGGACAACAAGACAGAGAGATGGTTAGAATAATCCATTTTCATGCCAGCTCCAGTAAAAAGAAAAGAGAAAGACTGAGCAGCATCCTTCCCCATGACAACCTCCAGAGCATAATCGTGGCCCTCATCTGAAACGGTGCAGTAGCTCCTCAGAACAGTTTTGAAAGACAAGGCACCATATTTTTCAAACTCTGTCTCAAGCATGATACTCCAGAGAGTCCCTCTGCCGTGAAAAATAAATGCTCCTCTATAAAAGAACTAAATCCACATTTTTCAAAACCAGCCTCAACTCTGGACATGAACTTTGGAATACACAAAATAATATTGTCTAAAGTTTTGCTCTGAGGACACTGGCAAGACGAACTCAGTTTCTCCCCCTCTTTCCTTGAGAGTACATCCACTCCCCTGCACCATCTGCCATGAAGCAACAGGCTCCTCTGGGATGCAAGGCTAGCATCATTAATACGTAAGAGAAGTGGGGACTGGTCTGTTTTCTCACTCAGCAGCTGAGACATAGACTTCAAAGTGAGACGTTGAGGCTGGAATAGCTGCACCCATGAAGGATTTATAAATGACCACCTGCCACAGGAGGATAATGCCCAGCCCCAGCATCTGGCTACAAAAGCAGGCAGAAGCAAGCATGGGTTTCACTCTCCTGGTGAAGTGCCCTAACCTCCAACTCACCTGGGAGGACGATGATGAAGAGGAGAAGGAGGAAGAGGAGACCTCCTTCCTGACAGCCTTGTGATTCTCACCTTTGGTTCTGTTTAGTATCAGGCCCTTGCAGAACAGATGGTTGAGTCAAATGGGAATTTGTTCAGACTTTCACTGCAGTTAGAAGAGATGTATTTTGCGTCAGTCCAAACCAATTTATTTTTTGCATCTTGACAGCTGAGCTGTAAAGACAAAACAAACGAATTCCCACACTGCAGCCCTGCCTTGGCCATTGTGGGGAGATAAGCTCCTAAGACCCCTGAATAGAGGCATTTGGGAAGGCCATGAGGGTTCTGGGTTTTGCCTCTCTGTAGGACAGAGCCATGGAGTTCCCAACCATGGGCAGTCCAGGGTCCCCCAGGGCTCCATGGCTCTCAGCCAGCCTCTGTGAGAAGCAGGAGGAGAACAAGCAGCTTTCCTCTGAAGACCTTCACACTGCAGGCCTTCCAGGAAGCAGATAGTTTGTTTCTCCTACTCTGCTTCCCAACACCTTTGGTCTCTCTTCATGCGCTCCACCGAGTGCATGCATAGCCAGACCCAAAATGCCTCGAAGTGCTTGGTGGCTGTTAATTCAAGAACTAGGAAAGCACACAAGCATATTTTGTTGGGTTGGGTGCGGTTGGAAAGACAAAGTGAGTTTTGGAAGGGTCTTTGTTCTCACAAGCCTTTCTTCATCTACCTGCTGGCAACCAATCTGGACGAGTCTTCACACAGCAACACCACCATTTCCCATGACAGGTCACAGCCAGCCAGAGCTCCTGCCAGGGGAAGAAGAATCACCACAACCATGAAGTGGAGTATTTCTTTAATTTCAGCCCACAACCAGCTACTCAATGAACAGGAACTTCACAGGTTTCTTGACCAACAGTTAACCACGAGAAAGTTAATAGCCAGCATTCACCATGAGTTCTGTTTGTAATTCATAACCAGAAAAACATACACCTGGGATTCCTGAGATGAATTATGCCTCATGAATAGTTCATTATCTCTATCCAAGACACAGCGCTTTCTGAATAAACTCCTAGCTGTGAGGATCCCATGGGACATGCATCTCTGTGGCTGTCATTTTAAGTGGACATACCAAAATCTTCTTCAGCATTCCCCGGTGAGGAAGCCCCCAGCTGGAATCTGCAGACGGAGGGAGCTCTTTGCTCCAAAAGCTGAAATTAAATTTGTGCTTAATAATTAAAACTCCAAATAACAGCTTTCATGTGTGAGCTGGAGCATTAAATTGCAGAGGTGGATCTAAGCCTTTTTACACTGGGTGGAGTTTACTCATGTGGAAATTTCCTGGCGCATCCTCCAGTGGACTCATTAATGAAGTATAAAAAGGTGAGCGGGCATCAGTTTTATGACATTGATTAAAAATGTTTCCTCTTCCCTTCCAGACTACAAAAGAATTTGTGGGTTGTTTGTTGTTGGGTTTTAGGTCGGTTTTTTTAATCCACTAGGCATAAACAATTTCCTCTTCGTTTGAGCTGTATATCGGTGCTGATGCACATGACTTTTTTCAGAGACACACTGTTGGAACAGGAGTGACTTTACAGCAGCCTTGAGCGAGGCCTGTGTGGCTGGTAGAAGGAGTCAGTGATGTCCCCAGGACCCTCTGACTTCTCCAGGGTCTTCTCCTCGGCCTCAGCCACCAGGCATGCATTAGCCAAGCAAATGCAATGGGACCACCATGCCAACTACACTCGCCTATAGTCCCTTACACTATAGGAAATTAAAACAGAAGGTGTTAAGTATTGGATTTTCTCTTGTTCATTGCTCTGCCTCATACATCAGCGATGATTGTACAACACAGCCAAACACCCGTCTCTTAGTTTGGCTTAGGAATCTCCGCAGCTTTTGATAAAAAAACTTTGCCATTGCTTGTGTAGGCCAGCAGAAAGGCTTCCCACAAGCAGCTCTTCCTGGATCCCAATCGCAGAGCTCTTTGTTAAATTTAAATAATTTAAAAGACCCAAGAAAGACTTTTCTAGCTGTTCGCACACCCAAATCTAAGTATCTTTACTTGTTGAAAAAGCATAGTAGGACTAATGAAATCATAATGTACATGTTAATTAATGTACATATTTTCTCAGTAAATTTTGCACAGCTATAAATGGTCAAATAAATAATGAATGCCATGGAATAATTTATGTGAGCTCTGTTTCTTACTTTACATGTCCTAATTACTGATATGAACACATCCCAATGAATTATTGAAAGTCACAGAATAAATAATATTAAAATTAATTTGTCACCCATAAGTACATGAGAAACCAAGTTCAAATAGATATTTAATTCTACTAACATGTTGCATTGTAATACTTGCCCAATAACTGGCAGCAGGAGAGGAAACATTCCTCCTGGCCAGCTTGATTAGGAGCTCCATTTCTTCTGGGTTTTGTTTGTGGCTTCCAGTGGTGAAATTCAGCCACTAGAGCTATGGAGACGCTTTTCATTATTGGACCTTCGGAGGGAACTACATGAGACCAGACTCCCTTATGAAGCACCGTGTATAAAACCAACACCTGTCTTATAGCATTATAAGCAGCACTTCACACTTGTACAGCACACTGCAGCTGAGAATTTCACAGTCACTTGTAGATTAATTAGCTAAGCTTTACAATTTCCCTGTGGAGCTACATATTATCATCCCACTTTTACACAGTTACTGAAAGGATGGGGATGTTCTGGGCCTCTAAATGCAATTTTTGCACAATGTGAACTGGTTTTGCAGCTGTGACCAGAGGTTAGAAGCAACTGAAGGAAATGGCCGTTAATTAATGTTGCTGGTTGTTAGCATGCTCGATTGCTTGTTTCTCATAGGCATGCAGAGTAATTGTGTGCATCTTGTTAAAAACCGTGCTCTGTGGGGTGGATTTCTAAAAGGTGCTGCTGTGGTCTTTTGAAAAACTGCCCTGGATGATTTGCCCAGCAAGCTGTTTGCAAACAGTTGCAAACACTGAGCAGGAGTTTGTGCCTAAAGGCCTCTATCATGGGATGCTGAGTGCGTTTCCTGAATGGATGGATGCAGCCACTCCCCTCATCCCAGCAGGCACACTCCAGCCAAAACTGTGCTGCTTACCTATTAGTTATCCACTTACTCAGCGTACCATGATGTGCAACTCATCATTCAAACCCACCCCCTTTCACTCTCTCAGCACATCCATGGTTAACGTGATTGATGAACTGCGATACCCTGAATGCTAGATTAATCAGCAAGAAGATTCATCCTAGGTCAGGATGTTCATGGTGACATTGCCTTCACCATGATTCAGCCAGGAGACATCCCATCACACAGTGCAGCCAAGGGTCATTTCACCACAAGGAGCACTGGCATAACAGCCTGCAACTCTTCCTGCTCCAAGCAAAGCATCCAGGCTGGGCATGGACTGCTTCCAGGTGGCCACTGGCAAGAGCACAGCTCTTGAGAGCACTATCTTTTCTATCAGGGGCTGAATAGTGATTAAATCATTTATTAAATTAATAGCACATGTGGAAAATGGTTCAATACTTCAGACCCTAGGCTTAGAAAACCCAAGTTCAAGTCCTTGCTCTGCAATTTTGTGTTCAACCCCATGGGGGTCAGGAACCGCTCACACAGAAATGAGCTGGAGCATTTAGACCAGCATTCGATGAGAGACCAGCATTCGATTCCTCCTCCTGCCTGTTCACAGAGTGATCCCGCCCAGGCGCACGACGGGTGACCCAGAAGGCAAATACCAGGTGAATGAAACAGACTGGAAGTGACAACATTCTTAAATGATGTCACTTCAAATTAGTCTCTGTGTCTGCAAAATGAGAATAAATATTTTTAAATTAGTGCAGTGGCAAATGCTCTAGCCACACCACCCAAGTCACAGAAGGCAAAGGCTGAGACTGGGAGAATGAAGAATTGCCTGCTGTAGAAGATCAGGTTCGAGACTATCTAAGGAACCTGAAGGTGCACAAGTCCATGGGACCTGATGAGATGCATCCATTGGTCCTGAGAGAACTGGCAGATGAAGTTGCTAAGCCACTCTCCATCATATTTGAGAAGTCCTGGCAGTCTGGTGAAGGTCCCACTGACTGGAAAATGGGAAACATAACCCCCATTTTTAAAAAGGGAAAAAAGGAAGACCCAGGGAACTACAGGCCAGTCAGTCTCACCTCTGTGCCTGGCAAGATCATGGAGCTGATCCTGCTGGAGACTGTGCTAAGGCACATGGAAAATGAGATGGTTGTTGACAGCCAGCATGGCTTCACTGAGGGCAAATCGTGCCTAACAAATTTGGTGGCCTTCTACAGTGGGGTTACAGCGTTGGTGGATAAAGGAAGAGTGAGAGATGTCAGCTATCTGGACTTGTGCAAAGCATTTGACACTGTCCTGCATGACGTCCTTGTCTCTAAATTGGAGAGACATGGATCTGATGGATGGACCATGGATGAGGAATTGGCTGGATGGCCACACTCAAAGAATTGCTGTCAATGGCTCAATGTCCAAATGGAGATCAGTGACGAGTGGCGTCCCTCAGGGGTCAGTACTGGGACCAGCACTGTTCAACATCTTTGTCGGCAACGTGGACAGTGGGATTGAGTGTACCCTCACCAAGTTTGCCAACGACGCCAAGCTGTGTGGTGTGGTCAACACGCTGGAGGGAAGGGATGCCATCCAGAGGGACCTTGACAGGCTTGAGAGGTGGGCCTGTGCGAACCACATGAAGTTCAAAAAGGCCAAGTACAAGGTCCTGCACGTGGGTCAGGGCAATCCCAAGAGCAACTATAGGCTGGGTGGAGAATGGATTGAAAGCAGCTCTGAGGAGAAGGACTTGGGGGTGTTGACTGATGAGAAGCTCAACATGAGCCGGCAGTGTGCGCTTGCAGCCCAGAAAGCCACCCGTGTCCTGGGCTGCATCAAAAGAGGCGTGACCAGCAGGTCGAGGGAGGTGATCCTGCCCCTCTACTCGGCTCTGGTGAGACCCCACCTGCAGTACTGAATCCAGCGCTGGGGTCCCCAGTAAAAGACAGACATGGACATATTGGAGCAACTCCAGAGGAGGCCACAAAGATGATCTGAGAGCTGGAGCACCTCTGCTATGGAGATGGGCTGAGGGAGTTGGGATTGTTCAGCCTGGAGAAAAGAAGGCTCCGGGGAGACCTTAGAGCACGTTCCAGTCCCTGAAGGGGCTCCAGGAAAGCTGGAGAGGGGCTGGTGACAAGGGCAGGGAGTGACAGGCCAAGGGGAATGGCGTGAAGCTGCAGGAGGGGAGATGGAGATGAGATATAAGGAAGAAATCCTTCCCTGTGAGGGTGATGAGGCCCTGGCACAGGTTGCCCAGAGAAGTTGTAGATGCCCCATCCTTGGAATTGTTCAAGGCCAGGTTGGATGGGGCTTTGGGCAACCTGGACTACTGGAGGGTGTCCCTGCCCATGGCAGGGGGTTGGAACTAGATGATATTTAATGTTCCTTCCAACCCAAACCATCCTATGATTCTGTGAAGTTATGTTGGAGATTTGTTTTCAAGTTTTTCCAAAGTATATCAGGTATTTTCATTTGAGAGATGACATTGCTCATGCTTTTGATCCTTTTTATGACTTTCCTTTGTATTTCTTTGTTTTTTCTTTCTCCTGTCACATGCCAAACGTTTATCAATTTTCCCCACAAAAGCAGTATCCACTTGTGGGGTTTTAAAAGTTTTTTCTATGGAAATTCCCAGTGAACAATTCTTTGACCAGATCTACAAATAGAAAATACTAAATGCTTGATAGAAAAGTAACAATGAGTGGACAACTCCATCCAACAGAGACACACAATATATCCTTAAGACAGCTTAGTTTGCAAAGAAAGCTGCAAAAATAAGTTGCAATTGGCAAATATACTGATGGTAAGATTCAGTCACCATCCCACCCTATTAGGAACAAATGCAAGAATGACTACAGTCAGAAAAATCTTTCCTGTACCCAGCCATACCAAAAAGCAGTGAGAGAGGCCAGGTCCCAGGGCAGCAACCACCCTCCTCAAGTTATTTGTGGAGTACATACACAGTCAGAGCCTGAGCCAGGTTTGTTGGCCCAGGGCATCAGACAGCCAAACATGACATCTCCATCTAGGTCCACACAAGGCACAACATATGGAGTTGCTCAAGCTCAGCTCATAGGCAAGATCTCAGCTCAACACCCTCCCAGCCGCATTGGCCAGAACAACCCCAGATACTGACATTCATATACAAAATGCTCAGGATGGCAAGGCTGAGTGTGATCCCTGCAAAGCCTATGTCTCAGTCAATAATATTCATCATTTTATTATGGAACAGGTTCTCCATTACTGATGTGCCATTTGCCATGTATATGCAGAGTTGGGCAAAACACTTCCCTCCTGGCTGCACACTGAGGTTTGCTCTTGCTTGCTCAGGTGTAAATAAGAGCAGAAGGGAAGAAGGATGGAGATCCAGCCCCTGGAGAAGAGGGAGGTAGGAGACCATCTCCCTTCACCACCTGGAAGTGAAATTCAGCTGCTTCCAGCAACATCAAGGGCTGTGTCTGCTAACAAGGTGGAGGTGAACTCACAGAGAGGCACTTCATTCAGATCCAGACCAGAAGAAAGTCAAACAAGAAAAGGCAGCATGCTTGCCAGGCTTTCCTCCTGCACCCTGGCTCGTCAAGTGACTTACTATTCACTGAATATTGAACTAGTGCATCTAATATGAACTTTGCTTTATAAATGATAAATCAAGCAGTTTTTTTAAAGCTATACCTTGTCATAGTCTCTCCTCCAGCACTTTCATGGGCAGGAATAATTATTTAGTGCACACTGCATGTATAATGAATTTTCAGGCATACTTGTTTGATCTATAGCCTTCGAAATAAAAATCCCATTAGTCTAACAAGCTCACTAATTATTTTCTGAGATCATTGAACCCATTCCAGTGAAGAAAGTTGCATAAAATTGAAAGTGAATGGAGAACAGTGCAATACATTGTTTGACAAAGTAAAACATTTTAAAATAGTGTTTCACATCATGTTGGAGTGGTAGGGGGAAGAGGGGGTAGAAAGAGCAGAGAACTCAGGTCTGCTTCAGCTAGGACATAGCTCATTTACTGCTGTAGGGTGGAAGCTGAATTAAAATTAGGGAAGAAACACAGTTGAGCAAATTTAGATATTAAACACTCAGATGTCTCCATCCAGCTTAGCCACTTAGAATTCATTTGAAGGTTTCATGTTGGAAAAAAATATGCTCCTCTAGGACATGTATTGTCATCTGTTGCAGATATCTAAATCCAGGGAGGTGAATGGCACTACATAAAAAATTATTTCTCTGTCTCAGGACCAAAGGAAGCCTGTATAACTCACTCAGACACAGCTGTTTGCACTGGAGACATACAAAGTTGGATGATGCAGAACTCCCTCTGTGTCCAACCTCACCTAGTCAGCATGAGCTTCTAGGGGCTGTGGAGACAAACACACCCCAAGAGCCACCCAGCCTAGCTGTCTTTAGATATCAACCTCCAAATTAGATCAGCTTCCCTCTAGGGTGACCATCTCTCTCTACTGCCTCAGCCAAAAGTAAAAAAAAATTTGCTTTAATGAGATGCCTCAACTTCAGATGGCCGGTAGTAGTGAGGTGAATCCACCCATACACCAGAGGGATTTGTTAGCTGAAGGGAACAATGGCCCAAGTCCAAGGGAAAGATTCCCAGTTGAGTCTGCAGCTTGGAACAAGCCAGTACGGGCATGGAGAAGATATGACCTCAGTTTGACAGTCTGTGTCAAAGATGCTAGCATCAGTAAAACCCTCAACAAGTACTTTACTGTTAGCATTACTGGGGGTTTAAATAAGGATTACATCCAAATCTTGCTCCTGCATACACTTCATAGCTCATGGATCAATACATTGAGGAAGGTATTAGAAAAGAGACCCAACACTGCTGCTTCTCCAATGGCAGAGATGGCTCCAGGGCTTTCATCAGACCTTTCTCTGCCACCCACGGTGGTTGAAAGGAGGAGGGAGCACCTGACTCCATCTGTAAAGAAGGAAAGTCAAAGCACAACTTAATTCTTGTTTGCTCTTCAAGGCTGTTGGGAGATGTTTTTTATGTGATTATAGAAGGGGCAGAGTCATCTGCAGCAGCAGCAGCAAAGGAAGGCAGCAATTAGCAAAAATGCCTTAACATAAATACGTACAACACTAGCATTTCTGATTTTCAAGCACCAAAAAGGGTGGTCTTTTACTGATGAAATATCCATGAAAAATACATATTAAACAGACCCTGAAAACAAAAATATTTTGTCGTATGGGATGGCGTCAGCAGCAAAAGTGGACTTTCATAGACAGAAAGGATGATATGAATTGATCTAAGAGGGTAACTGTAGCTCTAATGAGTTATAGTCTTGTGCATGAAGTGATGTATTTTGAAGGTTACTTGCACAGCTCGTTGCTGGCACCACAACAACCCCAGCACATACCTCCCAGATGCCAGTCCAGCCTTGAGGAGGAGAAGGCCTAGAAGGCACGGGTCCCTGCCCCAGCTCACCCAGCCTGCTTCCTTCTGCTTTTACCCCCAACACATCCCCTTACCCTCTGCTTCGCTGCCATCAAGTCTTCATCCTTGTTCGTG
The DNA here is from genome assembly GCF_011004875.1 of Balearica regulorum gibbericeps. NCBI lineage: Eukaryota > Metazoa > Chordata > Aves > Gruiformes > Gruidae > Balearica > Balearica regulorum. The sequence goes on from NC_046199.1 coordinate 2,478,703, forward strand.
CTTCTCACCCTGTGCCTCTGAGCAGGTCACAACTCTTTTTCCATTTTTCTTCTTCTTCAGCCTTGCCCTCTTTGTGAGCCTGAGAGAGACCATCTGCCTTCTTGCAATCCTGACACATGGCACCCAACAGGAGCAGGTGTGATTGCAGGCTAGGTGTCCCCCAAGATCTGAGGTGGAACATGTTGAATTGCTCTGCCTGAAGAGACCACGCTTGAGTTCAGCCGGTGCAGGGGAAATGGGTGGGTACAAAGCAAGGTCAGCACAAACGGGCTCTTTGGAGACTGATGCAGTCCCTGCTCTCATTTTCCCAGTTAACTGACCCTTCTGTTGGATTGATGCAGATGACCATGGTGCCAAGTACTTAATCAGATAAGGTTATTTCAATTAAACCTCAAAAAACCCCAAACCCACATAGAAAAAAAAAAATTCTCCCCACAAGATCCACAATTGAATATAGAACATGGGAGTATTAAAAACAACTGGGAAGAAGAGAAAGGATATGAATGGGATAATTGAGCCATGAAAATGGCATCTTAGCTTGTCACATTTAGTACTGTCTAGAGGACTCTGGAAATACTTTGCTCACTGAATCCCTTCATACATATCTAACAGTGCCTAAGCTTTAGAAACCCATCCAAACAGGGCCGTGAGCCACTTCTGGTTAACTTCTAAGGTTTGTCAAGTACTCATCAGATACACAGCAGGATATTAATTAAGGGTTTGAACAGATGGGCATCTGCAGATCACATCTGATCAGGTTCAGAAACGAGTGCCCCTCACTCTTCCCAGAAGCTGCTAATTACCACCCATCAGCGGGAGATCACAGCTCCAGCACTGAAATGTGCTGCACGGTGTGGGACGGCTCCCGGTGCAGATAACACGGGCGAGCAGGGCTTGCTGCATGGCTGTAGCAGGGTTGGAGCCCAGCTGCTCACCCGAGGAGGTACTTCCCAGCTGCAGCCAAGAAGCAGCAGCAGAAGGCACCACCCTCAGTCTGCCCAAGCCCACCTGAGCAGCCTCTCTGTCTCTCTCAAGACCAACCAGCCATGCGTCAAGTGCTTTATCTGAAGGAGCAGTTAAGTTCGCTTTTCTACCCAGACTCCTGGGCTGTCTCTTTCTGACCCCTTCAGCTGAAGGGTTCTTTCTGGGGTACCTCCTGTCCAGCAACATTACATCTCCCCACATCTCAGACACTTTGGGGACAGCCTGGTGCCATGTGACAAAACAGCCCCTTGCATCAGCTTGGAAAGTCCTACAGGAATTCAGCTGTTTAAGTTGCCCAACACTTCCCAAAACATGCACGCTTGCACTTACCCATCTGCTTTTCTCCAGAGTGACACCTAGGTACCCACAGCAGAAGAACACCCACAGCAAAGCTGAGTTGCACTCTTGCAGGGGAGCAGGCTCAGCTCTGTGGAAGTGAGCCCTGGGGCTGTCCCCTGCCCACTCTGTCCAGCTTGAGGAAGCGTCAGAGCCTGGCTGAGTGAGACATGACCCTGGCCAATACGGCCCGAAGACCTGCTGTCTAACAACTCTCCTGATCTGCAGGAGACAAGCTGGCAGGATACTCCTTCCCTGGTGCTGGGGACACTGTCAGCCAAGGAGAGGAAGCAGATTTACCTACTCACATGGGATGGTCCAAACATTACTTGCTCTGGACCCAAATCAGCCCATGACTTTGCCCATGTGGAAGTTGCAACTCACCTCTTCCTGTCCAAAATAGAAGCACTCTCTGACATTGCAGAGAGTGCACTCTCTGACATTGCAGCCAACCCCATTTCACCAGAAATTGGCATTGGAAGACCCTCCCTGTGTGTATGGAGACCTCCCTACCTCCAGGGCCTTCAGATCAAGGCTGACCAGTGTCCGGAAGGTCATGCAAACTTAAGTAGTCCAATGATACTGCATGGATAGTATTCTGGATTTTCATATTTTATTCAATAAACCCTTTGGTTTGTGATAATACATCTGAAACTATGGCAGAACTCAGCAGCCTCATCATTTAGGCCAAGCCCACCACAGAGTTGAAAGAGCTTGTGCTGTGCTCTCTGGGTTTGGTTTTTTTGTGGGGCCAATTCTAATCTTGGGTGGGCAATAGTAAATAAGGAGATGTCCAACTGGAGTCACAGGTCTACATCATTGGCGAGGTGATGACAGGGCTCCCCTAAGAGCTCTCCTCAGAGACCAGAATAAAGCCCAGGGCTTCGAGTAAATCTCCATAAAATTGAACCATGAAAAAGTGTTGGATCAAGGACCTCCACATGTTCATACACAGTCATGTGAAGGCAGTTCATGAAGCATGGCCCAGCAGTTGAAGCTGAGGGTCTGGTTGCCCTTCTTCAGTAGTTTGCCAGGTCATCTTTACAAAGCCATATAGTTCATCCAGACACCAGTTGCCCTCTCAGCTGTGGAGAATATATGAAAAATACCCTTTATTCTGACAGCGGGCAGGGGACACTTCTACAAGCACTCACAGATTAAAGGACTTTGGAAGCAACAAGCATCTACTTCTGTCCACTACTGCTTTTCCACAGACACCATCTTGTTGAACACCAACCCCAACACAGGTGTGGGCACACCTCTTGGGAACTTTTCTGCACCTCTCACAGCTCTCTGGTAGAAAGAGATCGGCAAATCTTCATCAGCAGGGACATACACACCAGTTGACCCACCACTCTTCATCTTCCTGAGCCATCCACCTCCCAGCCTGAATTTGTGGTACTTATTTCCAGCATTTGCAAGAAACACAGCAGCTAATAATAGAGCAATGTAACTGTCTGTTTGTTAATTTGAGGTGACTAATAGGATCTTCATCAAAATATATCCCAGCAAATTCTAGTAATAGACTGAGACTGCAGGGAACCTTGACCAGGATGAGCAGATGGTGGATTTCCTAGCCCAAAACCTTCAGTATCACCTCTATGTCCCAAGAGGCCAAGTAACCCAATGAACATGCTCAGTGCTGGGAACATCTTGAAGATGCAGTTCCCAATGTTAGCCACAGAGACAACCTCAGGCTAAAATTGAGGACAGCTCCAAGCCACATTGTACAAGGCAGATGAGCCTCCCAACTTCATGGGAGGTTGCATTTTTTCATATTTTCCAATAGACTAACAGCTCTTAGCAAAGAACAACAACCCTGAGAACTCAATATCCCCCCAAAAAACAGCTCTGCAGAACAAGTTTGGTTTGTTACACAGATGGCAGCTATGTGCACATGTTCCCAATCTCAGGCAGGTCCCAACCATCGTAAGCTTATCTTCTCCTGAGATGTTGGTAGCCTGACCTGAAGGAAAAGACTCCTTGGTTACACAGGTCTGGAGATGTCTCATCATCTTTTCTTTGTCCCATTGATTTAATAGGATTCAGGCTTGCAGCTGCCTCTGCAGCTCCTGGTCTGTACGCTGACCACATTCCCCCCAGCTCAACAGCTACATCTCAGGAGCCAACCGAGACATGATGAAACCCAGCGCTCAGCGAGCGCAAAGCCATGAGGCAACACGACCTTTGCAGCTCAGCAGATACTGACAGCTCTGCTCCCCTGCACGTTTGCATCCCTTCCCCAATACAAATGCTCAAGGGAAACTAATCAGGACAGATTAAGCCAACACACATACATGTTCACTTACGTCTGTCTGAGTTTGTCTGAGCAGACTCCCCAGTGACAGCGTACAGAGAAGGACAGCAGGAAGGGATGTACCACAGTCGTGCCTAGCAGCTCCCCTGGTAGACATGGTCCCAAGGAGGCTACAGCCCTTTACCAGACTGCAGTCAGCCTCTTCTTGCATTGGGTACCTCAAATCTGACCCAGCATTGGTTTCACCAGCTCTCTTCATCCCTCCCAACACACCTCTGCTCTCTATAATCTTCAGGGAAGATCACGGATCTGTCTAAACTTCAGCAAATCATGGCTGCTGAATAAATCTTGAACACCACAGAGGCAGCCTGAACAGACCCCAAAGTCCAGCCACTCACACTCAGGTCTGCCTTGGCTCCAACTGGTGGCATGGTCCCTCCGTGGCACACACCACCCTGATGCCCCTCAACCATCAATCCTACATAGAACATCAAGTTGCTGGTGTCCAAGATCTTTCCATTCCATTGCTAGAGGGAGGAAAAGCAGGAAAAAAAAAAAAAAAAGGCAACAAAACCCCCCCAAAATCCCACTTTCGTCATCCACATTGGAAAAGACAACCTGAGGAGGCCAAAGCAAGAGGTGAGCTCGTGACTGAGGCTCAGGACATCCTTGTCCCCCATGATTTCTCTGGAGACCTGTTGAGCTTTGAAAAGGAGACTGAAAGAGGTTTAATTTTGTGCAAAAGGCTTTCATCACCTCTATGGCACCAGCTTTTAATGGATCAGCTCTTGGGCTGGGTGAGGGCTCTGCACACCCAGGAGAGCAGCAGGTACCCTGGGTGCCGAGGCCAAAGACAAACAGAAAACAAGCAGAGGGTACCCCCCTCCAGCACCGCTCTACAGAGCTCCTTTCCCTTCCTGCACCCACCCATCCCACACAGGTGGGCAAGACAAACGATCCCTGCTGAAATACATTTCTGAGTTCAAAAGGGCTCAAAGATTGATGTGTCCCCTGGACCAGACAGCTGGCAGGAGGGGAAAAAATTATTAAAAAAAAAATATATATATATATCAATCACTCCACAAATTACACTCCGATATGTCCTTCAGGCATGAAGGTCCCCTGCTTGCTGCCATATTCTCTTTCTTCAGGGCATGCACGGATTACAGCAGCTGAGTGTGCATTTAGGAGGACCCTGCCCATGACAGCCACAAAGCCCTGGCAGGGCATCGCTGCAGGGTGCCCTGGCAGGGACCAGAGCTGGGGGCTCACGCACTCGGCATCACAGAGCAGGTCTCTGCAGCCCCTCTGACAGGGTCCAGCTGAGCAGCACTGCTCGGGAGCAAAGGTGGACCGAGGTGGGCTGGGAAGCACTAAAGAAATCGCTGCCCGTGCTGCCTGCCTCCTCCCTGCCTGCAGAGGATGCATTTCCTCTCAGCCTGTCAGTTACGGGTTTTTCCCTTCAGTTGTCATTCATTCTCTCCAGCTGAATCTTGACGCTTATGTCTGTATTTGATCACTCAGCTGAGTGTCATGTTAGATGCCGTGAATGAAAAATCAAAGCTTTTCTCGTGTTCCAGGGCTGTCTGCAAACACCTCACGTAGACCAGCCTGTAATTACAAGCGAGTGCCTGGCACAGCACACTCCAGCTTAGGTTACAAAACAAGCTCTCTTATTACCTCATCTTTTCACATAACAGGTAACTTTCCCAGCTATTCACTATTTAAAGGTGAAACTTTCTATATTTTCTGTCTGCCTGAACTTCTTGAGAGGGAAAAGGGTTTGAAGAACATTTTGTCATTTTTTGAGTCATGGGAGAGCAGTTGAAAGATGCTTTTCCCAGTGGTTTAAAAAGGAAATAACCATAGATACACTTTTCAGAATTGGCATAAAGCAAAAAAGCAAAAGTTTGAAACTCTAAACTGGTTCAGTCACCAGGCTGTGGAACAACATAATGCTTGTAAATCAGATGAACAAATGAAAGGTCACTTCTGAGCAGGAGCAGCAGATATCTGCTACGTCTGTCCCCTCAGTCAGCTCTGTGTGATGGTTTTCTTTGCTTCTTTTTGTAGAGAAGCCAAATGAAGTCCTCTTCCTCTCCCCCTCGCTCCGCTGGCATCACTGGAAAGTCTTTCCATACCCCTGTTGCTGGGGAGTTTTGAAGAGGAGGCTCCTAGGAAGCAGTGAAGTCCCAAGCCTGTCAAGCACCAGCCCTTCAATCAGAAAGTTGAAGGAAAAACAAACCCATCTGCCTTCCCTCTGTTACTCACTGGCCTGATTTAAAAGGTGATGGAGCTAAAAGGGAAGATACTGAAGGTCTACCCCTATAGACTTTGCCACACTTGACCACTCCAGGCCTGACACTCCGGTCTTGGTGGTCCCACCAACACCATGCCAAAGAGTGTGCTGGCACAGCTTTGTCAGGGGCAAAACCAACCTGAGGGAGCTGCAAAGTGGGAGCCTGGGAAAGGAAGGACTACAGCCTCAGACCCATGTTATGTAAAACACTGAAAAAGCTGCTATAAAGACCGATAATCTCCCTCTTCACCGTCCCCAGATTCCAATACATCAGATGCCTTTGAGGAATTGCACACGTGTCTATTTTCTGTAGCCATGACCTGGACAAAGGACACAACTCATCACCCATCCAGGGTGGCATCCCCAACCCATCATTTCTGGCAAGAAGTAGGCCAAGGCAGCCCTGACATATCAGAGGAAGTTAAGAGGTTGGGGATCAGGTATCAGAGCAGGAGAATGTAGCTTCGCCCACCTCACCTGGGGACTCTTTCCGCCTGTGGAGCCGCTCAGCATCTCTGCTTGGAGGGCACTTGAACTACACAGGGAGCGGTTTGTGTTGGTACAGCCTCCAATATCAGCCAGAACTTTTTCATTGGTTTCAATAAAGCAGATTTACCCCTTAACCCATCACTAATATGTCTGTTTCTTGTAGCCAGATGAATAATGAACAAATATAAATCACAAAGAATTTATCTGATAATGGCAAGGAGAGAAAAAGATGAATAATTTATTTAATGGATATTATTCTTCCATCCATAGAGCCAGCCAAGTAATGAAAACATTTATTCACAAATCACTCTGTTGACAGTTGAAAACTTTGTACAATAAGTTATTCATAAATATGATTTGACTCTCAAAATATATAGCTGACCTTGGAGAGGGGGAAGAAGTGTTAGTGCTGCGCCTACCTTGTGCCTACCATCTCTGGGTAGGAAAGATCATCTACCATCTTTGAACTACAGAAAACAGGATCTTTACTCACAAGACAGCCCCAGAATTGGACAGTCACGTACCACACAGCAATGCTTGGAGGCCCAGCCTGAGCCTATAGTCCCCAAATGTCCTTGCTGAGAGCACGCACCGGGCACTTTGTCAGTTGGCAGCACAGCTGAGGTTCTCCAGATCTGCGCTCCGGCAGAGAGACCTCCCGGGCACCACAGTTACTCTCCTGTCTGTGGAGATCACTGCTCCCTGATGCATCAGAGGGGCTTCCAGCAAATCCCAGTAAAAAAAAAAAAAAAAATCAATAAAACGTGGCATGCTACTTTCTGATGAAGGCAAACAGATGCTCTTCCCACCAGCCCTGCTCTGTTCCAAAGAGTGAAGGAGCACCCACTCCTCCATAAATAAACCACTAGAAAGCCCTAAAAATAACATTTTTTTTTCCCCTGTCAGAGGACTTCCAGCTGCCTTTCCAGAACTTGTGCATTGTTTATTCCATTATCAGAACTACTGACTCCACCCTGTCTTGCAGCTTTCAGATTGATTAAATATGGACCCAAATGGGTCCATATCCCCTCTAAATAACATGAACAAAATTCAAGCAAGGTTATAGCTGTCACAGATGAAAATATGATATTTATGTCCCCCTGAATTCCAGTCACTATTTTATGAGCTCAACTTCTCTAAAGGGGGTCACAAATCTACATGAAGTCCCCAAGCGCAGCGTTGTGCTTTTGGATCCTCTAAGATATTTAAAATTGCATGAAGACGGACTGCTCCCTGTTGACCATCCATATACAGAGGCACAAAAACACACATTATTCCAACATGACTACAGGATAAATTGCCATCTGCTTTCACGCAGAAGAGGAAGAATTTGTATGGCCAGACCTCTGGAGCTGGTGAACCAGAAAACTTGTCATGGTTCAATTAATCTCACAAAAAGTATCAAAATCACGACTGCTTCTCTGAAATAGATGCAAACTATCCATTCCCCTTTGGTGAATGAAACTGGGCTGGTAATCATGTTAAACCAGGTTGCTTATGAGATTTTAGTGCTTCTGGGGAACTACAATGAGAACAGCTCTGGGCATATGGCATTTGCAAGGATCTCTCTTCCCAGCTGAGATCGTTATTGCAGAGGACATGGAAATGAGAATTAAAATAAAAGTTCATGGAGGCTGAACAGATGGCTGCCATTTCTTTGCAACAAAGACCCTGAAGTACACCTATGTTTTGGGAGAGAAAGGTGGAAGGGAGTAGAGCAGCCTGGGATGACTTAGAACATGGGGCTGGGCTGGACTTGACCTCAGAGACCTTCACACCACTTCCCTGCAAAAGCTCAATAGTCACTAAAAGCAGAAGTGTCCGCAGGTGAGAAACTGCTCTTCACCTTTGTCTCCACCTGCAGCAGGGCAGGATCTGAGCAGCAGGACCTCAGCCAAACCCAGCCACAGGCAACCAGACAAAAACCCCGCTGGCTTCTACTAACCAGCACCCAAAGGGAGGTAAGTCACACGTGGGACTGTCCCCAACCCTGCTCAGAGCTAGGCACCAGAGAGCCACCCACTTCCACCCCAAGGAGCAGCTCCCTTGTCTCCCACCCTTGTCCAGGGCATGTCCCCTATTAACGGTTTCATCAGCTGACACTTTCCCATGAAAGTTTTCAGTGGCCCACAGCAACAGCCAAATATTATCAATGTTTCATGCAAAAAATAACAAACAGTTGGAAATTTATGATCTTGAACCTTAGCTGGAAGCAGAGCCTGAGATGAAACACAAGTGAAGGCCACACAAACACAGCTCTACAATTAAGCTTGGCTCATCAACACACAGGCTCAGCCACACAGGCACAGACAGAACCTTACCAGCACAGTCCTCTTCCCCATTCGAAAAGAAGCAGTCTCTTTTTTGGGGCTTTTCCAGGGGCTCTAGTCTCACTTGTAAATGACTTTTTAAGTAAAACCCTTCCTGTGAAGGTGCCTGCCTGGAAAGCAGGGTCTCACTGAGTACCCAAGAACTTCAGAAATGTTGAAAAGCTCCACCATGACCGCTCACCTCATGCATTTTCATTCCTTTCCCGTTAATTACCAGGACCAGTACTTCCTATTAGCTACCATTAAACCTTCACAAGCATCTAGGAAGCCAGAGATTTAAGGAGAATTTGACCTACCTGAACCTGCTAGCAAGTTTTATTTAAAGAAACAGTGAAATTTCTATGCTCAACTAACTAGATTCATTTTTTACTGCATTTTCCCCACTACTTCTAGATATTTCCATATTGTTCTAACTGAAGTGAGCCCCCCTTCATTCAATTTTAATCTACGATCTGCAAAACCTCTTCAGCAGCCATGACTGCTCCCACGCCCATTTTGCTCAGAAAGACGGACGTCCTCTTGGCAAAGACACGGCTGATGCCAGCAGCAGGTGAGCTGAGGGCAAGACCTACCAGCACTTCCCTGTCCCGAGACTGAGGAGAACAGCATGCTCCGACATGGGGCTGACCAAAGAGACGGTTGTTGGTGGAATAAAGAAGTGGGGGCTGGCGTTTTAGAAAGCATTTCTGGCCCAGAAGGTGGTCCTTGACTCATCCAGCATCGTTTCACCAAGACAGTGGGGTAAGATAAGATCAGTTAATGGAACAGGTGGGCAGCAGGAGCTTCTGCGGTGAAGGCCCAGCCTCACCCCCTGCGAGTGCAAAGAGCTAACACTGACCTTGCTGAGTCCCAGCTGGTCAAGTGGGAATGGCTGTACTTCTGCAGAAAAGAAGGCTCAGATAAATCCAGATGAGTCAAACATCTTCACATCCTCCACTGATTCTTGCTAAAGTGAAAAAAAAGATAGTTGCCTTACTGTACCTGAAAAACTATTTCCACATTTTTGAGCTTTTTCTATGCAGAGAGCAAAACCAGCAAGCGGGCATCAGATGAGATCAGCCTAAACCATCCTGGGGGCTTTGCCAGGATGAACAGGGTGGCCACCGATGTCCCCATGCAGGTCACCCTGTGTCCAGCCACCTTCCTCCGCTGGGCTGCGAGCGGGCAGGCGGGTGGCTGAGGGCAGCCAGCTATCCTGTAGCTCCATCTTCTGCACTGCACCCGTGGCACGGCCAGCACCCCGGTTTTATTCCTGTCTCCACATTTTGGGAAGCCCTGGCTCCTGGTGTCCCGGGATTCGTGGAGACTCGTCCTTTACAATTCTCAGAATTGGTATGTTTTCAGCTGTTGCCGCTGCAGACGACGCCATAAAAACACATTTGAGGTGCGAATTTTCAGAGAGAAAGTAAAAGGACAGTAAGCCTCTGTTTTTTTTAAATCCTCTCATTGGTTTTTCACTTGAAAGTACTTGGCACTGCCCGCACTGCAAAAGCTCGCGCTGCTCACTGGTGCCGCAACCTCCACCTCTGTAAGTGTAGAGCAGAGCCAGGCATCAGGGCATGGCTGCCTGAAACACAGCTCTGATTTTCAAAATGATTCAGAGTTTCCAGGTCTCACCACTTACTTACCCAGTTGTTTTCAAAAACATCCACCATGCCGGAGGGGCTGAGAACTGTAGAAAAACATGGTTTCCGCTTAAACAACCTCTTGCTGTGAGCTGTCAGCAAACAGGGAGCTGGCAACATGAGCACGACAGAGCTGTGAGCTCCTGGGTTTGCTTTAACCATCAGTACTGAAAGGGGAATGAGGAGAGGAGAGGAGAGGAGAGGAGAGGAGAGGGGAGGGGAGGGGAGGGGAGGGGAGGGGAGGGGAGCCTTTTTGGGAAAAGAGCAACATCAATTTCCAAAGGAATGAAGGAAAAAGCAGGATGTGATCCTTCTCGCTGCTTTTTCCCAAAATGCACTCCACTTGGCGCAGAGAACAAGTATCTCTCTCCCCATTACTCCGCACAAACCCGTTTCCAGAAGAGCCTCTGCTGTCCATGCCCACCCCACCAGCCACGGACCCCAGCCTCTCCTCCTCCTCCCGCACCACTGCTCCTCGGGGAAGCTAAGTAAGGCTTTGTGCATGGTACGACATTTTTTAACCACACCCAATATTCAAGGAGTTTCAACAGCAAATACATCTTTGTCTGTTCAGCCACTTCCCCCAGCCACAGCAGCGACAGTCTAATTGCTTCGCTGGGCTGACGAACAACTAGTTTATTTGTCACCTGCCTTAGTGCTGGTTCACAGCCCGGCAGTTCAGCAGCACGGGTGGGCTCGGGCTCCCCCCTGCACTGTGAGGGAGGGGAACTTTAAACGAAGGGAGATGTATAAATACTTAAATAAAGACATGAATGATTAACAGAAATAATTGTTTTTATTTGTCCACAGCAATTGCCAAAATGCATTATAGAAGGCTACAAATGATTTCCAGCTATTAACAGATGAGACGTCGGCATTAAATGAAGGTCACAGAGTGATTTATAGAACGTGCTACAACACATTTGATCAATCTTTTATTAAATACCTCTGCAGTACTTTTGACTGCTAACTCCTCATCAAACACGTGCTTCACGCCGCTTACAACCGCTCGGCTTTTCCAAGCTGTCTGCTCCGGTCTCTCAGCCCAGCCGCTGTGTGGAGAAAGGGAAATGGCTGTACAGAAACAGGTTACAAACTCCCGAGGCCGGTGCTCCAGAGTGTTAGAGCAGCCCAAGGCTGCCCAGCTGGATGCAGCCCAGCGGCTGCCGATGCTGCCGCATCCCAGCAATCAGCTTCTCCCACCCCGCGGGAGCTGCTGCCTGCTCTGCCGCCTGCCCGCACTCCTGCCACGCCAGGACCGCGCACCAGGGACGCAGGCAGCATAAACACCACGGTTTGACTGATGAGGCAAAAACCTGTGGCCAAAACGTGGGGTTTTGCCGTGGCTTACAGCAAGCACTGGGACTTCCCGCGATGCACGGCTCCTGCGGGACAAATACCGGGGAAACTCCATGCTGCCAGGCTTGAGTCTTCAAAAACTCTCAAGCAGAAATCATAGAGCAAACGTGCTTCTTCCCTGGAATAAAGCAATTGTGATATTCCATGCTGGCCCCAGGGCCGGGTGCTGCCCCACGGGGTGTGCTCCAGCCGGCCACGGCCCCCCGTCCCAGGGGTGAAGGATTCGTGCATCTTTGTGGGGACCCATGAGCTGCTGTTTTAATTCGGTCTTCAGTCCCATATGTCTTAGGGGGAAAAAAAAAAAAAAAACAAACCTCTTAAAACAACTTCCATAAATACTTTTATTCTGAGGATGTTCTGACTCGAATGCATCTGATTCATGTCCCTGCTATAAATGACCCTTTTACAACGCAGACCGAGCAGCCAAAGGAAAGCAGAGTTGTTTTCTCCCTGCCATCACAATCAAGTTGTTTGGTATAAAATGTGGCTTAAAAGTGAATCCATAATGTTCCTGGCAATGCAAGGAAACTGCTATTACCAGGAGTAAAATGTAGGTAGTAACTCTGTGGGTTTTTCTCCACTGAAACTGTAATTAATGTGGATCCTGTGTACTAAGTGCAGGGAGAAATACGGTCTTCACAGCAGTTAAAATGCGTCTCATTAGCACTGAAACTACTGTATCGTCAAAATGCATTATGTTCAGCGAGGAAAAATTGTGTAATTGAATTCCCACCAAAGCACAGTTCATCTGCATCAAATGGCATTGTGCTCATCGTGGAGCTCATTTCGGCTGCTGCTGGAAATGAGGATTAATTAGGGTACCTGCTCGTTATTTGAGGGAGCGCATAGACGCGCTGCGGTCAGGCGGGGGGGCTGCAGTGAGAGGCTGCGTGCCCAAACCTCGGCCAGGCAGAGAGGGGCTGCGAAGGTTCGGCCACTCCTGCAGTCAGCTCGTCCTGTTAGCAAGATGCATTAGATGCTCAAACATTTTTTGTCAATGCAGCAAATGCTGGTGAAAAAAGGCCGACAATTCAAACGAAGGCACCCCTTTGCTGCATAAATACTTCAGTAATAATTAATAAATGATTTATGCAATCGCTTTTGAATTATTCTAGGCTGGATTGGTACGAGTGGCAGTGATCTCTATAAGTCATTTCACGTACAGCATCTAACAAGCACGCTGCAAGAGGTGCAAACACACAAGCTAATAAATTCTCTGAAGCCATACATGCAGGGCTCTTCACTTCGTTCAAGAATAACTCATTGATCTGCAGCATTTTAATGGGTAAATTATTATATTTAAATAAATACATTGAAAGCTTCCAAAGACAGTACAATGCTAGGGAGAGAGTGGGAGCAGATAGGAGACACGCAGACAGCAGCAGGGACGTTTCAGAGTCCGAACACTTCTGCTTGCACTCAATAGTCTTTCAGTCAGATCAGAGAGGAGCTAATCTGCCTCTTTACTGCATCACCTCCTGGCCGTGAGTCCCGGCGCTGGGGTGTGGATGGGTAGCAAGAGATGATTAAATGCATTTTATATCATTATCATATATTTTCCCCCTTTTTTTTTTTTCAGTCAATGTATATACAATAAAACACGGGTCTCCTGCATCTCACCAGCACAACGGCCAAGCTGCGAAAACCAGCCTGCAAACCAGAAAAACAGAGTTATTTTTGGGCAGAGGCGTTTCGGGGCAAAGTGGCGCATGGGGAAGGAGCTCACCCCATCCACCACTGGGCTGCAGCAGTTCACTCCAGGGATGATCTTAGTTCAGGTTCGCCCATGGCTCAGCACCCCAGACCCCGAGTCTCATGGTCCCCGCAGTGCAAGTGCGAGCAGATCAGTCCCTGGGCACCTCCAACCCCCCAGCAGCCCCTTTGGACCTTGCTTTGGGCTGTAGGAGAGGCCGTGGGAGCAATCCATCAACTTCAGCCTTTGCCAAACCAGAGGCTGCTGAGGTATCATTTTAAGCTGCCACTTGGGTGAATTTTACGTACTGGAGGTGCGAGGGATGCTGCACTCCGGCTCCCCAAACACGTCGCACCGCTCCTGAGCTCTTGCTTTGCTCACCAGTGCCTCGGTCCCCTCCAACGTGGCCAGGCATATCCCGTTACTTCTATTCTTCAGATCCTATTATTCAGATCTAACGAGGAAATAATTTCAATTAAGGAAATTAAAAATTTATTTGCATTTGAATTTTAAGTAGGTGTTAATTTGAAGGCACTGAAAGCAGCCCTCCGGCAGCGTCAGGATCTGTTCGTGTCAGGAGGACCAGGGGATGGAGGAGGGGAAGAGCCCGCTCCATCACCGGGGGACAGCCGTGCTTGTGCAGAGCAGGGACCCGGTCCCTGGGGAGCAGGGGCAGCGCTGGCAGAGGTGGTACGGTGCCAGCCCAGCTCCAGGCCCTCGGCCAGGCGGCAGCGATCCTCTCCAGCCTAAACGCAGCCCCTGAGCCATCTGTCCAACCTCCCTGCCTAACACTACGGGGCTTATTTGCCTTTCAGCCCCCAGCAGACCTCTGCCAGACAAACCGCTGTAATGCAGCAATTGCCAAGTTTCCCAATGATGCTGAGCAGGACACGACTGTTGACGTGACAGTGGCATGGGCTGGGTGAGACCCTTCCTGCTACGGCAGACGATTGCCTCACCCCCACCTGGCCGTTGCTCTGATTTGAAATGGGGTGCACTCAATAAATATTAAGGCTGCTCACAGCTCCCAGGACTACCTGACAGCAGGAGATGGCTTTCGCAAGGTGAGAAAAGGGTCTCCAAGATCCTGCTGACCTGCACAGCACCAGTGCGGTGAGCACTTTCAACTCACCCGTCTCCTTCCAGCTCCTGTTCAAACGCAGATTGGGCACTAAGGAGGTACCACTCTCCTGGTGAAACCCAACATGCAGCCAGTTATCAGGATTTCCCAGTGTGGAAGTGCCCACCAGCAACAGTCAAAGCAAACCCCCAGCTAAGGAGGTCTCCTGCTAATTGCATTTTCTGGGAAAAAGCAGCAAAAAAAAGGTGTTGGAAAATCCTTCAGAAGAACCCTGAAGCCATGAGGCTGCAAGGAGGGATGAGCACGTTCCTGAGCTGGCCTGGGTCCCCGTGGGCTGCGGTGGCCTCTCGGGTCCCCTGTGTGGGCAGCCCTGGAGGGCTGAGGACAACCTGGAGATGCCAGGTCCTGGTTCCACTTCCACCTTCGGTTGCTGCTGGTCTGCAGCACCACAAGACTCTCCACCACCAGCTTCCCCGGGGCTTCCACAGGTGCCACGAACCAGCGGGCAGCTCAGCTGAGTGACGATGCCACAGGGAGATGGCTTTTGGCCAAAATGGAGGACGTGCTTCTCGTTTTGTCTCTTGCAGCAAAGACAGCCCAGAGAACAGCGCGATGTAAGGCTCGGTTTAATGCACCTGGATAACAGTCCTATTGAAAACAGCAGCTAATTAGTTAAGTAATACCCAGTGTTATTAATTCTGCAGCTCTGCCATCATCAATGTATTTGTAATAATAGTGTTTCCTCTTTAATAACATTAATCATAATGGATTTACTGAGAAATTAAGGGAGAAGGGATATTATCTCCCTCGGGAGCACCATTTGACAGCAGCTCTACTTACTGTGCAGATTTTTATTGGTTTAATTCTTAATGTCTTGCTCATTAATCTGCTTTCTAACACCCCCTCGCAAACACTCCTCCATGAGTGGAAACCACAAGATGCTGAATGCAGCTCCCCAGGCGCAGCCAGGCGAGGGGGGGTCCAAGCAGAGCAGCCCCAGAGAACCCCACCGAGTCCTTACAGAGGGTCAGCACAGCCACCGGCATTTTCTCACGCTGTGCGAGGGCAGGAGTGCATGGTGCTGCCCTGCCTCGACGGGCAATGTCCGCTTTTGGGCAATGTCCGCTTCTGGGCAATGTCTGCTTCTGGGTAATGTCCGCTTCCGGGAGATGTCCACTTCTGGGCAACATCCACTTGTCCAGCCAATTTGCTCATTCCCAGCTGCATGCTCAAAAGCATTTCCAGGGGAGCAAGAAATATTCATCATCTCTTCCCAGCATTTATACCACACATGGAAAGGTTTTAGTGAAACCTGTTTTCCCATAGCCCCTTCTCCTCCCAGCAGACTCCTGGTTCAGACCAAGCTGCAGGCCAACAGCAGCTTCTGGGAGCCAGGGAATCAAGTGAGACACCACCAGGGACCACCTGCCCAGGCAGGGCACTGAGCTCAGCCACGCCGGCACAGGAGCACCCACGCATCCCCACGCACCACGTCGGTCAGTCACGTCCCCACGGGAAACCTCAGCAGCTCAGTCCCACCATCCTCGCTAGTGCTCACCCGTGATCGGTGCATTAAGCTTTCACCAGCAGCTCCTTTCTGATAAAAATTACAGCCTGATTTATCTGCTAAAAATTAGATGATCTGATAAAAATTAAAGCCTGATAAAAATTAAAGCCTGAAGTCTACAGCAATCCAACTCAGGATTTTTACTAAAAGCGCAGCTTTCCTTGATTAGTTTATGGCTGTACATAAAGATGATGAGATTTTTAATGCAGCCTGCATTAAACTCCTTCCATGACGTGCCCAGGAGAGCAGCGATGCCATGGCGGCTGTCTGCCCGCCAGCAAGAAAACGAGCAGGAGGCAAGAAGCGCAGCACGGAACAGAAAGCCCCGGGATGCTGCAGCAGCCGGGTCAGCACTCCTCCGGGCTGCCCTTCCGAACGGGCACGGCCGCCTCGGGGAGCGCTCGGTGCTGGTGTCCCCAGCACAGGCAGCCGGCTGTCCCCGCGGTGGCCTCTGAGGGAACACGGGGGTTTCACAGCTAGTAAGAACATGGATTTGTTGTCCCTGTCCTTCGCTCCTCGCAAAGGACCCAGAGATGCCTGGTTCATTTTTTCACCCCAGGTTCTCAATACACAAACACTTTTTTTTTTTCTTCTTCTCCTTATTCTTTGCCACTTTAACATTTTTTCATTTTATTTTTGCCCCTTTAATTTGCAGCAGTGACTTTCTGACAGTGGAGGAAGCTGAAACTCATCCCCTGTGCCCTGGATGAACTCTAGGAGAGTCGCCGACTTGAGACGATGCCCGAGCTCCCTCCTGGGCTCTGTGCTTTCCAAAGCCACCAGCCTGTTTTTCCTCGCTCTTCATGTTTGCCATGTTTTGCTTCTAATTTGTTAAGCATGAGTTGCAGCCTGTGTAATTACATTTGTCTTAATTAGTATGTATTACCACACACCACCGCGCTGAAGAGACTTTTCTTCTGCGGCCAGCTCCTCGCCACGGCTGTAACCCCACGTTTCCGTAACCGTGAGCCCAGGCTGCTGAAATAACGCAGCCCGTTGCCGTCGGGCTGCTGGCAGCGAGTTGATTAAATACAGAAACACTTTTTGCACATGTGCCCATAAATAAGTTATAAAGTTAGCGCAAAGCAGGTTGCCCTTATTACTGTTTTATCCCAGTTTTTTGAACCACGTCAGGAGCGAGCAGTGATCCTTTTTTGGGGTGCGGGAGCAAGGGGGGTGTCACAGGGAGGGACACCTGGAAAGGTGGGGTGCGGGTCTTGGGCAGGTTGAAGGGAGCCTTTACAGGTATTTAAGGCAAAGATTTCAACCAAGACCTTAAAGTCAGAATGTAAAGCTGGAGATGAAGCCCCAGTTGCAGGGTCAGCTTTTCTGCTGAGAAGCCACCACAGATTGTGGACTGGGGGCTGGAGAGCCAGGGGTGAAGTGTGAAGTAAGATAATTAAATGAGCAGAGATCAGGAAGATTAGTGGTAATACCCAGTATTTTGCCAAGCAACGCCGTGGGACTTGAAAAAGATTAAATTATATTACAAGTGTTTCAAGACATGTGCCGTAGATAAGCAATGAGAGAAACGATCCATCTTAATCGGGGGGACAGGACACGAGGCTGGGGGGGGAAATACCGGGGCTGAGACGGCGCCTGCCGCTGCATCCCGCTGAGGAGCCTGATCCACCCCACGCTGCGGGTGAGCAGGGTGTAAAAGCGCTCAGATACAGAAAGGAAATGAATGCCGTGTCCAGGTCAAACCGCAGATGCCATTTGTCCCCAGCTCTTTTGGATGTCGAACAGGTTAATCTGGGTCCCGGGTTATGATGAATACTGCGTGGAAGAGCGTGATTCTCCATCAGGACCGGGGGATGGCAAGGATGCAGCACGCAGAGTGCGGACAGGGTGCGGGGAAGAGCGCAATTTGATTCAAACTGAGCTTATTTTCAGCCCCAGAGCTACTTACTGAGTTTTGAATTTCCAAGGCAGCTGGCTTTGGGGCTGAGCACTGGAGTTCTGCTGTTAAAAATGAACTGCCAGGCGCTGCCAACAAGCCACTGACTTTATGAAGTCATTAACCAGTCGATTGAAATCAGCTTTCTCTTCCACTGCCATCCTCCTGCCAGGCGCCCGTCCATCCATCACTCCCGGCTCTGCACATCCATCTCGGTGCCCCAGCACCGTTCCCTTGGGTCTGCGCTGCAGCAGGATTTGGGTAGGGTGAAGATGCTGCGGATGATGTAGGTGAGAAATTCAGTTGCCTGGCTGCATAAAAAGCGCAATTTTTGATGGAGATGGGCCATTTTAGCACTCGTGACGCTGACAAATGTAAAGCACTGGCTGGGGTCTGGTGGGGTTCAGGCTGGGGCACTGCGGTCCCCCAAATCTACTGCCCAGGGGACAAAACCACAGCCAGGTCCCAAAGAGGGGACAGGAACATTTGGGTGCAGGTCCTGCCCCGGTGCAGTCCCCGCATAGCCACGCGGCTGCGAAGGCAGCTCCACCTGCGGCACGGTGGCCTTCGGCTGCGGTGGGACATGCTGGCCCAGAGCGACAGCAGTGTGGGACGGGAGAGCGCACCCAGAACAGGGAGGTGGCAAACACTCACCTGCACCGGGCAGAGAGGCCGCGGGTGACACCGCAGCCCACCCTGGGAAAGTCAGTCCCTGTTCCTGCAGCTTTGCTGTGGCACCCTGGGGACCAGCTTTGCCAGGGGACCCAGGGGACCCCAGCTTTGCCATAGCACCCCGCAGTCCCCGGCTTCCCCACGACACGCAGCAGACCGCAGATTTGTGATGAGCAGAGCTGGGGCCGGTCTTTCCCATTCAAGTGCTGGGATTGTAACTCCACGATTCAAGGGCTGGCCCAGCTCTGCCCATCGAGTACAGCCTCTTGGGGTGCAGAGCAATCCCCAAAAAGGACTCAGCCACTCATGGCACCCCCAGTGCCCCAGGGACAACTAGTGCAGTCTGAACGCTGTTTTGCTATGAGCTTCGCTGAACCAGAGATCAGCTCAGCACGAACACCGAGCACGCATTGCCACCTCCATGGGCAAGAAGAAAGAGAAGACCTTCCCCCCGCCCTGGCCAAATCCTTTGGCTCAAGTTCAAGGCAACAGACTTGAGCCAGTTCATGCCCACGATGTCTCTCTGCTGACCAAGCCCCAGAGCCCCACCAAGGACCGCAGGAGCGATGGGGACCCTGACAGGATGCGTCCAGGAGAAACTGCATCGCTCGCTGGGTCTTTATCCTGACGTACCCATCACTCTCCCTGACCCAGAATTGGTTTTTGATGGATTGGTAAAACAAAAGCACCCCAAACCTTCAGAGCAATAACGCGAGCTGTGGCGCTGAGAAGGAGCTGATTTAGCACCTCCCGGCCTCGCTGAGAGATGGCTTGCAGGGGGAGAATAAACTGCAGGTGAGTGATGAAAGCGGTGGGTGCAGGAAGATTTGTCACACTCTCCGATAGCGAACACTAGAAACTGTCCCGGCAGGAATATCAAAGCAAAACTCTCCCCACTTGCCCGCCTGAGCGATGCTTCCTCATGTCGTGCTTCGCCGCCGCGCTGCTCAGCCCCAGGCTCCAGCGCAGGGACACGGTCCCCAGCCCGGGTGTCCCTCCTGGCCTGGTGCCTGTGAGCCGCGGCTCGTCCCCGCGTGCCGGCTCTCCTCCGGGCACCTGCAGACAGATCTCTGGTTCAGCACCATAACCGTGTCCCCGGAGACGTTACACAGGGAAGTTTTCCTTTTGGATGTGCCTGGAGGATTCGGTAGAAGGGTCAGAGCCCCTGGGCGCAGGGCGATGCCCCCACAGCCACCCGGCCCCGACGGCCTGGGGCTGGGCAGACACGTGGGAAGAAGTACCCCTGGTCCCCAAAACACGCTCCCAGCACACTGCGTGTGCACACACAGCCTCTTCGCTCTCCCATCCTTTTGCTCTTCCAATTCAACTTTGTGCTTCTGTCCCTTGACTCCTGTCCAGGGGATATAGATGGTACCGAGTGCGCTGCAAATAAAATAAAGTTCTCTGGTACTGTACCAGTAGGATTATATGAGATTTGTCAATATTTGCTCAGAATTGAGGTGAAACTGAACTGAGTGAGGCTCAGAAATTATGTCAGATATTGGGTTGTGAAGTGCCGTTGATAGCCCACGGTGGCAGCTACTGAGGCATCACCAGCTGTTAAACTGAAAAAGCTCTTTTTTTTTTTTTTTTTTTTCTCCCTCTTCTTTGTATTTTTACTTTAGGTAAATTGATCGTGAATTACACATTGTACAGCCACAGAGCCGACCAGTGCAGAAAACCAGAAACCTATAATATGCTCAGCAGGGTGAGCTAATCCGCACGCGTGCGTCATACTAACAAAGGGAAAAGCAACAGGTAGAACCGAGGGTGCCGCAGGCTGCAGCTCGTGCACCCCATCCTGCACCCCAACAGCTGGGTGCGGGGCCCTGCACAGCCCCGGGCAGCTCCCCGCTGCGCCCCGCCAGCCCCCCCGGCACCGACCTCTGCATCTCAGTCCCACCCAGCTCCACAACCTGCCTCCCAAGCAGCACGGAAAGAGTCGGATGAGGCACGAAAGCAGCAAGTGAGAACCGCAGATTTAAAATTTAAACCCTAAATTTGCCCTGGTGGAGGAAAACTTGCTGGAAACATCTGTCACAGCTGCTCCACACAGCTTTTAACCGCTGGTTTCGAGATGGTCCGGCTGACCCTGTGCAAGGGAGGAGAGCTGGCAGCCCCCCGCAGCGGGAGGAGGCTGAACCGGCTCAGGTCCTTCCTGGGGAAGGACACCCCCGCACAGCGCGCTCGTGCTGACGCCGGGACTGGGCTTCGCTGGCATTGTCCCCCGTGGTGCCAGCACCGGAGAGGACGAGGTTTAGGGATGCAGTGAGCGGGAATGGCAGAGCACAGCTGGAGGGAACCCACAAAATCCAGTTCCCATGAAAAAGGGGAAAATGGAGCCTCTGTGCAGAGGCTGGCTGGCATTTACAGCCCGCAGAGACCCCAGCCCCTCGGCTGCCAGCGCTGGCAGAGGGAGTCCCGGGGTCAAACCTGCGCTGAGCAGCTCGGCTGTAACGCCAAGAAGTTTACAGAGACCCCAACCGCGCTGTCGGTCTCCCTGACGGTCCCTCTCTACCGCACTGCAGCACCCACCCGCATCCCTCGGCCGCCCCCACGGTCCCGCTGGCTCCCCAGCCCCCCCGTGCCCCCCCCCCAGCTGACACCGGCTCTTGCAGCTCACTCAAACGCCAGCGCTTTGAAATGCCAGGAAGCTCCTTTGCAGCTGACATTTCGGCAGCACCCGGCACGGCTGCTGCAGGGTGCCCCGAGGATGAGGCAAACGCTGCCTCGCCTCCAGGCGAGGGGGGGGTGTGAAGGCTGGGGGGCCCAGAGCACAGCTCCCCTGGGGCAGCTGGCATTGCACAAACCCCGATTTCCAGCTCTGCTCTCCTCCCGACCCGCCGGCCTGCTGCCACGGGGTCACTTTTCTCTCCGGGTCCAGGTCCCGCCGTGGGCCGAGCATCCCTGAGCCCCCACGGCATAACCCGGTGAGCGGGGACATCCAGGCAGCCGTGGGAGCCTCCTGCATGGGCAACCTGGCCAAGCAGCCGGTGGTGACGCCAAACGCGGTCGCAGGTTTGGCGTTACAAGGGGACGAGTCTCCGGAGCTCCGAATGACGTGGTCAGAGCTGTGAAACAGCGGGAACAGCCCTTCGTGTTCATCAATGGACGCTCAAACTCGGGTTGTTCATTAGACCCCAGCAGAGCGGCAGCCACGCTGCTGCCCCCCACCTCGCCTCCAGCCCCCCCCCGCCTGGGCAGCCCCAGGATGCACCCCCAGGATGCACCCCCGGACCCCTCCCGCACCCTTGCCAGAGGCGTGGATGCCCCATGGGGGCACCCGTGGGTGCTCCTTCCCCCAGCCCTGCACATGCCAGCACAAGGCACCAGGACAGCTGGGGGGAAGGAGAGCTGCTGCCACCCCCCCAGACCCGGCCCCGACCCCCATCCCAGCTCTGCGGGATGTGGAGCTTCCCAAAAAGCCCCCACTGATGTGGTGGCCCCGGGGCCACCTGGGGCCACCTGCCCCCCAGCAGCTGTGGCCGCACGGCCAAGCGCACTGATGAGCCCATCATCACACTCGGACTCAGCGCCCACCAGCCGCCCGCTGGATATCACTTTTGCACAACACGATGACAGTTACCCAAAACATTTTTGTAAATAATTAGCAAAAAATTAATGCCAAAGTCAGATTTAATTATCACATCATACCCAGTGTAAATTAGAGAGCAGTGACAGATGGCTCTGCCCCCCCTCCCCACACTGCACATCCTCTCACAAGCACCTCCGCGGTCCGCGGGACACGTGTCGGCATGTTCTGCTGGGAACATGTGTCCCACCGCAGAGCTACAGCGCTTGCTCCCCGGCTCATGCCTGCGGGCAGCAGGCTGTTAAGGCAAAGGTTGGGGAAAAAAAAAACGCCCTGGATGCTCCCGCTGTCCTTGCACGCAGGGTTATGGGTGTGAAACCCTGCTTCCACGCACATCTGACCTGGGGCTGGCAGGTTCTGCTTCCTCCCCGTGCCCAGCAATGCCAGCAGGCCCCCGTGAAAGTCATCACAAGTGTTTGTCGTGCAGCTCTGCAGTCAGCGAGGAGCAGAGCTGGGCAAGGACAAGGACAGACACGTGCTGGTGCTGTTCATGGGACTCTCAGACCTGGCAGAAGAGCTGTTTGGGAAAACAGACAGAAAAAATGGTTACGTGTCTCACAAGGCTGCAGAAACCTCAGCACAGCCGCAACCATCAGCTCTGCAATCCCTCCTACTCCGCTGTTGCACACAACAGCCCCAGAGCTGGGACACCTTGAAGATGCCCAAAGGGAATGGCTCCATCACTGCAACGGGTCCCCAGGGACATGCAGCAGAAACACTCCCCTCCCAGGTGCTGGGACCCCATTTTTGGGGATGCTCAGCACAGCATTTACTGCCTCCACCACTCCACCAGAGCCAGCACAAGGTGGTTTATCCCTCCCCGTGCAAAGCAAAGCCTTCGTGTTCCAGCGATGCCTCCAGGTCCAGCATCCCAACACCGCCGAGAGCTCAGTCCCACCGCTCCAGACCCGTCACCTGGGGCACGTGGCTGCCAGAGTACAAGTGTCACAGAAGTGTCCCATTACTGTTGGGGCTCACATTGAACAATTTTAAGCAGTGATTTGCATCTGTAGTAGCCCCACTCACAGCACTTAAAGCAACATGCCATCAAGAGAAGTTCCCACTTTCTCATCTTCCAGCAGAGGCAAAGGAGAGAACGGTCTGGGAGCGTTAACTAACGGCAATGCCAGGGACACGAGAGGGACGCGCTGCCGGTCAGGATGCTGACATGGCACAAGACATCCCTGCCTGAAGATGGTGGCCATGCTTCCCGAGAGCCTGTCCCACAGGCCTGCTGCTCTGCGCCTCAGTTTCCCCACCTATAAACCAGTTTAACCACTGGTGCTGACAAGCCCGATCCCCCCCGTGCCATCAAACATCAGCTGATGGCTTTATTACCAGAACCGCGAGAGCCACAACCCAGCCCCGAGCCCGCGCGAGGTGAAAGCTGGGCGGATCCGTAAGGCACGCCGGGGCACAGCACAGCCGGCTTCATGCAGCCTCCGGCTCACAAGTGCAAGGAGGGATGGGAGAGGCTCCCTGCATCCCCAAATCGCAGCCGGATCCACCCCACTCGGAATGAACCTGCCCAGAATTTATTCCCCAGACCACAGTTTGCACCACGGTCTCTTTATAGCCCTCCTACCTTCAGGGGGGCATAAATTGTACCGCCGTTGCAGTGCAATAAATAAGCACGTTTTGCATTTTATCTCCGCGTCAATGCTGGTAGGGTAGAGCTGAGACCCGACCCTCCCCGGCAGGGGCGAGCAGACGAGCCGGGAGAGGCTGTGCCAAACCCTGGAGCGCCCGGCATCGCCCCGGCAGCCTGGGGAGGGACAGGAGAGCTGCTCCGGCAGGTTCGGACACAGCGGCCCGAGCATGGCTCTGCGAAGGAGGGATTTCATTGCTCGGAGCTTCACAAGTGGCTCTTGCACCTCGGAGGTGATGAAGCCAACGGGGGAAGGACAGAAGGAGAAACATGGACACCCTTGGCCAACTCCCCAAAAGCCACCGGCTCTGGCCAGGAGAAGCTCCAGAGGAGACCGGAGAGACTTCAGACCAGTGGCCATCAGCCAACAGCCCTATTCAAACAGGAATGGGGTAGGTGGTGGTGACATCTCCCACCTGCAGCTGATCCTGCTTGTCCATTCAGCATGGCAGGGGCTGAGCACAGTGGTGGGGATTGCCCCAAGCTTCACTCCCAAATGGCCCAGGAAGAGGGCTCCGGACAGTTTGCCCCAGCTATTTTCATAGAATCATAGAATCTTAAGGTTGGAAAAGACCTCTAAGATCATCAAGTCCAACTGTCAACCCAACACCACCATATCTACTAAACCATGTCCCAAAGTGCCACGTCTACGTGTTTTTTTGAACACCTCTAGGGCTGGTGACTCCACCACCTCTCTGGGCAGCCTGTTCCAACGCCAGACCACTCTTTCGGTGAAGAAATTCTTCCTAATACCCAATCTAAACCTCCCCTGACACAACTTGAGACCATTTCCTCTTGTCCTTTTGCTAGTTATTTGGGAGGAGAGACCAACACCCACCTGGCTACAACCTCCTTTGAGGTAGTTGTAGAGAGCCATCAGGTCTCCCCTGAACCTCCTCCAGGCTAAGCAGCAAGGAGTCTTCTGACTCCAGCCCTGACCGCCAGGGCCAGTAACGCTCTTTCTCCATAACTGATGCTGGAGCGGGTGTACACGTAATAATGAAGATGGGGTATATCTCATTTATGACAAAACTGGCCTCCTTATTCTGATCTTTTTTGGAAGAACAAGGCAAACTTCTTCCCTGGAAGCCAAACAAATGCGATCTTGGAAAATGCAGAGCAGGAGCCCAGGCAGGGTCCCCTGGGTTTGGGGACAGGGCTGTGCTTATAGCAGCCTTAGGAGCAGCAGCTTTCCTGGAGGGTGAAATAAAGGATGTAGAGAGCTGATCCGCTGAGCTGATCCCTGTTTCTGCAGGGAACGGCCGTGGGATGACGAGTGCCGCTGCGGCGGCCGGAGCAGCATCGCTCTCTAGCTGCAGGCGTGGATCACCTCCTCCGCTCAGCACTTCAGCTGGCTCCAGGTTTTCCCCAGCTCTTGTTCTGTTAATAGAGACTAAGGAGCACATCACGTACTGCTGCTTCGTGAAACAACAGAGCAAGGCAAAGCAAGGACGCCGAAGCGTCAGCGGTGCCTGGGAAGGTGCTGGTTCTCAGGCTGGTGCCCAGGAGCTGCGGGGCAGGAGAACGGAGCCCAGCACCCAGAGCTGCGGGGCAGGAGAACGGAGCCCAGCACCCAGGAGCTGCGGGGCAGGAGAACGGAGCCCAGCACCCAGGAGCTGCGGGGCAGGAGAACGGAGCCCAGCACCCAGGAGCTGCGGGGCAGAATGGAGCCCAGCACCCAGGAGCTGCGGGGCAGGAGAACGGAGCCCAGCACCCAGGAGCTGCGGGGCAGGAGAATGGAGCCCAGCACCCAGGAGCTGCGGGGCAGGAGAACGGAGCCCAGCACCCAGGAGCTGCGGGGCAGAATGGAGCCCAGCACCCAGGAGCTGCAGGGCAGGAGAACGGAGCCCGGCACCCAGGAGCTGCGGCTGGCCCTGCACGGGGCGGGTGGTGGTTGTGCTGCCAGAAAGTTACCGGTCCCGTAGAGGAAGGTGTTTGTGCTCCCTGAACCCGATGCTGCTGTCACACGTGACCTCTGTCACCTCCAGAGGTGGCCAGAGCAGGAAAACACAAGTTGCTTTTCCAGCACACCTTGGTGGGAGAGACAGGGATCGCTGGTGCCGCAGAGGACACCACGGTCCATGCAGAGCGAGGGACAGTCAGCGAGCTGTGGGTGCAGAGCTACTTGAAAAAGAGCTTTTGACTTTTTTCGCAGGATCTGATGCATCCCTGCGTGGCCAAGCTGCCGCGTTAGTGCCCAGCAGCTGAGCCACGAGAGCACGCCACGCAACCATCCGGGCACTCTGAGATTTCTCTGGTTATTGTAATGATTTTCTAGTGTCTCAGTCCCTACTTTCAGCCTATTACGCTCAGGTGCTGCTTTTTAGGGTCTTTTGTGCAAAAGCACGTGCTTTTCTGTGCTCCGCACCACGTGCACGCGGTGTAACCCCACTGCATTTTGCCACTTGTAATCAGATTTTCCCCTTCCCCCACCACATTCACAAGAGACCAAGCTCCCACCAGCCCCACGCGCGTCCCACCTGCGTGAGCACGAGCGCTCCTCGCCAGCCCGGATGGCACCGGCAGCATTTGTCGGTGCCTGCTGGAAGGATGCTCTTGTCTCTACCGATGATACAGGCGCACAAACCCGTTGAGGACGCCCACAGCCTCGCAAAGCCAAAGACAACATTCCTCCCGAGGGTTCGAAGAGCAGTGTGAGTGCTTCTCCTCTTGCCTCCCGAACGCTCTGCCTTGCCCTCAGGGCAACAGGCCAGCAAATCCCAAGCCTTGATCCTTGAGAGCAGTCAAAATGCTCAGCACCATCCAGGATTTGGCCCACCCTGATCTGGGATACCCTGATCCCACAGCTGCTCCCCCAGAGGCAGCTCCCAGCCGTCACCTCCACCCCTCACTGGTGGGACAGGGAGGTGCTGGGCAGTTGTGAGCTGCCTGCCCCAGCAAGAAGGTGCCCTCCTGCCTGCTCCTGCCTGCTCAGGCAACATCGCCAGGGCTGGTCCAGGTCCCAGCATCTGTCTCCTTCCCCCTCCCACGCTGGACCAGCTCTGGTTTAACACCTGTCCAGCTGCGGAGAGATGGAAATCCATCACGGCATTGCCCTCTGCTGGTAATCCCTCCCGGAGAAACCTCTCCCCAAAACACCCTGGGGAGCAACTCCGCTGCCTCTGGCTGCTCGGCTGGGCACCCACGGCATCCCCAGGGCCAAATCCCAGCGGTACCACTGGCTGCAGCTGGTGGGACTGGGAGAGGAAGATCTTCCTCCGAGGCTCGGCTGCAGGCTCCGGCAGGCGGCTGTGTGCCCAGGAGAGCAGCCGAGTGACTGGGCAAGGGGACTGGAGCCTTTCAGGGGCCAGCTTCACCCGTGGGGAAACGCAGAGCTGAAAATTAAAGTGGGGAAAAATGGGTTCCATCATTATCAGTTGACAGCCATCAACCCTGTCACAGAATTAAACTATTGGTCTCTATTTTACAGAAGTTTAATGCCGTTCAGGAGAGACAGAAATTATTTTGTGGTTGCAGACCTCATTGGGACATGTTTTACAGAGCAGGGGGATGCCTGGCTGACGGGCCACCGCTGCTTTTGGGCCCAGGGTGACCCTGACCAGGTGCCCTCAGCAGCATCACCAGCCCCCCGTCACCTCCTGCCCCCCCGGTAGCGGGCAGCCGCTGGCAGAGCACCACGCAGCCGGGCCCCGCTGCTCAGCACGAGCAGCTTTGTGCCCACATCGCGACCCGTCGCAGAGGGACGGAGCCTGCGGCAGCACCCTGTGCCCTGCTCCCAGGCAGCACCCAGCCAATGGGTTAGTGCCTCCCTGAACCTCAAGGGAAGAGCCAGGAAAGGTGGGCAGGAGCCCCTGCCGTGTCCACCAGCTGCGCCAGCGGCCCCGGGCAGGAAGGCGGAAGGCAGCAGCCGCACAGTGCGCAGTGGTGCCAGCACGTCTGTCCAGAAATGCAGTTTTGCCTCCAAGCGTTCAAGCAGGATATTGCACGGACGGCGTTAGCTGGTCTCATCCTCCTGCACGCCACAGTACAGCCGGCAAATTGTGTTTGTGTGGTCGCTGCAGCAGGCTGGATCGACATGGAGAAGGGGGATGTGCACGCACAGATGTGTGTGTGTGTGTGTGTGCGTGCATGTGCAAGAACAGCAGAGAACATGGAACAATCCAGGGCAGCAGGACAAGCTTTTTGGTTGTGCCTCTGTGCCCCACTGGTGCCCAGGACATTTGGGATCCTCAGACCGGGATGCTGCCCACCCAGGACCCAAAAAGCTCTAGGAGGCTCAGCTCCACCTAACCCCAAACCCATCTCTTCCCTCGTGCTCAAGGTGAGTCCCTGGGAGCGGCTGCCCCTGGCCGAGGAGAGCTGCGAAGGCGGCTGATTTTAGAGAACTCACCGTGGATGGGGAAGATCCGTCCGAGCCATTTGGCACTGCGTGTCGTGTCCCTCCTCTCTGCTGACCATGGTCTGGATCCCTCTGCAAAACCTCCTCACATCGTGTGCATGGAGCCCGTCACGGAGGACGATGGGGAACTTACCCTGTTAGCACAGCAGGTAACGAGAACAGGAGCACGAGTGCAGGCGAACAGCTAAGGAAACAGCAAAGGGCAGGAGAAACCCAAGCACAGCAGAAGGGTGACATGCACTGGGCAGAACGGCAGCACGAGCTGGCCCAGACCCAGCTGGATCCAGCCAACCATGCCTCCTTCACACGTGTGGGACAGCCAACAAGGGATGCTCTCGGCCACAGCTCCGAGATGACATGTAGGAAGATGTCACTGGGTTCCCATAGTGCAGACAAGACAAGGGGAAACCTCTGAAAATGCCCTAAAACAGGGTCTCCAAATCCTGACAGACGACCAGCTCAGGAGATGTCCAGCAGAGCTGAAACGCCTGGAGTCAGGGGAGGGAGGGACGGGGATGGGCTGCTGAGAGCCACAAGATCTG
This sequence comes from Balearica regulorum gibbericeps, assembly GCF_011004875.1. Taxonomy (NCBI): domain Eukaryota; kingdom Metazoa; phylum Chordata; class Aves; order Gruiformes; family Gruidae; genus Balearica; species Balearica regulorum. The sequence continues at coordinate 2,507,437 of NC_046199.1, forward strand.
GAAAGCATCACTTTGATTTAATGGACCTTGATGTTTGAAAATTAAGTCAAGAGAGCTCTTTTATTTGCCACAGGGCTGAGCATAAGCCGAACGCGAGCAGGATTTAGAGGGGGAAGAGCTTTCCAGATGAGCAGAGTGCAATTTTGTCATAAGAACCAAAATAATGATAAAAATAACTATCAGGGGAGAAAGGCAACGTTGAGCGCAGCATACAAATGTTGAACTCCAGATCCTCTCAGCAGAGCCATAATAAAAGGGTTTAACCTATTATATCGATTAGCGGTATTACACCTCTTGAGTGAGAAGAAACTCATTCTTACAGACAGGCTAATTTCATAAATACGCTGCATTCAGAGGCTTCAATAAGCTGATCGGTTTTAATGAAAGAGTTGAGATTTAAATATACGTCTGCAAAGGGATTAGAGGGAGTTGCAACTCAAGATGAAGTCACATTGCCATAGTAACCCAACAGGCTGTCACACGCTGGGGGTACCCGCGGAGGTGTGGAGAAGCCCACGGTGCTCTAGCATCCCCAGGGGAGCCTGGAGGGATGGGCTGCCTGGGGAGGGACCCTGTGGCCAGCAGTGCCGTGGCCCTGGTGCGGCCAAGGGGCTGTCCAGCCCACTCTGCTTTTTGGGTGCCCCATGCTGTTAAACACTCACCTGTCACCAGCAGTGTGCAGGATGACGGCAGTGGCCTTGGGACCCTGGGAGGTGACGTGCCACAGGGGTTGTGCCTGGCAATGGAGGAGCTGCGGCATCACAGGAGCATTGATGGGTTTCTGTGGTGGGGTTTAACAGGGGACACAGGCAGGGTAGGTCCAAGCTAGAGAAGAGGAGGAGGAGAAGGAAGAAAGGAGAAGCACAAGCAGCTTAGCCCAGGCTACAACCTCCAGGGCCAGGCTGGCCAGAGGACAGCAGTTCTTTAGTGCCAAAACACACAGTCACAGCCCCAACCTCCCCACAGCAATGGAGACAAGGGCTCCCAGATGCAGCAGAGACGCAGCCCAGTGCACCCTGCGGCACCTACGTCAGCTGCTCCTGAGGGGCCCAGCCTGGTGGCACCCATCCATCCATCCATCCTGTGGCACCCACATCAGCTGTTCCCGAGGGGCCCAGCCTGGTGGCACCCATCCATCCTGCAAGAAAGCCCAGCAGTGAGACAAACACCAGGTCCAGAGCTTGAGGGTCAGTTCAGCGTTGGGTAAACCAGAGGCAGAAGCGACCAAACAGTAACTCGCATCAGACAACGGGGAGGTAAAGAGCCGGGGAGCTGTAACATGTTGCTGTGAGAGCGGGAAGCAGGGTTAATTCGGCAGTGGAACGAAGTCAGCTGTCCCCAGACCAGGACTGGGTCCCGGGGGGAGGCAGGAGCTGTAGGGGCACAGGTAAGATGCCAGGGGAAGGGGGAGAGCGACAGAGGTGGGCGGCAGCCAGCATTTCAGAGAAAAGGAAATCCCCAGGGCAAGCATGGCAGCTGATTTATGCCATTAAGTGACAGCCACAAGCTTTCACTCCTAAATGAAACACCATGCCCCGCACGTGTGGTAGAGTGCAGCAGCTCCTGAAGAAAGCTGGGAAAGCATTCCTGCTCCCTCCCATTGCAGCACCAACAACCATGGCTGAGACGGCACCTTGGCCCCTTTGAAAAAAGCCTCCTGCTTCCCACCACTTCCATGTCCACCTTCCCGAGCCGAGCACTCAGGTTCTCCCTGCCTGTAGGGAGCAGTCACATCTCCATCCGCCCCTGAAGCAACCACACTAACTGCTACCCCAGGGACTCGGAGCGGGTTCAGCCTTGCCCACGCTGTGAAAGTGAACTACAGCCATGTGCAGGCACTGGACTGCTGACCGCCGCTCGCTGCCTGCTGGCAGAGCCGGGCTCTGGCACAACCCCAGGAACCAGCTCTCAAACTTTCTTTCCCCAGAGCCGTAAGCCCCTCTCTGCTGCTGCAGACCCCACCAGCACGGACGGTGGCTGTGCAGAGCAGGGACCTCCCCAGAGACCGCTTTAACAGTCGACACACAGCAATTCATCCGCGCTGGATGTGAAACGCTCAAATTAACTGTGGAGATGACAAACAGCTCTTCCTTTTCTCAGGACTGGAGCCATTCTCCTCCCTGACACCAAGTACATTTAGCCACGAGCAGTAAGAGCAGACGTACAAACACAGGACAGTGGTGGCACGTCCGGCAGCAAAGCCTTTGGTCTGCAGGAGGTCAGCGACACAGCACTCGCTCCTGGGCAGCACTTCCCTGCAGACGAAGCAAAGACAAGGGTCTGACGACTTTTTCTGGAGAAGTCACACTTTCCCCTCAAACTCTTCAAGCACCAAAAAGTAGATAATACATTCTAGTGAGCATCTTGCTCCCCGCTGCAGCCCGAGATGGTTCCTGGTGTGCTACGTACCCAGCTGCCCCCGCACTGATTTGCTCCTACAGCACCCGGACGCGTGTGCAAGGCCAACCGCTCTCCAGCCAGCTCTCATCGCTCACGCCTGGCAAGTCCCACAAAGCACCTCCCCAGAGCCCATTACTAACATGCATTAATTAACAACCAAACTTACTAACGACTCATCAGTTAAGCAACTGGAGAGTGATTTGCCACCAGCAGCTGATGAAGCCACTCTGATTTCCTGCCTATTTAACATTACACTGAAGGTTCCTGCAGTTAGATGTCTGCATCTTAAAACAGTCCCAGAAAGAAGGTCTGATGCAGAGACGACCAGGAAAGGCACACAGAAAAGCCATTTATACATCTGGAAAGGTAAAGATCCAGTGACGCCGCAGATCGATTTCACATAAAGCAGTATTGGGCCGAGCTATGGATTTCCGTTATTCCTGGGAGAGAACAGTGCCTGTACAACACAAGTGCTCTCCAGCCTTTCAGCACCCACCTTGCAGCAACATCTTTCCTGACTCCCCCAACCCAAACACGCAGCATAAATCCAAAATGCTTCCCTGTCGCTCCTGGGGAAGGTGTTGTGCTTCCCTACGGTCAAAGTACAAATGCAATGTCCTGGTTTCCCCACCTGCACAGCAGTGATGACAGCCGTCCCCTCTGCCAAAGGCTGAAAGCGCTGTAAGGGAAAAGCAGTACTGAGGGCCATCAGCCCCGAATATATTTTCGCCCTGCTTTAAATGTGGCCGTCTCGTACACGCACGCAACATCGATAATGCTTTTCATCTTCCCTATAGGAAAAAAACAAGGATTAACCATAGACTGAAGATACACGGATCCCAGTTTTCTGCTTGCCTCCTTTAACACAACAGCAGCTGCAAATTAAGCTGCCAGACGAGGGCGAGTTAATTGAGAATAGTTTCCTAGCAGGACCTGACTGCCTTTCCTAGGACGGGGAAATCCTGGGCAGTGAGTGCACAGCTACAGAAAGCCTGCTGGCAGCTGATCGCTGCTTCCTTTTACACTGCATCTTGGTGTTCCTTACAGGTAAGTTCTGCCCACCGAAGGAGTCTGAGCAAGGCAGAGAAATGTTTTACTCTAAGCATTTCAGCTATTCACTGCTATTATGCAATATATAAAGGAATTCAGTGATATTCAAAGCAGAAAGGTGATTGGTCCTCAGACATGCTAATAAATTGAAGGATTAAGAAACCATCCCATCATTTATTAAAATGATCAAGAAAAATAGGTTGTAAGAAATAAGGTTGTCCTAGCCGTCTGGCCCAAAGTAAACAGGAATCATGACACACATTATTGCATTTCCTTCTTGCTGTGCAGACTAGCTTCTTTAGTCACAGCAATTGGCTAAATGAACAGGAAAGAAAACATAACACAGGAAACAGCTGGGTTGCCAGGTGGTGCCTCTGTCACTCAGTTTCTGATCTTCCACATCAGTAACCTTTGAACCATTAACAGTGCTGATGGGATTTCTTTTCCCTCTCCCAGCTACACCTGAACACTTCTATTAAGGCACTTCACTCCTCTTGAGGTGCTCACCCCTAACTCCTATAATACTACTGCTTTGAAATGCAACATTTGTTAGCACAGTGCACAGCAGGTATCATTTCTATGACAAAAAATATAAATCTGAGGCTCCCAGCTCTGTCCCTAAACCTGTTGCTTCTGCTATTAATTCAGCTTTGATTTCTCCTAAACGTGGAGATTTTGACATGGTGGACTAGAATATTATTACAGTAAGAAAACAGCTATAGCAGCCCTGTGGCAATTTCCCTCAGCTAAGACTGTATTGTTTATACAACTAAGCTATAGTCGCACAACCACAGTTCAGCTAGCTTTAAAGAGTGTATGTCACTCATGTGGAAAGAGGCCAAACCGCACATAAGTTATAGTCAGATGACTTAAACATCACAAAAAAATTGACAACAACAGCCACAGATGAAAATTAATCAAGATATTTAATACAGTGCAATCCATAGTAGTTTCTTAATTAAAATAATTGTGTGCATGTATCTGAATGGGTTATCAATTATCACAAAAAAGCAATAAACATTGTAGTGCTATGTAGAAAAATGTACAACTGAAATTTAAATCTTCCCTACTTCCAAGATAGCATTTGTCAATTGCAAATCATTCTCACCAATTAAAATGGGAATAGTGACTACATCGTTGCGGTGACAAACACAAGGCTGGCCACACATCAGTCGAGGGATATAAATATAACTTGCAAAGAACTAAAAACCTAAAGCATTCTTGCACCTAAACACAATAAGAAGCCGATGGTGGCTCACGACTCTTCCTGGTTTTAAATGCCTTACAAGACTTCTAGACACACTAAAACTGACTTAAAATTACAGAGTGTTTTTCAGCTTATTTCAATTCAATATGGCCCAAACTTTTGAAGATGAAGATCCAGCAGTGGCAGCAGCACAGTCCAAAAGCTGAATGCTTGATTTTGCAAATACCTTTTTACAGAAATTCAACCGCATAAACTGCAGGCAATTCCCCCTGCTCCCCTTTCTTTCCTTTGTGCAGACCATGCTATGCAAAAAAACAGCAATGCAGTTCCCACTGTTTTGAGTTAAAATTAAAGATAAAGACATTTTGCTTATGCTTTCTCCTCAACACAACACATTTGCACCCAGAATAGGAAATCAAAGTCTTTTTCCAGCCAGTTACTGCTGTGGTTACATGGTTCCTGCCCAAGCTTCCAGCTCTTTCATGTCATCATCCTCTTCTTCCTCTTTCTTCTTGGCTGCAAAATATTAAAAGAAAACAAATGAGTGGGAATCTTGACAGAACCCTGCCTCGATTCTTTGCAGGAGAGAAGCCTCTGGGCCGCTGACCTAACCAATAAATGAAGCACCAAATACCAGCAGAGAAAAACAAATACACAGGACCTTTTTGAAGTAAAGGGTGCCTTCTGAAAGAGCCAGACTGGGCTGAACTTCCTGATATTACCACTTTAAGTGGAAAGAGACAACAGCTCACACAGGAAGAATGAATGCAAACATGCATGAAGGTTAAGACATGCACACCAGCGGTGTGTATCGTTTCCCATAATCACCAAGCCTCCACGCAGAAGACCCCCTGTTTTCGGCTTCTTGTCCAACACCTCCAGTATTACAGTCTCTCTTCTACAAAAAGAACACATTCCTTATTCCATCATTAAGTCCTCAAAGTGCCACAAATGAGGCTACTGCGTTTTCATCTAGCTAGGTACAGGATTTGGAGACCTCTAACTCCTGTGTCAGTTCAAGCTCTTCAAGTGCTCCTCCTCTCCCCTCCAGCTCACTAGTAGCTGGTTGGAACTGAACGTTAAGCAGCAGTCTACGTGCTGCCCTGCTGTCATCTGTGGTCCTTCCAGGGGAGCAAACGCTGCTGTTTATCATGACATGACAAGTGCAGTTTCTGGAGATGAAAACCATTAACTCAGCGAAAAGGCTTTAACCCAGAAACAGCTGCAATAATTTTGGAAAATAGCAAAAAAAGATGTCATTTCCTCAGATGGTGTTTTTGTGTCAAAAGGGAAAAAAAAAAAGTCAAATAATTCATACTCAAAATGGTTTGTGTCATTCCAAATGAAACATTTACATAAGAGAAAACTGAGTCAACTTTAAGCCAAACTCAAGACCTATCATTTGTACAAGTATGGAATTTGTTTTCCTAAATTAAGCTCTTCCGGTCTCCGTTAAACAAAAACAGCTTTAGCCTGAATTTCTTCTGACATCAATTTAGCTGACAGGCAATGGCAAAAAAATTTCTCATTCAGACTGATTAAGTCAAAATCCAGACAGCTCCTGAGAACTGGAAAAGCCAGAAAGCTCACACTCATTTTCCATTCAATGAATAAAAAGGAGGTAATAAGAGTCAGCTCTACCGCAGCAGACACATTACTTATTTCCAAAAGACGTATTAAGTATGTACCTGCGTTGTTAGGTAAAGTAGTCCCTTTGAAAGTCCAACTCACGATTACCAGAAGTAAACTTTTAATCCCAGTGTGTATTAAGTCAATTTTAAGTGAAAGACAATTTAGGTTAAAAAAACCAAACAACCCACAACCAAAACCCACACAAAATCTCCACCCACCATCACCCCAGCATACCAAGGTTTTGACCTTGGAGGCAGTTTTATTTAAGTAAAAAGTAGCATGCCATTTAAATACATCAATGGAATTCTAATTTCCATCCAAAACCAGCTTAGCATAAATCGTATAAAACACTAAGTTGTATACTCATAGTTTTTACTACAAAAAACATTCGTTATTTTTATTATTTTAGGAAGTAGTATGTCTACGTAAGTCTTATGCTGTTTAGTTATTTAAATATGTGCACAATTACAATGCCTCTTACTCATGCCCAGTCACTTCTACCTGATACAATGCAAAAAGTATATTTGGGTTTAAGTCAGTGTGTTTTAATGTCCACACCCAAAGAACAAACCTCACTAAACCAGCTAGCAAATAAAAAGGTAATGCAGATGTTTGTTTAAACTATTTCTCCCACTGCTGGATTTGAATCTAGATAAAGTCTCAGATTTAAGATATTCTATTATCACTCGCTCCCCTCCCATCAACACTTGTCAGCAATTCCACCTAGTAAAACAAAACTAGAAAAAACACAAAACCAATTACATCAAAATAAAAGAACTATAATGTACAAGGAGCAAACTTCATAGCATGCCACCTAAAGCAGAACCTCGTTGCTTGGTAGTGTCTGCTGCTCCCCAGGTCCTTTTAAGCCTGGAGAGGCAGCAAGATATTTATAGATACACTGACCCATTGGGACAATATTCATTCTCTGGTTTTTTTGGACTTTTTTCCCCCCTAAGTAAGCACATGAAATAGAGCTGCAAAGTCTACAACTTATTCATAATACATTAAGGCAGATTCAGCAAACTAGACTAGTAAAGGTTCGCATCCCGTTAATGCATGCCAGAGGTATTCCAACTCAACTATATTTCACGAGGTATCATTTCTAGTTCATAGAAGAGTGATCAGTTCAGATTTAACAGCAGCTTTGAAGCATCTGTGTAAATACGAACACTTCTTGCCTGTTCTCCATGTAAAATCATCACACTAACTAGAATTTTCTAGATATATATGTTCTCTAAGACTGGGATGACCCTAAGTTTGGTGCTGTCTGGTGTGAGTACCTGCAAACCTTGGAGGCAGCAAGAGCTGTCCCCAAAGAGGGGAGTCTGAGGTGAGTTCCTCCCGAAAGCCAGAAAAGCAGGGATCAAATTAAAACACAAAGCAGCAGCAAGAAAGCACGGTTCAATGTGAGTATCTGAACCAGTCTGGGACTAATTCCAAGAGCTAATTTAGTCTCCATTCCCCCTTGTCAAGATTCATTCCCTGCTGGGCCAGCAGCAAGTGGTAGAAGGCTTCCTTTCTCCACATCCCCATACTACCCTGAGTGTCATCCATGCTGTAGATAAACTGGTAGCACTAGAATAGCTGAAAGCTTTTCCTGTGATAATAGCTATTAATTTTCGTGGTTCTTATGAAAGGCAGGCTACCCCCACGGAAAAACGGTAGTAGATGTAATTTGTGATTCATGAAGCAATATCAAGAAAACGTCTGCGTTGCCTGCAGCTACATCTCTGAAATCCGAGGAGCTTGCAGTTAAAACAGCATACTTTCTAACAACCCAAGATGTTTCTGGTAAAGGTCCATACATACCTGGCTTTGATGGTATTGATATTGAGGGCACATTTGGTAGTGGTACTGTCTCGGGACCACTTATTTCCAGCAAGTTTTTGTCTAGTTCTTCTTGTTCTAGTTCCTCTAGTTCTGCCATGAGTTCATCCTAGATTTTTAAAGGAGGAAGAAAAAAAAAAAAGTCATATTTATTATTAAGTAGATTTAGCTGGTCATATTATTACGGAAAATAACTTAAACACGTAAGATAAGAGCAAACTGAGGAGATGAAGAGTCTGAATCTCCATGTGAATTCCTGTACATGGTCTCTTGGAAGGTGAGGAGGGTGGGGAAAGCAATGAAGAGAAGAAATCTAAGTCCAAACATTTTCAGATTAGCAATCCAGAGCATTCTCAGCATAAAGTCAGGGTTCCAACTGCTGTATGCACTGGTAGGAACAGCTAGTAACAAGTTCTAGGAGAGATTTTATATCCTAGTACTACACCTAGACACATGCAATATGCAGATCTTAAAAGAAAGATCTCGTATGAGTCACTATCCCTGAAGGTATTTAAAAGATGTGTAGACATGGCACTTAGTGACGTGGTTTAGTTGTGGACTTGGTGGCATTAGGTTAACGGTTGGACTCGATGATCTTAAGGGTCTTGTCCAACCTAAATGATTCTATGATATAAACAGAAGCAAATTTAAAGCATACCTCATCAAATTCTTCCCCAAATCCTACTGGTTTTGAGATGGCTGTTGAAATCTCATCTGCCAGCTCTTGCTGTTCTGCAATGTCCTGCATTAATTCATCTACTTTATCAATATCCCTGTAAAGGAAAGGAAAGAACTCAATATAATCACTTTCCCAATCAGCGCTTAAGACTGCATTTATTGGGTTTTGTAGAAATGCCACACCACGGTGACATTTTACAAGGTCCTTTCCCAAAACACACTTTGCATGCAAGTCTGAATTTTATCCCCCCCAGTCTCAACAAAATTATGCATCTATTTTTCACTTTTCTCTAAAAGCTCAGCTCACAGCCATTATATAGACAGACTTCATAGAAGAGGCTTTGTTCTGCATTACTGGTATTAATAACAATTTGCTCTGTTCCCTGATCCAGCATTATTACATTACATCTGGAATATTTTCTTTTGGAGCAAGTACAACATTCCCATAATGCAGTTTACCCTTAATTACTGCTACATACACAAACTCAACTGCACAGAAAGAAGTTTAAGTCTCCCCTTGAGGCTTAAAATTCTTGCTGCTACTAGGTGGATCTGTAACTGGTGCACCCTCCCATTTGCTTTAGACTACACTGGTGCTAGCCTTCTGTTGGGCAAAGGCAGCAGCTTTGTGCCGTATAAAATGGTGTCAAACAGAGAAAGCATTGATACTTGCATATTTTGTTCAATATGAAAATACATCTAGTATTTTAGTTTAAGTTATAGCCCTTTAAAAGAAGGCTTTGCTACTCAAGCTCTACCTTTAGTTATGAAACACCTGGCATTTAGCAGATCAAACAAGTGACAAACTAAAGGTCCTACGGAAAGATGCAGAAGGGAGTAACTTACATGTTGTCATGAGCAGCTTTCATAGCTTTAGCAGCATAACCCATATTCTTAAGCACTTCAGTGTTAGTATTGGCATTCTCAAGGGCTTCCCTCTGAAATTCAATTGTTGATAACGTGCCATCTATCTGTGCAAGCTGCTTCTCGTACCTCTTCTTACGCTTCAGGGCCTGAAGAGCAGCTGAACAACAAAGAGAAGAGTGGGATTTGTGAGATTTATGTCCCAAACAGCCATTCACATTTTGTACCAAATGCCACTCAGTACAGAGCAACGTTTAACACCTCCTATTGTTTGTCATCTACTTTTCTTCCTAAACTGAGTTGCCTAGCCCTTTTGTTTGCCTCCTCCAACAAAATTATTTAAAAATGGCCAGATGCCTGCTGTCCATCCCTTGCCACGTGAAGGATGCAAGCAAGAAGCAACTCAGGGATCGGTAGTCCAGTCACTCGTAACACACCACAAACCAGAGACTATGCTACAACCAGCAGGCTTCAACATGCGAGGTGATTCCCTTAAAAACATCTTCGTTCACCATCACCCCCAACACATCAGGGCACAGTTGTTGGTGTAGCACCTGCTGGGAGGAGAAACTTGTTCAAATACAAAGACAAATGTTTCTTCAGCTTTGTACTTAATGTTTTGAAATACACATTTGTACATATAGAGAAATATCTATACATAAACTTTGTGCCTGTTTCATATTACTCTTACTACAAGGTACTGTCCGCACAACAGCCTCTACTGATAGACATGAGAAGAGAGATGCCATTGCTTAAATTGGTTTGAGCAATTTGCTGTTCATAAGCACTTCTCCAATGCCTGCTCGTTGCAAGAGGAGCCCAGCCACGACAGCATCAACCCAGAGGTCCACACCCACAGGGAGCGTGGGAGGACTGGTCCAACTCGCTGCACAGCCGGGCTTCTCCAGCTCCTTCTGCAAGGCTCCGCTCCACCCCACCCACACAGGTATGCATTCAACGGGGGAACACAGTCAACAGCTAGCTCTTCCCGAGACACCCGGACACACAACGGACTGCTGCACAGTGAGCACAAACTAAATTTATATAAAATCTTGCCTGTATGTAACTAAAAGTTTGGTAGGAGCTGCAGTGGGGACAAGACCTACCAAGCACTGAGCGCTGCCTGCTGACAAACAAACACCCAGTATCGCATGGAGTAAGACATGAGTACAGCTTCCCTTCACGGTATTTCTGCCTCCCCTCTTGATATGAGCAGACTTTGCTGTGTGAGTGTCTTGGTCATGTAACACACCCGTATACTTCAAAAACTCAGCTCAGACACAAGCTGCTGTCCTAACAGCCTTGTTCTCGATTTCTGAGCTCGGCCATGTGCACGCTGCACTTCTTCAGTGCTCTAATCTCTGACTCATAGCAGGAAACAGTTAACATGATACAGGATCAGCCCTGCTAAAAATCAATGCCCTGGACCTCCCAACAGATCAGTCAGTGCACCAGGAACGGTGGCACATAAAGGCTTTAAATCTTTAAGATGTTATTTCAAACCTTTGTGTCCTTGTTTACGATTCCACAGAAGACTGGGGGGGGATGATGTGGCAGACAAGGAGTAGGAAATCCCATCAGCAGACAGCTTCCCTTATCTCCCCTACTAGAGAGATGACAACTTTGTGACAGGATGAGTACATTCCTGCAACAAACGCAAAATAGCTCCTCTCATAAAAGTGGATTAAGCCTGCAGACACCCTGCGTATTTTGTCAGATCCCATCTTGAGAAGCTTGACAGTCCTTCAAGGTAACGTCCTGGCATCCAGAAGCCCTACATATACCTTCAGTTCTACAATTGGTTAGGAATATGCTGCATTTGATTACTTTCAAATTACACTAATGTATTCGAGAATAGAAAAGTACTTTGTGAAGTTAGAGCTAAGCTTGTCGAACACACAAAGTAGCACAGGCTGATTTAGAAGTGATCAAAACCATAAAAGCACAGGTCACCTCGACTGTTCCAACACAAGCCAAAGACCCAAACCAAGACCCTGCACTGATTTTTCACTCCAACAACCAGTGAATCACCCCGCTATTTTGGGGCCAGTCCAACATCCTTTTGCATCGACAGCAGCTTTTCGCTTGACAGGAATGGGAACAGGACCAGGTTTTCATGTAACACAAAGGACAATGTTTGCTCTGCAGAATCAAGCACAACACAAATATCACCTGAAATATTCCAGCTTTATGCCAGATCATAAAGCGATGAGCAACATGACTGGTACATTTTGTCTGGTTAATTTTGTGCTAACGGTTTAATTAAGGATCTATGAAGTTACCTTACTCGGAAAGATAAAATAGTTAATAGACTGTGTTTATATATAACGACAGATGCTGGGAAAGTGTCAGACAGCGATAGGACATTCTTTATTGAGGATTTTGTGCATCACAGAGAACTACTGGCAAAACCAGAGATTTTATAACCATTACACAAACCCAAGGAAAGTACTACAATTTACGTACGGTTCTCCACTATAGCTTTCTCTGACAATAGCTATGGTTTAGCTACATTTCATGCTTGTGGATTTTTTTAAAACAAGCTGCTCAAACGCCAAACATTGCAAGGATCATTGCAAGAGATCTTGTGATGAGCAGCGTTTATCAGGACTGTTGGGTAACCCTACCCCTCCTGTTCCCACGCATGCCAGTTCAGTGCACCAGAACCGTGCTCCCCAGCCTTCACTGTTTTGTAAATCCTTTCCTTAATTTCTCACTTGTCTGTATGCATCAAGGCTCTTGCTCTTACACGGCACACGATCTTCTAGCTTGCAGACCTGAACAGGGATCCCCCCACAAGACCTGGAAGACGCACACATCTCCCCCCGGGTGCAGGCTGCAGCTCTGCCACCTGCCCAGTTGCTGCCGAACCTCCTCAAGCTCCTGCTGTCTCAGCAAAGCACCGACCACGCTCAGATCTGCTACAGTCGGAAACCTGGCACCAGACCCCTCCCTAGAACAGAAATATAACCATGCTCGTTTTAAAACTTGCCTTTAAAGTGAAAACTTAAAATGGATTTGTGGTATTTTGTAGGAACGTTTCCAAATTCTTCAGACCAAGTGTGGCTAAGGAAGACGTTTATATTTTCCCCTTTCCTCCGTAAGGCCAATGCAAGGACAAAGCTTCCCGTGGCCACAGTGCCCACTTGTACCTACCTAGTAGGTACAGACTAGTAGAAATGCCTGTTTCAGTAGCCTAAAAGGAGCACAGACCAATACACAGCCCCAGCAACAAACACAGGGTCGTGCATAAAGCTTCTGTGCCTGGACAGTTCAGCATAAATATTTAACACAGGCCAATTAACATCAAAGTGATAACTGAGTTTCTGCAACAAAGAAAATCTTAAACAAGAAACTGAAATTTCTTGCAGCTAGAAGCACTGAGGAATGTAACACAAGGTATTCAGTGCCTCAAATCAGATGATCACAACTTGCTGCAATTTATTTTCGTGTGTGTTTCCTTGCCTAAGTATCTTTTAATGTAAAGTATTTGCTTATAAGATTTTATTAAGCTGAAAAATAAGAAAATACCAAGTTAATTTACGTCACTCACATTCATTTCACCCTGCAAGTTTTGGCAATTGATTTCCCATATTCCTCCCCCCTACCCCAGGAAAAGGATTTGAACTTTACATTCAGGATTCTCCTTGTTGGAATCAGCAGCGGAGCCCTTGCACAGTGCTCCTTTCACGGATGCTCCCAGCCATCCAGACACAAACGCAACTCGGAGCACGACGCTCTGTACCATGTTCCCGCCTGCCTGCCCTCTACAGAGGGTGATGGAGGCTGCTAGGGTCTGGTGCAGACCTTTCTAATCAGTATCCATCTCTGCCACAAAACCAGATAATTTCTCTGCATCTAATTTTATAAAAAGGTTAATAAAAATGCATTTTATTTCAAGAGAAATATTAAAATCATGTTTGTCTGTTTAAGACCATTACAGTTAAGTTGCTGTTCCCAACTTAAGTCCTCTATCAGGACTGATTTTCCAATTTTCAGATATTTCTGGAGGAGCACACCACATCAATACCCATGTCTCAGAGCTCAGAAGGAATTTCTAGAGTAAGGGTCCATTTGGAGGCAAAAATGAGAGCCAACTCGCTCCAACCTCTGCACAGGGGCAGAGGGACTTACCCAACCATGCACAGGCAAGGGGAAGAGCTTCAAACTCCTGCCTGAAATGCAGAACCAGCAACAGTCATTGCTAGCACAAATAATGGGTCTGCAAATTTTACATATGTTGCTATAATATTTTATAGAGCAGTGCTATCTGATGGACGTGTACATCCGAGAGGGTGTTTCTACTTCATCTCCACTCTATTTAGGTGTGCATTTCTGAAAAGTGATAAGCAGTTGTGCTGCTTTTTTCCTGCAAAAGTCTTTACTATCTGCATAAATGCCTACTGAAATCTTATGTACTGCCAGAGTAATACATTTTTATTTTCATTGAAGTCAAAGCTATAAATACTTAACCTGAAGGGAATGACATTGGCTCTTTTTCTTAAAAAAAAAAAAAAATAATCAGTTTCCAGAACTTGACATAAATATGAAAAAGAGACAGTAGCCTAGAAATACATCCTTTAGCATTATGCACATCCAAGAAATGTATGTGCATTTGAAGTCAACATGTAACACAACCCATCTCTGCTCTTCACAAAGACTGCTATCACATTAGGTAGCCATGGAAGAGGCAGGCCTCGGGACCCACACCCCTAATTATGACTTTACTGCTTCCAAGATAGTAAGTACATAGGCAAGCAATGTCATTTAATACCCAGCCTTAACTGCTGTTGAACTGCTTCAGCAGGACCTGTAACCATATATTAAGTTTAAAGCATTTATTCTCTAACATAGCCAGACAGACGTCACTCACAACCCAGAATCTGTTGCTGGAGTGATCACCAGCACGTTTTTCTAGAAATGGCTAATATAAAAGTTTTCCAACAGTGTGATAATTTCCTTATCTTAGAGTAAAATGCTATACGAGATTACAAGATCACTGGACTAGACTCTCACAGCAGCTTCTGCAAAGTGCCTGATATTCCTAAAATCCCAGCCTGGTTTGGGCTGGAAGGGACCTCCCAGCCCATCCAGTCCCACCCCTGCCATGGGCAGGGACACCCTCCACTAGCCCAGGTTGCCCAAAGCCCCATCCAACCTGGCCTTGACCACTGCCAGGCAGTGGCAGCATTTCAGAGGCTCAAAACAACTAAGAGCCGATGCTTGTTCTCACCATGTTGTGGCTGTGTATTTCTTACAGAAATAGCTGCCTTTATACATAATAAAGCACAGAAAGATCCTTACTACGATCTCTATGTGTTGCTAATTACTTAAGCACAGCTTGTAAGTCCGGTGCATTGCAGACAGTGAGTACGGAGCAAGGCGCAGCTCTCGCAGGATCGCTTGGCACGGTGTTACTCTTGCACAGAGCTGAAGGAAACCCTCTGTATAAAACCCCCCCCAGCTCCTAGGCACCAACTTGCAACAAAGGACACCAGAACAGGTACAGGGAAACAACAGGCAGTGTCCCTGACCAGCACTCCGGGTCCTGTGAGCAGCCTCCCCTCGGTGAGAAGTGACTTTCCACTGAAGTCGCTCAATAACACCAGAAGTTTCTCCTCCCAGAGCATCCCGCCTTTGGGTGGGGGTTCACTTACTCTTGAAATATCTCTATTACACATAAAAACAGTAGTACCAGTTCAAATCACTGGCTGGTTTAGGAGGAGATTTTTGTCCTGGGCCACCCCCTCCCTTTTTTCTCCACACTCTTTTTTTTTTTTTTTAGCTCAAACGTCCCATAGGTTGCACATGAGGAAGAGACAGTAGCTGCTAAACCATTTTACAAGAACAAACTGACAGATTACCCTCCTGACCTGCTAAACAGCCACAGACCAGAAAAAGCGATGCGAGAAAACTGTTGGTAGACTTAGAATTTACTATTAAAAAAAAAAAGTTTAACATTTAAGATACCCTTCACTTAATGAATCAATGCAGACCCAATGACAGGAAAAATATTTGATCATTACATGGGAAGTTCGCTTTCACAAGACGACAGCAAGAACCTGCCAATAAACACTCAGTATTTTAGACAACCTTTACAACCTGTACCTTATCCTTAACAGATGCAGTGGGTGTTTTAACTTGTAAGTCCAATGTGCACGATGAATTACATGCACTTAAAATATCCTCTAAAAAAAGCAACAGCAGATAACAAAACTTAAGTTGCACTTTATTTGAATTTTAGTAAAGTTTTCAGCAGAATACATAAAATATGCACTAGGGAAAAAGCAGTTTTGTATATATGCTATTACAATTAAATTAAAGGTAATACATTTAAAACTAAGTGGGTGTCTCCCGTCATCCATTAGGAGACGGTGAGCAGACTCAAAATGATCTTCTCCATATGACATTTTGATATATTCATTGTCTTTATTATCAGCTATGACTGCGATGTTGGAGCCAATTTTTATTCATAAAGATTTTACCACAGAACTCTGACCAGTAAAAATTGATAGAAATAGTTTATGACCTCTTTGCCGTTGGCAAAGTAATATAAAATGTCTCAGTGTTAATAAGCATCAGCTTCTAATCTCTGCAGTACCTTTTTACACAGAAATTCTCACCAGAAAACATCAGCTTCCAGAAAGGAGGGCAAGTCCAGTAAAACAGCAGCTGAGTCAAAAGCCGTTAGATCTGGACTGTCTGCTTCAATTACTTGAAGGTAAAAACATGTATAAGAGTACATTTAAAGAAAATTTTACAGCATTTTTAAGAACTCAAACTTTTTAATGCATGAAAAGCTATTCCTTCCTCTTTTTTTTTTTTGGTGGTGGTGGGGTGTGTGTTTGTTGTCAAATTTTTTATTTGAATTTTTTTTTATTTACTTACAGTCTTCAATTGATGAACTGCAGAATACTATTTTTAATTTCCTATTGATTTGAATTTCTGTGAGAGCACCCTGCTAGAAACTCCAGCAGAAGTTTTATACTTACCGTTTGACCACAGTGAATAACAAGAAGCCAAGGGTTTCATTATTATGCCTACCACGGCAGCACCCCGCCCTCCAACACAACTGATAAGCAGAAACTCGTGTTATGGTTTTATATAAGAAAATTATTATTATTAACAGAGCTGTTGTAAGTCTTAACATTTTCCTTGCAATATTTACAGCAGTTTGTTAGCGAAATAAGAAAAACGTTCACTGCGATAAGTTAGCAGGATAATGAAAATACAATTTTACTACGTAGTGCCGCATTCAGAGTGGAAAAATTGACTATGAACATGTCAGTGATCTCATTAAAAATCAACAGCTCTCCTGCAAATAAGTACTGCTTATACACTTGTAGGACAAGTAGTGTTAATGGGTTATTTATGCATACAGCAATTCTATTGAATTAATGCTTTTAGATATCATTAGTAGAAAAGTATAGATTAGTAGATAAAAAGCAAGGAAGAACTCAAGGCCTTTTTTTCTACATACTTGCAACTCCAAGTTTTGCTAGCAAAAACACGTCTCAACTCGAGAGGAGCAGGAGAACCAGTTACTTCAAAGAGCACTGGGAAAAACTAGGAACATAATTCAAGAGTTTCACTGAATTCCAAGCCACACTTATATCAAGGTCCACGTGTTTGTGAACCCAGGGAATTTGTCTTGACTGGGGGCTCATGACACACATGGTTTCTGCCTATCCAACTCCTGCCTCTGCAAAAATCAGCTAAAAATCACACTGATACCTAAATTAGAAAGGCTTCTCATCCAGAGGAAGATACATGGGTTAATAGCTCTGATTACTCCAATTGAGGGGAAAAAAATAACTTAATCTCCCATCTAATTCTTACATTCTCTCTGGCAAACAAGAAAAGCAATGGCAGCAGCAGAGATACCACTGCAGGAGGACATCAGCTGTATTAATATGGGATGAAAAAGTTCCACAGTAGCCTCAAAAATAGTGTACACCACGTCAGCCACGCCAAAACAAACAGTGCAAGATAGCTGCAGAGGAGCTTCCCAGGAGGGGGTCTCATGGCCCCTCAAGCAGAGAGCCCAGACACTAGAGATGATTGAGATAATCAGTTTAATAGTGGGTGACTGTCTTGCACATTATATTGTGTTTCCATCCATAAGTTGCTCAACAGAAAGAAGAGTCATTATTTTTGCTGTTTCTGAAAATACCATGGCATCTTCCTGGCGCTTGCCTCAGCAGCAAATTTAATCACGAATAACATCCTCAACGTCCTTGAAATAGGACAAACAAGAGGCACCAGTAGGTATAAGAAGTAATCCGCTGCCTTGCCTGCAGTGGAGTCCTAGAGCAGAATAGCTTAATCTTAGGCAGCAACTGCTCATGTCTCATTCTATTGAGAATTAGCAAACTGCCTACAATATCTCAAAAAAAATTCCTAAGAAGCAAAAAGGTAATTTAAAGCAATTCACAAATAGTCTCCAATGCTACAAGCAGATAAAAAGGTACATATAAATCCCACTAGTTTTACCAAACTTCTTTCACACCATTGAATTTAGCCATGAAAAAATATCTTTCTGAGGGATTTGCTAGCTCAAGAAACTGTTAACCAGCAGAAGAGTGTTCGTGAAGGTTCAAACCAAGCCCAGTGTAAAAGCATCCAGGGAATATCTTGCCACAACAGACCGGCAGCACGCACCAAGGAAGGCTCGTACCAGATGAGGTGAGCCTTACAAGATGCACACGCTGGTGTCTCTTACAACCACACACTGGTTTGGGTTGGAAGGGACCTCCCAGCCCATCCAGTCCCACCCCTGCCATGGGCAGGGACACCCTCCACTAGCCCAGGTTGCCCAAAGCCCCATCCAACCTGGCCTTGAACACTGCCAGGGAGCCAGGGGCAGCCACAGCTTCTCTGGGCAACCTGTGCTGGTGCCTCACCACCCTCTTAATTCTCTATTCACGCTCTTAGAGGTCGGATCTTTTCAGGGTGTTTTGAAAACCTTTCAGGGTATTTCCAAAACCACGTAACTACTCTAGATAAAACAGCTAGAGAGCACCCTTGTCCTGCAAGCCTCTGCCAGAGCAGTTTTGTTTTGCTGCTGTCTCCTGTTCTGGAAATACTTCCTACCCCTCCTGTACTCTAGCAGGGCCTTGCCCACATCCTGCACATTAGTGATATTTCTCTACATGAAAAGAAACGTCAAGACTTTCAGAGACAGTAACATACAGGCTTCCTATAAGGGACTGAAGAGGAAGAAAGAAAGCATGGCTGCTAAGCGGATACATAAGCATATTCCTAACTTGTTGCCCATTAAATACCCAACTACACTGAGCCAAGTTGATGGCACCGCACGAAATGTCAGAGGTCCGAAAAGTCACGTTTGACTTTAAGCATTGTGGTGTGACAGTGGTTGGGAGAGGTAGCCAAGCATGGTTAAAAATAAATTCACATCAACTCTAAGGCTCATACAGTGCAAAGGAGCATGATTTCCTTTCCCATGAGGATCACCTTCTGAGATCTAGGATGTCTTAGAGGATATATACAGGTCTAAAAGTCACTTTATGCTGAACGTCTGAAGTCATTATCACACATTTCCCCTCGTGCCAGGGCCTCATGTCTCCAGCATGGCCACCAGAGAGCAGCTCCCAAGTGCTTGTGGCAGCCCCCTGTGCTTTTAGCAGGGAATCGTGAGCACAGTTCAGTCTTGGTCCTCCGCTTATCCTTCTGTATCTGTCTACTAAACTTCTAATAAAGTTCCCAAACCCTATACTCAAAGGCAGGCAACCATTCCCAGCTCAGAGATGAAGCAATGGATTAAAACTACCCCAATAAAGCATCCAAACCCAGACAAAGAATACAAGAAAGTTTCTGTCCTATCTGTATTTAAAACACAAGATTACAACTTCCTCTTAAGCAAAGCAGTGCCAGAACATTTAGTCTACTGTGCAAGCGATTAAACTAAACTATAAACACTCCTGGTCTAAAAAAAAAAAAAAAAAAAAAAAAAAAAAAAATTAAAAAAATCTATGAATACAAAGGCAAAAAAAAAAAGATAAAGAAGCATCCTGTACAGCAGCAATCAGAGCTTTGATACATGCAATACCCAAACAATACACTAACCACTACCTTCACGCTGCTCAATGCTCTGATCAGCATCGACTCGACCTTTGCACCCGCAATTGTTGATGTTGTTCCACATCCCATAGCCAAGACGCACGGCAGATGTACTTGAAGCATAACGTACTTCCTTGTCACGCTCCCTTATTAGAAATTAGTCACAAGCAGTCATTTTCATACAGACCGCAGAAAGGGTGTTTCCGAAGGTCAGAATCCATGATTACAGTGCTATTTATTACTGACACAGCAAGTAACTCGCTCAGGCTGAAAGTTTCAGATGGAAACATACTGCACTTGTGATGTAGAACCGGCAAGCCTCCTCCTGGCCTGGCCTGCTTCAGGCAACAGTGGTGGACAGTCCAGAAAGCAAGCAAGCCTTCAGCCTTCAAAGTTGATTCCCCTGCCCCTTGAACATCAAGACAGTGATCCTCTGGTCAATAATCCTCTGTAAAATAATCTCTAGGTGAGTCTGGGGCAGTTTTGTCCAAAAAAAGGCAAAAAAATGCCAATTACAGTGACATCTGAAGCCCAAATAAGAAAATCAGGAAAGAGAGATCCCAATTACAAAGAAGTAGCCAATGGTTTGTTCCACCCAGGAGCTAGAACGAGCCTAAGAAACGCCAGACCAGCCAAGATCATCTAGACATCAAACCGTTATATTAAATCTGATCCACCCTCTGGAAGCAAAGCAAATACCGTATTTCCCAATTTTCAGTGTTTCACTTCTTGTGGTCCTGCATGTCACTGGATAATGGCAGGGGACTGCAAGGCATCTCCAAAGCTCATCTAGCCAAAATACATTTCTTCTTTCCAAATAAAACTTGCTATTTTCTAAGGTTGCTGGGGGAAGTTATCCTGCCTTATCCTTTAAAACTGCCCAGTAACTTTGCTGCTAAAAATCTGTCCCTTATTTCACATTAGAATTTTCTAAGTATATAAAAGGAGGTAATTATTCAGAATTCAACAAATGTTTAAACTTTTAGGGTGAGAAAAGTATGTTTCTTAAGGACTCTATGGGATTCTCACACCCCGCAAATGCTCTTTATGGGTTTTTGTCTTTATTTTGTGATTGCTGAAGATACCTTTTTAAAGGGAGTTCCAGTGAAAAACTATAATCTTCCTGTGAATCCCTGCCAGAAATGCATCAGGTAGAGGTTCAGCTCCACAAGAACAGAAGTAGCTCTCCTTAAGTATCTCAAAATGTTCTTTTCTCACAGGGAAAAAAACCCAAACATGCAAATTCCCTATGCTTAACTATTTTTGTGATTAAGTCACAAAAAACTCAGAAGATCCTACCCTTAAGTGGCCCATTTCAAGACCTTCTCTTTCTGGGGAAAGAAAGAATTGGCTGCCTGGGTAATCCATCATGCATCTTACAGCTTTGGGCAATTATTATTAGAATGTTGCCAAGTCTAAGAATTTAGTTGAGGCTGTCATAATATTTAGCATTTCTCTTAACATCTCATCTGGTGAATTTATGCTATTTTGAGATGTGAAAATTTAAACTTTTTTCATGAAAGCTCAGACTCCAACACTAACAACTAAGGGGAAAAAGTTGAAAACCCAAACCTTTAGCAGCCCAGAAGTTATAAAGCAAATAAAACAAGCCATATTTATTAAAAAAAAAAAAAAGTTTGTACTTCTCGAATCACCCCCTCAACACTTAACTGGCAACACTGCAGTTAGCCTTGAGGCCAGAACCAAATTGCATTTTTTAATGGCAATGCCAGACTCCAAGCCAGTGATCAGCTCCAGGAGCCAGTTTAGCAGTAAGCATTGTTACTGCTGCCCTCACATCACAAATTGATGGTGCTGCCACGGAAGCACCTACCAGAAGAGCCTTTCTACCACTCCGTCTTCTCCCAGGACGTTGCACGTGCTGAGCCCACCACAGTGATGCTGTCAAGACATTTTATTAAGGTACCTTCAGGGGAGATGTAACGACTGTGCACAGTTCCTAGTTAGCCTGCTATGAAGTTTGCTTTCTATCAACTTGGTTTATTTCACAACTAACAAAAATCACCTGCAAATTTCTGAAAAATCATTGGCTGATGTTCCTGTCACCCTGGCATTTATGTTTCTTTTCAGTTCCACTATATCAGAACCACCTCTGTGCAGTCACCTGGAAGTAAACACGACATCCTTAAGCCTGAGTAAGCTTCTGCCAAGCCATGAAGAGCAATACAATCTGGGTATCTGGAACACTTAACACACCACCACAGTAGTGAAACAGCCAGCATGGCTGATGACAGCCTGATCAGAAAAAGGAACTCCAAAAAGACAGGTTTTACAGTGAAAAACGTTGCAAGTCTTTGCATGCATGGAGTAACCCGCAATAAGTATCCAAATGACCGCAAGATGCAGCTACATGGCCAAATTCACTAACGGGCACTATCAGGTTAACCTCAAGGGGTTTGTGCCAGCAGGATGGTGACCACGTTATCAAGTCTCTTGGTTTACCTTGTGCCTAAACCAACTCTTGAGTCAACACATCAGACCTACTGGATGAGGGACTAGAGGACAGAGACCTGTTAATCTTGTATTCTGTTTTGAAGCAATTGCTGTCTGGAAAGTAGCTGCAGTGGAAGGTGGTACTATCTGGTTATTGCTCCAGGTATGATCCTGCAAGTGGGTTAGCACAGTCCAGGATGGACCATCAGTTGTACCGACACACTTGCTGACTCGGTTCCCTTTATCTGGGGAAGGGTAAGGAGCTGGGGAAGCAGCTGACTGCAGAGGCATAGGTTGGTGCAGAAGCTCAGAAATGGGAAGGGAGCAGTCATGAAGGTCTGTACTGAGCTCAGCCCTTGCCTGCTGCACACAGGGATCACCATGCACGTCCCAGTGGGTGCAAGAGAGATGGCTACCCTGGTTATTTGGACAACGTCAAACTTCCATCGTTCGCTGCCAATCAGTTGAGAGTTGCAAGACAAGAGCTGTCTGTATAATTACCCTATACTTGTATTAGCCCCTTTAAAAATGGGTAGTGGCAAGGCTTCATTGAAACAATGAACCCGGAGGAAGCCATAGCAGACCTTTTCCAACTGGGCTTCCAACTGCAAGAAAATTACGGGCAGAACTATTAGTGCCTTTGCCCCAGCCAGGTACTGAGCTTCACAGAGGGGAAACCTCTGCTCTCCCGTGTTACCCACCAGCAGGTCACTGTGGCTATTTCACTGCCCTCAGTACTGGCCACAAGGAAGGTCTACAGTGCCCCCACATTCCTCACCTGCAACCTGGCCCCATCCTTGGGAGCAGACTTGCCTGCATCTGCCAACATCTTCAGTAACTATAACACTGCTTCTGCTTAAAGACTCAACCAGGATGATGACAAGCAGAACTTGTGAGCTACGTGCTGCGGCACTGGGTTGTCTGAGGAAAAGGCAAAGGTCTATCAGCATCTGATGGGTGGCCTATTTAGGATTCTCCAACTGCATCCTTTTTGTTTCAGGCACGTTGTGCCGGGAGTTCATTTGCTGGACGCCTGGCTACAAACTTCACAAAAGCACATTAAAGCATGCAAGCTGCTCCAACTTTTAGTTTTCCAAAAATCATCCTTTTTTAAGTGGTCTGAGTAAACAGCAAGAATTTACTTCACACCCCACCACCTCCCACACACACACTCTTTCAGAGCCTTGCTCGCTGCAGAAGGTCAGGCCACATCCTCCCCACTCATACCACTTCCCATGCAAAGTCTCTCGAACAAGCAGCAAGTACTGCCCCAAAAAACAGAAAGGGAATGTTAAAAACTTTGGGGTTGTTGGTTTGCTTTTTTTTTTTTTTTTTTCCAAAAAAGATGGAGATTTCACAGGCAAGAGCAAAAAAGCTGCCAAAATCATCACAGTGGTCTTTTCCCAGCTAGGCTCAGTGAGTACCAGCAGCCAGTGCAGCCCCAGCCTGCCACTGCTCCCAGCAGGTACGAGCACCCGGGAGCAATGCGGAGCACGGCGTGCAGGCAGGAGCCCCGCTACGTGCGGGCAGGAGAGGCTGGGCTACCAGAAAAGGAGACAGAGAGGCACATGGGCGTGCACACCTGAGGTACGCCTTTTGCAAGGACGTCCGCTCAGTCCAGTGGTACGGGCAACATGGTCTGCGTGAGCACTACAAGAGTTTAGAGGTGGTGGTACCCTCCTAATGTAGGTCATTCATGAATGCCAAAGAGCAATGGCTAAACAGTTTGGGCAACCAAAAGAAAAAAAAAATCCTTTTCCTGGACAGCACTGGCTGCAGACTCCTCTTGATGTGACACTGTCCCTCCCTTCACCGTGTTTAATTTATCTCCTGCTCAGCAATGAACCATGGCCACATCCTTCACCATCACTTCAGGCCTAGAAGCACCAAGATTTGCCACGTAAGGAGTAGCGACCGCTTTTAATTCCAGGCCCCAATACAGCACTTTCTTACGCTGACCTGTCTGCCGAGCAGCGCTGTAGATTGCACCATGGACCATAGCTGAGCGCACAGCACCTGGCCATCCCCAGCGTCCCAGGAGGTCCAGCTGGGATCCTGTTGCATGGACCAGATGATGTTCAAGTATGAGCACATGGTTCTTACCAGAATCCAGACAGAACAGGCTCCACGTCCTCTAATCAAAGGCAAAACTGAGTGTAAACCTTGGCAGCAGGGAATATTCCCACCTCCCACCAGGTGGGAAGCTTCAGCTGTGCTGCTCAAGGAGAAGAAAGTGTCTGAGACAGCCACCGCGCACGGCCAAAGGGCAAGAACGGACTGACAGAGAGGCCTGAGGGACACAAGCACAAAGACTCACAACATCCTGGTCCAGACAAACATTGCACAACTCAGCACAAATTCTGCTAGTGGGAAACAACCTGGCAGTTTTCTGAACAAGACTGAGAAAGCAGAAGAGGGTTAAACCAAATTAGTAATTTGCATCACCTGCAAATTACAGTTTTGAACTAGCACTAGGAGCCCTTTAAGCAGGATTCAGTAACTAGGGCTCGAGCTTAATGAGGTAATAGAATCCAAACATCAAATACATTTGAGGAGAAAAAGTAATAAAACCAGTGTCAGTGTCTGCAAACATGCCAGGTTTTCCTTCTGCACAGCTTGACAGACAAACAGGCACAGAGGAAGGATGTATTGCATCAAATAGAGTTACCAAAATGCCTCTGGCAGAACCACAGTGATTTTTGTTTTTTAAAAGGTGTTTGTGAATCCCCTCATCCCTCCCAAATTGCTCTATACTACAGCAATCGGCCTCAAAAATCCTTTGTTAAATATAGGTAGGGTAGAATTGCAAACTAAAAGCATCCTTTTGGTTTTAAACACCTATTTAAAAAGACTAATTACAACACTTTTTC
Organism: Balearica regulorum gibbericeps; assembly: GCF_011004875.1. NCBI lineage: Eukaryota > Metazoa > Chordata > Aves > Gruiformes > Gruidae > Balearica > Balearica regulorum. The sequence continues at coordinate 2,532,502 of NC_046199.1, forward strand.
CAAGTTAATGCTCAACTCATGCCAGCACTGCTATCAGTACCCTTGCACTGACGCAGTGGTATACAGTTAAGCACCTGGAACTCAAAGATGTATTTTACATACACTGTGACTTAAAATGCAGAAAAGGCAGACTGAAGTACTACAAGAAGGACTGGATGGTGTTTGGTGTAGGACTCCTGCTTTCCCTACATCAGCATTTTATGATTCATGGAAACGAAAACAGGTTCACATTATTTGGTTCTGGGAGCAGAGATCACTTCTCTTGCCAAATGTCAAGCAGGACCTTAAAAACACGTTCACAAGCAACGCATTAATGTCCAAGACCTTACATACATGGTCACAGGTCATCCAAGTCTTTGCTCGTACCCAAGCCTGAGGTTGCAGCTTTCTCCTCCTTGAATTACAGATCATTGCAACATTTTTGAACCACTCAAACTTCTCAATAAAAATGTCCATGCCATCATGCAGCCGTGCTTCCATTTTCTAATTAACAACCAGCTAGCCCCCTTGCTGGGAAAGCACACGTCACCCTCAGATTTTATCACCCTCAGATTTTATCACTAGTAATACCTCTAAGCTGTCCAAGCAGAGGACTGTTGCCAGGCGAGGCAGAATTGCCCTCCTCGTTCCAGTCGCATTCCTGACTCTCTCCTGCCAGCTCTAGCGTTTCTGCGAGTAAGTGTGGAAAACAACTTTTTTTTTTTTTTTTCTTTCTTTTTTAAGAGTTAGGTTTTGGCTGGATCAGCAAACTAATCCAACTCATGCACTGCCCACACAAATGCTAACACCAGCACAAGAGGACAGGCAGCACAAGGTTCTACCGCTTCTGGCAGCCACATCACTCGAGACCACGGGTGCCAGTTCCACAGCCACGCCACCAGCGGTACATCTCAGCCAGGTTACGGAGCTGCTGCTGAAAGGGGCAGGTCTGTCTCCTCTCCAGTGCCAGACACAATAATCCTCCAGCAACAGGCAAATCAGTTCAGCAGACTGATGTAACAGATAGTGGATGGTAAACAGTTAATTTTCCATCAGATCAGCCAGCTGATCTGACCTAGCTGTGGCAGCGCTGTGATCTATTGTGAGCCAGAGGTGGGCATAAAATCACTCATTTTGGCTTCAGCCTACACCCAACTTTCTTGTTTGTTGGGTTTTTTTTATGTGTGGGGTGGAGCATAGGAGTGTTCTCTTTCCAGGAAAAGCCTGAATTATACAGCAGGAACCTCAGCAGTGGTTTTACATCCATTTTGTATACTCAGTCACTAGTGCTGAAAAAATTATTTACAGCGAAAGAGAAACTTTGACATCAGAGAAGAAAAGCCACTAGCTAACAGAAATTAGAGTTGATAGAAAAATCCATGAAATGTCAGACTCCTGCTAAAGCCTGAATATATTTACTGCATATTAGCTCGACGTTAGCTTTTCACCCATTCCAGTATTTGGGGAGCTAGTGTTCATTACTGAAAGGATAAAATCTAGTGGCAGGCAGGAACATAACTGCATTGATTCACCCTAGATCTAAACTCTAGAGTGGACGACTTACAAAAGCAGCACCCTAGCAGAGCGTCAGGTTTCTCTCCCTACTGTAATTTTCACACTGAGACATAACTAGAGCTTTGAGTTTCCATCGGAAACAGACTGTGGAGTCGTTATACCCAAGATCAAGAAATTAACCCGTTGCTTCTTTGTGTGTGCATGCTATTTCTCTGGCAGCTTGGCTTTGTGCAACCGGGTAACAGCCACAAGGAAAGGAATAAAACTGGAGCAGCAGCGATTAACATCAGCCTGAGCTATCCTGAAACCAAATACTGAGCACCAGACCTTCATAACCCTTGGCAAGATCTAGCAGTTTGGTTTGTTTCATGAAGTTAAATACCCCAGATTTGATGAAACAACGCCATATTGACAAACTGGAGCGGAATAAAAGGATGCTGCAGCACAGTACTTCCATCAAGCTCAGAGCTGTGCACTTCTTTTGTTAAAGCAAAATTTATTTTCAGGACAGATGTAAAATCCAGTAAGATACTAGCTGACTGGTGTTCAAACTACGCTGTACTACTGTAACTGCCATTAACTTCACTGAGAGGAATAAGTCCACTACTCATGAGCAAGAGCAAAAGTGCTGAAGAGCTTCTGGATGGGGAAAAAAAAAAAAAGAAAAACAACAGAACACATGCTGTTTGCAAAAGAATAGGCTGAACATCTCCATAAGGTAACACAAAACACAAGGATAACCCACTTTCTTCCCAGAAGATGGAATATTAACTTGCATCTTTTCAAGAAACCCTTCTAAAGACAATTGATCTTCTCCTCAGCAGTTTTTCATCCCATGGACAAAAAAATGACATGCACATTAAAGACACAACTGCTGGTCTCCCTCACACGCTGTAGAAGCGGCACAGGTGCCTTCGCACCAACCGAACGCTTGAAGGCTGTTGCCCTCTCCCTCCCCCAAGGCCTATTTTGAAATTGTGGACTAATGAAAAGGAATTAGTAAAGTGAAAGAAAAAAAAAATTCTACATATGAAAATGACTCTAGTTCCTTCAGAAGGCATGGTGATCACAAAATTGCCGCATCTGTGCGGCCAGAAAAGCATAGAAAGACCCTGAATAAAGGAACTTTTATTAAAAGTTGAAAGCCTCCCATGCTAAGAAACAACACAGACTGAGGATAGTTATACCAGATAGTTAACTTCAAAATTTCATGAGAAGTTGTCTGGTTATACAGCCTAGATATCCTAGATGCAGATTATGACAAATACACATGTAAAATAAGTTCATAAATTAGTAAAAACCTCCACGTGCCCGGGGCAGGCACAAGAACCAGAAGGCCTATAAGTTTCTGCGCTTTCGTTAGACTCCAGAAGTGCTGCAGGAATTAGTCAATGAGCCTTTAGAAACCCCGCTCACTTGGCACCCGAACAATCACCCAGTGTGCTGGAGAGCAGAGAACGTTTCCTTTTGTTACCCCAAGTGTGCCAGACGCCCATCTTTCCTCTGAGAAAACAAAAATATCATTCCGGGTTTTCCAAGGGTGGCTTTAAGCTTTCAGGTAAGCTCCCTGCCCCGCTGCTGCAGAGACGTATATTCTTCCGCCGGCTTTACCACAGCAGCTTCCATTAATGTCAGCACAACTGTCCAGCTGAGCTTTACACATATGCACCATCCACAGTACTCTTCTCTCTAAATAGCAGCGATATACAGAAATCCCCAGAGTAAAATGCTTAAGTCTCGCAGAACTAAGCTTAAGGATTCTTAAAGCTGTATTTTTTAAGAGTTGATCCAACAGTTTAAAAGAAAAAAAAATCCCTAGTTAATTAGCTTTTGCTCAGTTTTACTTAAAACATCCAACTATATCGAAGTATTTCCATTAAAAAGACACACTTTCACATATAAAACCAACATTCTTTTGTTTTCACTTAAATTATGGATTTTAGTGACTTTGCATCAAAACTACGTAATTTTTAGATTATAAAACAGCCTGAAGTCAGAGGGGGTAAAATCCAAACAGCAGCATATAAAAAAAAGCAGTTTGTTTGCGCTCAGCTGATGGCTGACATCTTGCACCCAGAATAAAGGAGTCTGTCCTGAGGGGAACTTACTTCCCAGCAAGCTAGCAGATAACCAGCTGTCTTTCCTAGCAGCCCAGTAATAAAAGTTGGCCTCTCAGTTTCAGAAGTCCTCTGGAAGAAAGAGTGTTTGTTTTCCACCAGAAAACCATCCCTAGCCCTTCTCCTTTTCAAGCTCCTTAATTACTCGCCAGGATCCCGTCCTTCTGCGAGACCTCCATTAGTCTGACCCAGAACTCCGCTACTGAATGGGCAGGTTTTTCTCCTTCCTCCACCTCCGAAGAAATTTAATCCCTCTGCTACCCAAAGCGCTCCAGAGCACACTGACGGGCTGCATGCAGGGAGAGAGATGGTGTTACGGCAGAGAAAGACAAAGCCCTGAACGACCAGCAGCAGAAAGAGAAGTTTAGAAGTTAAATAGGACCAGCGTAAGACAGAGGATGCAGAAACTGCAGAAGGGGAAGGCTAGAAAGGAATGTATTTTAGTTCTCCTTTTAAGTTCATTACTGAACTAGGCCAAAAAACTGCACAAGAAACTCAAGACTTCTTAAAACTCTTGCGTAAGTTTGATTTAGAAACTAGCTTAGTAAGCCTGAAGTCAGGCTCTGCTGAGGTCCTTCAGAAGACACCAGAGGCAGCAAGTGAGGCCTCTGCCCCGCTGCCGACAAACCCAGCACGCACTCAGGAGCTTGCTCCGTTCGCACTGTCACTCAAATGTGGTGCAAAGGGAGAAGGCCTGATACAGCACGCTGTTCTGAAGTTTGAAAGGAGGCTTAAAATGCTGACTAAAGTAGTGCTTAAAAGGAGAAACTGTTATCACTAATTACTGTAAATTAACCCTTGCTACTTGGCCAACAGTTGTGCGTTAGCAGCTCTCGGTGCCACAGAGCTGCACCTCCTGCTTCAAACCCTACCGTTCTGCTGTAACCCAGCACAAAACAGGCAACTTCAACGCAAAAATCTAAATACGCTTCCCTGAAAATGCCGCTTTTAATGACTGTTGTAAAACAAGCAAGAAGCTCATCAGAGCACCAAAACACGTAAGCTGACAGACCGTTACTGCGTATCAAGCACTGCTTGCAAATGCACGGCTAGACCTCCCCAAGAAGGCCGACTTCCACCTGGTGAACACCAATTTCTAACACCCGTTTATAAGCCACCTACAACTTTAGGATATCCTGACAACGATAAAAATTTACTTAACTAAATCCTCAAATGAAGCAGGGTTTCGGTAAAGAATTTTGTTTGTTAGAAGAAAAAACTACACCACAGTAAAGCAAGGCCTCGTTCCACGCTGGCGCACTGAATTTCCAGCAACACCCCGGCTTCTGCATTGCACTATTTTCCCAATCTCTCCCCAAAGCGATGCACACACCGAACAGAAAGCGAACTTCGCACTCAAGAGCCCAGCAACAGCGTGACATCGCTATCACGCGGGAGTGACGCGGCACCCACGTCAGACAGCTCCACGAGATAAAGGCTGCCCTTCCCGGGTGGGGGACAGCCTGCTCCGGCATAAACCTCGCTGGGGAAGGGCAGCAGGCCCTGGAGAGGGGGCTGCCGCTATAAAACAAAGGCAGTAAGCTACAAAATACAGCTACACGTACATGTCTGTGCTATACACACAGCACAACCAGCAACCCAACGGGCCGCCCCGGCCCTCCCCACTCCCGGGCAGCCGGGCCCGGCCGACCTGTTGCCGGGGAAAGGGGCGGCCCGGCCCAGCCTCGCCCGGCCCGGCCGCTCACCGCGCTTGTTCTTGGTGCCGTGCTTGCGGGCGGCCGCCAGCTCCTGCTCGATCTTCTTCTCCAGGAACTCCTGCTTCTTGCTGAGCATCTCCTCCGTGTCGCGGAGCCGCTGGATCGCCTCCTGCGGGGACGGGCCCTTCCCGGCGCCCTTCCCGCCGGCGCCCGTCCCGAACAGCTTCCCCAGGAGCCCCGACATGGCTGCGCCGGGCCGGGCCGGGCCGCCGAGGCTGCGGTGTGAGGCGAGGGCGGCGAGGACGGCCGTAGAGCACCGGTACCCGCTCTCCTCACTCCGTGCCCCCTTCACAGACAGACAGACAGACAGACAGACCGACCGCCCGCCCGCCCGCACACCCCAGGCCGCCGCTGCTCGCAGGACTCCCCGCACCCCGCCCGCCTCAGCCCGCCGCCCCGCCTCGCCTCCGCCCGCCGCCCCCGCGCCGCATACGGCTCCCAGCGTGCCCCGCGGCGCCGCGCCGGGCCGGCGGGCAGTGGCCGCTCGCGAGGGCTGCTGGGAGATGTAGTCGCGGCCGGAGCGAGGCGCCGGGCACGACGGGAAGGGCCGTCTCCCGAGAACGTGGAAGCGGCGTCGTGGGGAGCGCTGACGTCAGAGGTTCGGTGACGTCAGCGGGACGGTGGTTCGGGGAGAGGGAGGAGGCGGCGCCATGGCAGGCCCGTGCCGTGCCGTCCCTCAGCGCCGCGGCTGGGCTCCCTCCGGCCCGAGCGGTGCGAAGGCGGCGGCTGGGGGAGGACACGGGAGGCCCCCCCCGCCCCTGCGGGAAGGCGCCGCCCTGGGCCGCGGCCTGCTGGGCCCGGGCTGGGCCGGGGGAGGAGCCGCCGCCTCTGCCTCCCCCACCGGCCTTCCCAGGGGTTCCGCCCGGGACGGGCTCCGGGCCCACGGGGGCAGCGAGCCGCGTGTGCTGGGTCTGGCGGGGAAACGCGGAAGGAGCGCGAATGGCTGGGGAAGGCGGAGCTGCAGGGCCGGGACAAGGCTCAGGCAGGCGGCAGGGCACGCAGGGCCGGAGGAGGTGAACCTGGCAGCTTTGCCCTCCGGCCATCGCGCCGCCGGGGCCCGGAACGGAGCCGGGAACGAGCCTCCTGTCCCCGCTGCGTCCCGGGAAGTGACCTCCTCCTCCTCCTCCTCCTCCCGTGCATCCCGCGCAGCGGTACCGTCACGCTGCTGGCGGGTACGACCCGTAACGCACCGCTCCCGCCCTGCCGCTTGCGTGCAGCCCGCTAAGGTGTCGAGGTAACACGTGGCAACATTTCTTTTTTTTTAAACTTCCCTTTCTCAACTTGCCAACTTTGCAAAATGAAGTATTTCAATCTAGACTGATGGTTGTTTAATTGATGGTGACTAATTGCGAGGGCCTTAGTTCCTGGACACTTACTTGGATCACACATTCCGATTTGTAGAGGCAGTGCGGACATAATTCCGTGCTGTATGAGCACAGTGCCTACGTACAGAGCCCAGAGTCCAACGAAGAAATCGAGTCTTCAGTGCCTCAGCCTGGGACCAGCCTTTACCGGATACTTCTGTTTCTTTGTGCTTGGCCTCTATCATCTGTAAAAGTTATAAACATCCCCCTCTTGGCTCACACCGGTGGTGTGAAAACAAGTTAACTAATAACAGACTCGTCAACAATAGTAGTGTTTACTGCTGGAAATCATCCAAGAAAATTAATCATTTCTTTTGAGCAGGGTTGGACTAGTTAGTGCTCTGTAAAACCAGCCGGGACAGACACACCAAACGGCAAAGAGGCAAGACGGCCCCCATGACTGCTTATTGGGCAAGAGAGCCTCTTCACGCCCTCCGCGAGTGGGAAGCCGCACTGCGCTGGGAAACACAATTACAGACGGCCTCCTCATGTACAAGGTGGGAGTTTAGTGACAAAGCTGTGTAATGGCTTCTGCCTCATTCTACCTTATTAACATTGTAATGGCAGATAAGGAAGAAAGACCAAAAAAACAACCACAAGAAGAATCCACAGAGGCTTTTAGAAACCACTCCCAGAGCAGGAAGGCCCCCCCCCCCCCCAGCTGATGACATCAGATGCTGGAAGAGTACAAGGGGAGGTAGAACTTCTCTTCCTCTCACACAAGCATCCGCTGTCAGAAGTGGAGCCTGAGCACCCTGGACCTTTGTTCTGGTCCAGTATCGGCTCTAGTTCTCCCAGGGGCTGGCTCTGGCCCTGGAGTATTCCAGGGAACTTCCAGAAAATGCTAAGATGTTTCTGTCAGTGGTTTTTGTAAAGAAAACAATTGTACCCAGGACACAGGATGGAACCAGTCCTGTGGAAAGGTGCTCAGCATAGCCAGTGGAAACCAGGCGCCAGCATCTCAGACTGGCTGCCCTGTCCGCAGGGCTGGTGGAAAGCGGGGGCCGGAAAGCAAGGGCCAGGCCTCCAGACGGTGCCTCCGAGCTGAAGGAGTGCTGCACCCACACATCTTCATCTCAAAATAGACCCGACTGCAGCGCCGCAGCAAACACCAGAGACCACATAATGACACCGTACAGTGCGGGTACAGAGGGGAGGAACATAGGAAAAGTATATTTAGCAAACTATTTCCTGATACTCTTCCCCTCCTGTGAGAGCTAAGCATTTAAAACAAACGTGGGCAGATAAACTCTGCCCTTCAAAGCAGACAAGACATTTCACAGAAGCACAGAAACACGTTAGGAATGGCCATGTGGGGGTCTCTGGCCCAGCCACCGCCTCCCAAGCACATCCACTCAGAGCAGGATGCTCTGTTGAATTTGGTACTGAGTTCTCATGGCCTCTCTGCAGCCTCCTTCCTCTGGCCACCCTCTTGGCAGAAATTTCTTTGTATTGTGTCAGAAGTTGCCACATTCCAACAGGTCCCTGTTGCCTCTGGTCCCATCTCTGTGCCCCTCTGAAGAGTCAGGCTTCACCTTCTCCACCCTTGCCTGTTTGGCAGCTGCAGGCAGCAGCAAGACCTCTCCCTGACCTCTCCTAAAGCCTTGAATACCCCCTGTTCCCCCAGCACCCCCTTGTAAGCCCTGCGCTCCATTTCCTAACACCCGCCAACAGCAGGAGGTACAGAACCATCACAAAAAACGTGAAATGGGCAAGAAGTGCGTTAGGAAAGTGAGTGAGCAAAGCAAACTGGTGGCGGGACCCACCCTGACAGGAACTGTGTGACAGTCCTCCAGGGGTGACGGCGTAACCCATCGCGACACTGGGTGGCGTCTGGGGGCACGTGCCACCAGGAGGAGATACCACGATGGGCTTGGCAACAGCGCGATGTCTCTGCAAGCTGCTATTTTTAAGATTTGAGCAAAATTCACTGCAAGGAGACAGGAAGAGCACCTTGAGGTCAAGTGATGGGCTGGAGCTTGGGCAGGTTGCAGGCAGGCATCGGCATCAGGCTGGTCAGACCAGTAACGCTGGTTCCAACCATTTCCCAGACAGCAAGGCAGAGTTTCAGAACCCAGGACTGACAGAACCTGCACTCTGCTCTGCACCACCCCTGCAAACAGGCTAGAAATGCAGAACTTTGCAACTACAGACAACACAGCAGCTCATCACACAAATTTACCAGGTAAGGCTCAGCTCAGCTGGCCTACACAGGGAGCAGAAAGCAAGCAGGGGGGAGCAGAGCACCCTCCTTTACCAGCATTGCACAATGGTGATTCTCAGTTCCTGGGTTCGGTGCTCCTGTGCTGGCCGTGGGACTCCTACTTGAGGAATCAGAGAAGCCAAGCAGACAACAGATATTGTCCCAGTCGCACCAGACCTTCTAACACAGCAAATGCCCACCTGCCAGCGACCCTCTGAATCACAGAATCCCAGTCTGGTTTGGGTTGGAAGGGACCTCCCAGGCCATCCAGTCCCACCTCTGCCATGGGCAGGGACACCCTCCACTAGCCCAGGTTGCCCAAAGCCCCATCCAACCTGGCCTTGACCACTGCCAGGGAGCCAGGGGCAGCCACAGCTTCTCTGGGCAACCTGTGCCAGGGCCTCACCACCCTCACAGGGAAGGATTTCTGCCTCACATCTCATCTAAATTTACCCTCTTTTAGTTTAAACACATTACCCCTTGTCCTATTGAAACTACCAGCTGGCCCATAGGACTGAGCTAAGGGGACACGCAGGCTGCGAAGCGGCTGACAGAGAAGGCCACAGAAGTACCCTGCAGCAACTAGTCCTGAGCTGATCCTGGAAAACTGGCTCATAGAGGTATCACAGGTTTCCTGTGTGACCCTGAACAGGTCACTTCACCCAGGCCTTAGTTTCCCTTGCCGTACACAGAAGGTGTCACATTTAACTGTCACAACGATTGACCCATGATGTCTAAGGCACTTGGAGATCCTGGGATATGGAGAAAAACTATGAAAAGAACAGTGTGGAGGGAATACCAACCAGAGAGAAAAGCCAACGCACACGCATGGTCCCACCCACCGACTCCACAGAGCACACAAGGCCCATGGTGTTTATAACACATGTAGTACAGACAAGGTCATCTTTCTACTGATAAAGACAGAGAGGAGAAAGATACCAGAGATAAGTCTATCAGGGTATTTCTGAACAGTGTTCCCAAAGGATCTCACGATGAACTTGCTTCCACTAGGAAGGATCAATTGTTTGCTCTCGGAAAGGCCACCCAAATACTGGGCAATACAGCTTTTAGGCCAGAAAAACCACAGATGGAACAGGCTGTGATTTGCAAAGCCACCTGATTTCAGCAGCTCTGTTTGTTGCAAGTTTGCATGCTCCTTCTTCTTACCCTGATTCAGGGATCTTAGTCCTTCTTGCCCTAGGCTGACCAGTGATGCAGAGGGACAAGAAATAATGGAGCCATTCTCTTCAGTGCCTTGTAGCCATCGGTGGCTTCCAAGCAGTCCTCTGCCCAAAGATGGGAAGAACAAGTGGAGATGAAAGCCATTCCCTCCCATATCCATCTACCTCCCCACAAGAGCTTTGGTCTTTTTCACTGGGATAAATTTCAGCACCAAGTCTGACAGCCCCCGCAGCAGCCCTCAGCCACACAGTGGCTCTACCATTATCACTCTGTCGTTTGGATGTAAACTGGGACAGCCAGCATGGTGCAGGGGCCGTCCGAGGCAGCCTGCAGTTCTGCCAGGGCCAAATTGGATGCAATGCTGTTGGGCTGCCCAGGAACGACAAGGTCTGAGTCAGCAGCTCCCGACCCACCAACCACGATGGACAGGACTGCATCCGACTCCTGGAACGGTTCTTTGTTGGGGCCGCCTTCGGGGGGGCTTTCCCCAGCAGCACTGTCCTTCAGCTCTGCCAGACCCAGCTGGTTGGGGAGGGAAAGGCCCGCCTTGCGCCCCCGCGCCACACGCTTCTTCTGGGGCTTCCTGAGCTGCAGGTCTTTGTCCTTGGGTGAGCCCAGCCGGCACTTGTGGTCCTTCATGTACTTGTGGCGCGTGAAGCCTTTGCTGCAGGTGGGGCAGCGGTATTTGTAGTTGCCGGTGTGCGAGCGCTGATGCTCTATCATGTGAGCTCGTCGGCTGAAAGACTTGTTACAGTACTGGCACTTGTGGATCTTCATCCCTGCAGAGAGCATCGGAGGAGAGAGAGCTCAGTTAGAGACCCTGCATCCTAATGCAGATTGTCAGGAAAATCTGTACCGCATCGAGGGAGTGCATGACAGCTTCATCTCGTCTTCCAAGGAGATGGCCCCTGATAAAAGGGAGGAGACATTGTGCCAGGCAAATTCGTGGTCAGAAAAGGCTAAGTGGCTACACCTTGAACATCTGTTTCTGCAGGGCTAAAACAATAATTCTTGCCTCAAATAAGAGGATTAAAATATCACCAGAAAAAAAATGTCAGGAAATGGTGATGAAAATACAAAACAATTTTAAACTGTTTTGGGTTTTTTTTTCCTAGTGTATTTGTTAAGTAAACTTTCACTTTTTTTCCCTCCCAAGTATGGGAATGTACAGTCTGAAACAAACCACCCATTGCACTGTCGGCACAGTCCCATCTGATCGCATTCTGCAGGGCTTTGGACATGTTTTACCCCAAGAAACAAAAGTCAGAATGTTCCCCAGGGCATGGGAATAAATTATTTGTCTTTATTAGGAGTGGGAGCATCATTTTTGGAACACAAAAGGAAATCAAATCCCAAAAGATCTCCTTTTGAATGTGAGATGGTACTGGGGAGGAGTGGACAGAGCACTCTGGATATTTGTTTGATAGCAAACACAATGAGTAATCCAGCTCGGCTCCTGTGCCTTGCCAGCAGGCCCTGCCTACAGATTTACATTGCCTTCGAAAACAGACCAATGCTGAGAGCTGTAAACACAAGCTCACTTAAACAGGCCTGCAGCAACAGAGATAAAAAAAATCTAAAGCTAATAAATGATATTAGGAATTTAGGTCTATATCTGGGAAACACCGTACCACATGCGGTGGAAAATTCTCCCACAAGAAACTACACAGTAGCTGTGTTAGCTGAGTGGCGGGTGGAGGGACACCGCAGGGGAAGCACCTGTAAGGAACATCTTGAGCTTCTGGGGGGATAAAGCAGAAGCACTTTCGCAGTTTGCTCTCTCATTTCTTGGACTTACTCCTTCCGTAACATGCTTCTGCGGCACCACAGCGAATCCCAGCCACTTCATTCCCAACCACGGGCAGCATGGGCAGAGCTGCACTTACCCGAATGGGACAGTATGTGAGCCTTCAGCTTGTCAGGCCTGTTGAACTCTTTATTGCAGCCCGTGTGGCTTCTGTAACAACAACAAATGCTGGTGAGCAGCACAAATCAACTGAGGATCGATGTATAAACAGCTCCTGGACCATAAAGAGATCCATGACCCTTCTCCTTAGCAGCACCCAGATGGGTCCCTCGGTGCAGCTTCAGGAGGAGCTCCACTGTTTCAGCCCGTCTGGAGAGGGGCAAGAAATAAACAGGCTGCTACAGGGGTGCATGGCTTCTGCTAGACTACATGCGGTGTGTGTCTCGCTAGGAATGCTCCTAAAAGCAGCAGGTTCAAGGTCCCAGCTGGAGACAGAAATACTTCAGAAGGAGCTACAAGGTGGTTGGAACAGGGAGAAGCCAGTCAGCGCTAGCTCCCTCAGAAGGCCCACGCTGTGCCTTGGATTTGGAAATGCACCTTATAAACTTGGGTTTCTCTGGCTCATCCATTAGCTCCTATGTTGCCAAGTGCTTTTTGAGACATGGAAGTTGGGGAAAGCCCACCGATTCAGGCAACCCTGTGCTTTGTGGTCAAATAATACTTCTCTTCCCCAGTACTCCCCAGGTGCTATACTCCCAAGCCTCCCACAAAGGCAGGCATTATTTTACAGGGCTTGATCAACTGAGATGAAATGTGACCCCACAGGAAGTCAATGACAAAGAACTGGGACTTCTGGGCTCCTGGTTCAACAGCACACAGCACTCCTGCCTCCGCAAGAAGCAGAGGATTGGTAGATGCCACGCATGTACCCTAGGGTACCCGCAGGAGACATTCCTCCATCCCAAACCCCACCAAGACATGCCACCGTGATAGAGACACACTACGTACGAGAAGGGACATTTATATTTCTTAAAAGGCTCATGGATCAGCATATGTCGTTTGAGTTTGTCTTTCCGATTGAAAGCTGCATCACACACTGAGCACTTAAAGGGCTTTTCACCTGGATAAAAAAAAAGAGACCAAGAGTCAGGGAGAGTCCAGTCACACAGGGCTGCTCTAGTCACACACAGAATTCACTCTGGCAGCAGCGCCACTCTCTGCTTCTCTATAAACTTCCCCAGGTTTCCCTACCCCACCTGATGGGTAAATGGGTGGATACAACCCACACTGTGCACTGCTCCTGCTCTCCAGGGCCAGCTTCCTTAGCTTCTGCAACCACAGGCAGTAGGGAACCCACTTCTGTGTCCTACTTCTAACTGATGCAGTACTGGGCATGAGGCTGAACCAAAACCACGCATTTCCTAAACCCCATGTTACTACAAATGACTCGTACAGTCAACTCTGGTACTCTGGTTATCAGGAAAATAGCCATGGCATTCCTGGGGGCAGCAAGGACTGTGATCATAGAATCATAGAATGGTTTGGGTTGGAAAGGACCTTAAAGATCATCTAGTTCCAACCCCCCTGCTGCGGGCAGGGACACCCTCCACTAGACCACGTTGCCCAAAGCCTCATGATACGGAGATGGTGAGCACTGTGGTGCCGGGGGAGCCCGTACCTGAGTGGATGTGGGCGTGCAGCTTGAGGTAGTGCTCCCGCCGAAAGAACTTCTTGCAGATCTGGCATTTGAACTTGCTGCCCCCGCCGTGCGTGGGGATGTGGCGGCGCAGGTACCTCTCGCAGGGGAACACCTGTTAACACACAAAAACAAGGCTAAGAGCCAGCAGCACACAAGGGACATCACTGAGCCGGGGAGGTGTGGCCTGTATAGAAAGCATAAGAAGCTCATGGTGACTGCTTTCTTGGAAAGGATGCACTGAGGAAACCTTCAGTTTGCATAAGGAAAATATGGATAGAGCTTTAAAAAAAAAAAACAAAAAACCCCACAAAAACCCCCGAAACTCTCTTATCCTTAAGAAACATATAATCTGAAACTTTGCTGCTAGATTTTTGTAACACCATACTGCTGAGGACCAGCACCCTAGATGGATGTCCCATCTCCCACCAGAACCAGCAGGATGGGCTGGGCAAGGACCCTCAGTAGTTACCACCTTCCCACAGTGTTCAGTTTGTGTTTCCCGATCATTTGTTACCAAGGGTTCCCATTCATGGTCTTTATAGAGCCAGGATGGAAGGTTCCTTTGGCTAACGGGGATACTGACAATACCCAAGTGAATTCCTAATGAGGATGCTGCAAGCACACATCGGAGGGGAGCAGAGCTACCTGTGCTCTCACAGCTCCAGAAAACAGTAATATTAGTAAGAATACCAATAGAAGTAAAAAATACTGCTGCAAATAATGGGCTTTGACACCCCTATGCTACATGCTGGAAGTCCAACCCAGGCTCAGAAGGGCATCTGTCACCTGGTGGGGGAAGTGGAGAGAAGACAGGTAAAGAAAGATGGGTTACTAACCATGGCAGGAGAGCGTTTCCCCTTCCTGAGCTACCTCAGTACAGAGTGGTCACTCCTTTGAGATTGTCCCTGCCCCCACTGCAGGATTTTCATTTCCTTTGCTATAAACAGAGGAGCAAGGGTCCAAATTTTAGTCTGGATTTCAAAAAATAATTTATTAGAATTCCAATCCCACAAAATTCTGCCCCTCAAATCTCCTCAGGGGCTGTGCTGAAGAGAGTTACTTCCAGCCAAAACCTACCCAGGCGTCGTTCCAGTCCCAGTCACATCACTCAGACAGGTTTCTCTTTGCCAAGGACACAGAGCACTCATCCAAAAGAGAGGAACGAGGGGGAATCCAGAGACTTCTGTTGTGACAGGAGATGAGGACAGCAATGGAGGTGTATGAGCTCCACAGGGCTTGTCATGCCCAACCTTCCAGCCATAGGTAGCCAGGCACGGCGGGTCAAAGGCACTGCTGCCACTCTGAGACTTCCCAAAACGAGCCTCGCTCCTCCTCATATGCTTGATTTTAAGAAATAAGGACAGCAGCCCAGAGCAAGCAGTCCTGTGCTGTCACAGGAATAAGGGAGCTCCCCTGACAAATTCTGTTCAGCAGACAGGACCCGGAAGAAAAGCCAGCACTGCAGGGAGGGACGTGCTTGGCGTGAGAGGTCAGAGAGCTGGAGGCCAGGGGTACAATCGCCTCTGTCTCTCTGAAAAGCACCTCGTGAGCCTGCCAGTCCGTACTGAGGTAGGAAGGGAGAGGAAAGGGAGCCGAGGGCTCCCGGCCCCTCAGAGCCCTAGCTATGTGTCCAAGACCAGCTGAGGCAGCGGTCACCCACCCACCTTCTGGCAGTGAGGGCAGGGAAAGTTGTGCGTTGCTGTCTGCAGATGGTGCTCCAGGGCTTCCGGGGTGGAGTACTTATTTACACACTTCACACATCTGAATGCAGAGAGAAAGGACAGAGCCTGTGAACAAGGCTACCACCAGCAAACCCCGCAGCGCAGACAGACCCCAGGCAGGACTGCCCAGCCCGTTCACCAGCCGCCTTCCAGGTTGATTTTTGGTAGTGTCAGTTTGGTACAGACAGTAACACCACCACCCAGGTGCTCTGAAATCTCAGCAACCCACATAGCCAGATCACACTCACACTTAGCATCCTTCGTGAGAGGGAGATGCTGGAAAACTGGGTAGAGAAGCCTTTAAATTGCTAGTGCTCTTCCACACAGACTCCTGTGAGAGCACCCAGACCTGAGCACGTAGTCCACATTGCTTCCTCATGGAGACATGCCCTAAGTAACGACTTCACCTTATTAAAACACGTCCTTCCATCTTCATTGCAGGAAGACAGCAGCTCCCAGGGAAGGAGCTGAGAGGGGGTGACAGCATAAGAGCACTGTTACCCATGGCTGGGGCAGCGACAAGGCAACACACTTCTATGTGGGGTCTCCGGTGTCTAACAAAGTTAGAAACCACCTGGGCCCTCTCCACCTAACTCACCTGTTCTCACATATCCTGGCAGTATTTCTGCCAGAGACCTCTGCCAAAGCTGACTGATAACGGGCAATGGGGACATGCATCATCAACAGTGAACACAGAGGCACTCACAGCATGTATCTGCTGTGAAAGCCTTTTTCCTTAGATCAGACTAAAACCTCCTCAAGCACAAGCAGGGCTCTGATCTCAGAGATCCCCACTAGCAAGCTGTAGGATGAAGCTCTGCAGTGCAAGGGTAACTAGAAATCATGGTCTATGTAAGTAGCAGCAGATGTTTATTCCATGAAGCTCCTAGGTGACTTCAGTATCTTCTGGGCTTCCTACTCTTCCTCTATGTCTCCACAGGCATTTCAAAAGCTTCAGAGAACTCTTCATGGAACTCCTCACCCTTTCCCTCTAAACTAGCAGAGAGGCTTTCCCAGGTAATAGACCCTTTCGCAGCAAAGGGATAGATCTTTTCTAAGCACAGCTGCTACCACCTTTGCTGCAGGTGTTTCAGAATCACAGAAAACAGGCTGGAAAAGGGCTTCCCTGGGTCTCTGACCCAGCCTAGCACAAGTTCAGCTGCGCCCATCTCACTCTTGATTGGTGGTAAGAGGACTTGCAGTGATGGGATGTTCCCACATATCTGATCCCAGCCTTTCACTGTCTTTCCGAATGGGTCCTTGCATTCAAAATGCACGGCCCTACCAGCCCAGTGGAGGGGCCCCCACCCAAAAGAACTGCAGCTGCTGAACACGCACCGCCTCTTCCCTCTAATGTCCCCACCACTCTCAGCCAAACACGCTCTGCACCCACTCACTCCTACAAGCCTTGTGAGCACCGATTGCTACTGTACTTGTACACGGCCACGTCCTTCTTGGGGCTGTGCTGGGGCAGCAGGCTGTGGGAGTACTGGTGGACACCCAGCTCGTACAGGGAGGGGAAGTCCTTGCTGCAGAGGTGGCAGCGATAACTCAGCTCCTCCTGATGGCTCTTGATGTGCTCAAGGAAGGACTCCAGCTTCTGGAAGGTCTGAGCACAGGTCTTCACCACGCATTTGTACACCTGGGAGAAGAAGGGAGAGTGACTGGAGTGGCACACCATGGAAACAAACAGGGAAAATCCTCTGCCAAGAGGCAGCATGGCCCTCCTCTTTGGAAATCATTGCCATGGGTCATTTACAGAAAGGGACCTCTGCCTCTTGACCCACTGTGCTGGAGAACAGCTGAGCTGATGTTATGAACAAAGCAGCACTGTGGTTCCCAGAGCATCCCACCATGCCCACAGGCATATTAGCGCTTAGTCAGGGCACAGCAGTGAAATCCTGCCCTGCACAGGACACAACGTGGTGGTAAAACCTCCCCTTCCTCTGCTGCCTCCCTCAGAGGAAAGGTCCTTAAATAACAGTGTGGCACAGCTCAGCATCAAAATGCAGCTAACAGCTCCAGGTGAAGACAACAGCAGAACCTGCTGGGAGTCAAATGTTCTGCAAACACAGATTGTCAGGGCACTCCCCTAAGAAAGCAGGGTGGGAGAAAGAGGTGTTGGTGTGAGCACCTGAAACCACTGGACTGTGAGAGACCACAACACCCCAGCAGTGACTGTCCCATGACCTGAGAGCTGCCACCTACACCGAAAACTTTAAACTTTGCTTCTTTGCTGCTTCTCTAGTCACCCAAACCTGCTCAGCTGACTTCTCCCTCAGCAGGGTGGAGGCAGCGGAGCTTTTCAAAGCCACCCAGACCACACAGCTGCAACCCAGACACGCAGAGAGCCGAGCTGCATGGGAAGCACTGGCAGCTTTACAGAGCAAGAGACTCAGGAGAGACCCTATATGAAGCCCGTCCCAATCCCGCCACCAACACAGGGCCCCCTCTGTCCCTACCTGTTCATTCTTGTGCTGTGTCATGTGTGATTTGAGCTGGAAATAGGTGTTGAATTTGCTGGGACAGAACTGGCACTGGTAAGAGCTATCGATCAAGACAACCTGCTTAGCTTCCAGTTTGCCCGCCTCACTCTCGTCCAAGGAGCTCAGGTCTTGGGGCGGTGGTGCAGGGTTTCTTGTGGGCTGAGCCAAACCTGGAGAAAGGGAGAAAGTCTCAGGCTGCCATGAGACAGCTCTGAAAGCTGCTCTGCAAACACCATGTGGCTGAGACACACCAGGCCTGGCTCTGGGTCCAGGCTCTTCCTTCCTTTCAAAGACAGATTCTTTAGATCAGATGAATCTCACTCTCTAACAGGGTAGTTGTAAATTTGTCTACAGATTATTATGGGCTCTGACTACTCTGTCTTCCTCTCCTTAACCCATTCTTTTTTTCCAGGGACATAATTGTCCTCTGTGGAGCAGTCAGCACAACAGGCCTCCACCAGTGAGCCAGAGCCACATTTACTCCCAGGAGACCGAAGGTAAGATCCAACCAGTAGCTCACAGTCCACGATGCCTGCAGAGAGCAGCTCCAGTGGGGCCCTGTCCTAGGCTTGACATTGCCACTGTGTTCCCTCCCCTCCTACTAGGACTGAAGCCACCAGCAGAAAGGGTCTGCCAGCAAGGAGCTCTCCTCTGCCTCAAGTATTTTCAGTTGGTCACTGGGGTCAGACCCAGCCCAGGCACGACTTGCACATTGCAAACAAGCCAGAGCACTGGGCTATGCTAAACCACCAGCTTGTCTGGCCACTGGACCAGAGCTGTCACGTGTGGCTCATGCACTGCCAAAGCTGCACCTCCCAGGGAGGGAGAAGGGAGAAGACACCTCGCCCTGTCCGCACACACATAACTGGCACAGTTTGGAGCCACTGGCTCCACCAGCACCTGAATCCACTGCGGCCGGGGGTACCCAAGGATGCACCTGCCAGCTGGAGTCAAGCAAATGCGACTCGCTTCTCTAGTGTGTGCTGGTAAACCCCACGGAAGGAATGCAAAGAGCACACACAGCTCCTGCCTCCCCTCCCTCCCTGCGTGGAGTGCAGGGATGTGCAGACTCCTCACATCACTGCTCTGCCCCCAGCACATGCCATCCCCAGGGCAGCAAACCTGTGTTCTCCTCGTCCTCTGGCTGGTTGGGGTTCAAGGCCATGACCTGCACTGTGATGGAGTTGCGGGAGATGGTGCACCCCAGTCCTGGAGGCCACACTTTATGGGTTTGCATGTGCTTCTTCACATTGGACTTCTGGGCAAAGGCTCGGCCGCACACAATGCACTGGAAGGGCTTCTCGCCTGTGTGACTGAAGGCAGAAGGCACCGTATCAGCAGCCGGCAGAGAGGAGGCAGCCCCCAGGCATGGACCGTGGTGGGGTGGCTGCTGTGGGACTGCACAAAGTACTCTGCTTGGCAGATCAGCACCTGGACCAGCCAAACAAGGGCTTTGAGACCTGATTAACTGGAGTAAGGGGATTGCAAGAGGCTTGGGGAAAGAGGCCTGGTGCACAGACAAAACGCTTGCCATCTGGGGATGACAGGGGATCAAAGGAAGAAGCGGGAGAGGAAGAGAGCTCTGCAGCAACATCAGGGCATTTGCTGTTGGGGTCTCCACACAGACCTCGGGGACCCCCTCTCTTTCTCAGGGGCACAACTCTTTTCTCCCCTGTCACCCCTCCCTCTCCTGCACACATGTGGCTTCTAGCTTGCAGCCCCCTCATCTCCCTGAATTTGCTCTCCCCTGTGCACAGCAGAATGGTCCTTCTACCCTGCCCTTCCGCTGCAGGAGAAAGAGCGGACTCTAACACATGGAGTATGTCATGCGAAGAGTCCAGGCTGGGAAGGGGAGCAAAAGCACCACTTGCTCCTTCTCATCTGCCTTCTCAGCAGACTCTGCTGGGGGAAACTCTGAAGATTTCAACTGCCTCCTGCCAGAGAAGAGCTCTCTTGTAAGAGCTCTCTATACAGACACTGAGCTTGGCTTACGGTTCGCTAACACCAGCAAACATGAAGGCTGCAGCTTGCTAGGGAGGGAAAGTGGAGGAAAGGGCAGAGGCAAGCAGTGGAGATGCTGCTGCTCCAGTGATCAGGTGACAACAGGTTTGGCTTTCAAGATCTCATGAGCGAGGAAAACAAGTCTCCAGTCCCAGCCCATAATCAGCAAGAAGATTAAATCTGTGAGGCAGCCTTCACCTCAGGCACTGGGGAGGCGTCCTGGAGTGGGGGGGGGGGGGGGAAATGAAGGCTCACCACCCAGCGCAGCACAGATTCTGGGACGTGACAAATGCAAGGTCTACTGGACTACAGAGTCTCCCTCAGCGGGCCTGTGCCCACCTCCACCCCAGCCACTTCGCTGTGTCTGGGGCACCAGCACCGTTACCTTCTGATGTGCTGCTGCAGGTCGAAGTTCTTGGTAAAGGCCTTTTCACAGTACGTGCACTTCAGCTTGGGGGACTTGGGTTTGCCTGAAAGAGCAAGAGCACACACAGGAATGAGACCATGTGGCACAGCCCCATGTCACCTGCACCACGAGGCCCTCAGCCCGAGACATAGCTCTTCAGGAGCAAGAAGAAAGGGCTTACGAAAGCATAAGATCTGCCTGGCCAGATCAAGGAGAGTTTATGGGCACAAGGATGTATTTAACGTAGCCTGGGCTAACTCTAGAAGTACTGAGGAGAGTAGTAGTGGAGGGGGTAGGGCATCCCCTTCAGCCATTAACCGCTCCAGGGACCCTTCCAGCTGCCTACTTTAAAGGCATGTTGGGTGTTGGGAAAAGACATGGGATTAGCAAGAGGAAGGGCCCCAATTCTGTCTCTCTCCTATGAGCTCACCAAGGTCAGCCATCAGCCAGAACACATGCATATTTCTCCCATCCAGATCAGTCAGTCACATCTTCTATCTACTATGACGGGGTATAAACCAATGGAAAACAGCAAAAACGTGGGCTGCTCTAGGAAAACCTGGACTGACAGCTGCAGCCTGCACGATCGTTCACACTTCTGCAAATAAAGTTAAAGCCTAGCGTCTGTATGGTTGGAACTCCAGAGGCCCAACCTTCCTGGGGAGGAAGGCCTTGTGGCTTTCCTCCACCTCACGCCAGGGACCTCCCTCATCACTCAGCTAGGTGTGCGTGCATCACACCAGCAACGGGCAGGCTTGGCCAGCGGAGGATCTGTCACTGCTCTGTGCTGTAACACAGCATGCTCTGTCCTGCCTCACCTGGGGACAGGCGTGTTTTCTTCACGGGCGTGAAATGTGCAGCAGGGACAGGTCTGCTGAGCCCTGGGAAAAGAGTCTGCAGGGCCAGGCCACATCCAGCCCACTGGCCTTGTGGCTGGGCAGTCTTCCTTGGGTTAAACTGGATCAAGCTCTAACACCTTACTTTGCAGGATCTCCCCATTTCAGGTGTGATCCAATAAGCGCATAGCTGCAGAGGCTTAGCTCAAGCTCACCCGTGCGGTAGCACATTGACAGTCCTTCATGCGCGCTCAGAGCTGACAGACAAGAAGCACGTCCACACTTTCACCTGCTCTTGATAGCTTCATGCAGGACATCATGTTTCTCCTCCAGAGCTGCGTGCGCAGCCAGTGTCACCCCACTGTGCCTGGAGAGCCCGTGCCTCGACTGAACGAGCACGGCAGCCTACAGGTTAGCGCAGGGCAAATGCTGTAAGGACACTTACCTTCCGGCAGCCCGCTCTCATTTTTGCAGCGCCGACTTTTGGCAGCAGAGGTGGAATCAAAACCAACCACACCGCCTCCTCCTGCGCTGGTCAGAGGTGTGGGAGTGCTGGTGCTCTTGGACTTGAACCCCTGCTTCCCAGGGCTGTACACAGGAGGAGAAGGGTACACGGGACTTTCCACACACTGGCTTGGTACCTGCAAGAGTGCAATTCATCAGTGGAAACAGGTTCGCTACGCAGAATTAGACTGTGCCCTAACCTCCATCTCTAGCAACACTTGCTGTACGAGGCTATTAGTCTCACTGAGTTTTCTGCCTCCTGCCAAACTGGATCAGAATTCTGGTTCACCAGTCCAACAATGTGTCTCTAACTAAAACTAACACCCTGCTCAGCGTGAAACTCTCCTGCTGAACATCACAAAGTATCCAGCAGTTACTACAGCAGAAACAGGACAGCAAAGAAACACTCTGAAGGAGCCATCCAGTTCCTCATCCATGTCTTATCGGCTAGAAGAGTTTCTTATCCCTCCAGAGCAGGTTACCAGAATGATCATCGTTGACCCTGTGGGTTCACACCAGCCTTGAAGGCAGGGATCTTCAGGCCCTGCTGCCTGCCCTGGCAGGACTGCAGAAGGGAAGGAAAGCACAAGAAAACTGCAGGTGGCAAAGTACAGCTGTTTACGTCAGCACCAATATTAGAAAAGGACGCTTAGAGAAAAAGACAGAGGCATCAGCTGGGGGTGATACGGTTTGAGGGCATTTCTGCTGCCCACCCTGATAACACAGAGCACCATGCATCCAACATCCCCGTCTGTTTCTGACCACAGGCATTTCCAGATCAGATGCCAGCTACAAAGATAAGGCAGACAAACCTCTGATGCACCCAGTAGTTTCTGTTGCAAATG
Source organism: Balearica regulorum gibbericeps (assembly GCF_011004875.1). NCBI lineage: Eukaryota > Metazoa > Chordata > Aves > Gruiformes > Gruidae > Balearica > Balearica regulorum. Next base: position 2,554,825 of record NC_046199.1, read on the forward strand.
GCAATGCTAACATGGAGGCTACCAACAGCTGATCCACCAGTAAATCCACCCCTGCCTTGTCAATCTCACTGATACTGAGACTGAATTTTCCCCTCCACTTAAGCCTGCAGTGCGCAGGGTGCTGCTCTGCACCCCCCTGGGACCTGAGCCCCTCACGTTAGCTCCCTCTCGCTCCCAACACCTGCAGGTATCTCTGAGGGATACCCTTGACTGCATCAGCCATTCAGGTCTCCTAAGCCCGTGCCAGCCAAGTCCTCCATCCCTCTTAACTGTTTCTCTTGTTCTCAGAACCGTTCTGTTCAATACGTTCTCCGAGAGGAAATAATCATCGTCAAATAACCTAACGCATCTTCCCAGACTCTAATTCCACATTTCTAGTCCAGGCAACTCCCGAGCAGCCTGGCTTGCTAGAAGAGGCCCAGGAGGGCAGAGCCCTGTGGACAGCCCCTGGCCTTACCTCCATGGGCGGGTAGGGCTGCATCCCCAGCGTCTGGATCTCCACCGTGCTGTTTGCTGCCATAGCAGTGGGCGCACTGTACACTTCAACCACCCCGCTGCCGCCAGCACTGGGCGGCCCCGGAGCCCCCATGCTCGGAGGGGGAGGCGGCGGAGGCTGAGGAGGGGGTGGTGGCGGGGGAGGCGGAGGTGGGGGGGGCTGGGAGAGGTAGCCAGCCCCAGCGTGCATACTCAAGCTGCTCTAAAACCAGAACAGGGAGAAACAGACAGACAAGATGTTGAAAATGCAGCAGCGATGAGTTGGAGGGGCTGCTCCCTCACACACGGTCCCAATCCCAATTCAAAACAGCACCTGCAGGAACAGCGACGATGTCCTGACACAACGCAGCACTGTCCAACTGCCAGGTTGGACCAGACTGTGCTGGCTTGCAGAGGGTTGGCAGGACCTGCCAGTAGACATTGTTGCCTCCTCTAAAATCCAAGTGCTCAAGCCCCACTGCTTTTTTTTTTTTTTCCTCCCCTTTTTGCTTTATTTTTAAAGCTTTTAATCCTTCTGGCTACAAAGAACATTTTCAGAGCGTGGCCAGCCCCAGGGAAAGCCCAAAACAACCATCCCAGGAGGAGAGGGATCCATGGAGCAAACTGACAAGGGATCTGGAAGCCAACCATTATACGGGGGCTCAACAACAAGGTGGAGAGACCATGTTACAAAGATTTGGGCATCCAGCAACAAGGACACCAGGAGAGAGCAGGCCCTGGAACTATGCTGTCATTTATCCATCACTCCTTCCTGTCTGGCTGTCATGTTGGGAAGGTGCCCAGGATTCAGCATCGAAGCAGATCTCCAGAGTCCAATCGATCGACAGACTCTCCTGCTGCGCAAGCACGGCCCCATGCAGTGGGACGCCCTGGGCCCACACATGCCCCTTACCTGCGCTGGGGGCTGCACCGTTGGCATGGGCTGGTCCAAGGATGTAAAAGCAGACATGGCTGACATCAGCACCTCATCGCTAACTAAGATGTTCCCCTGCACCAGGGTCTGGATCAAAGGCGATGGGGGAACGGTGATGTACGTAGAAATTTGCTGAAAGAAAAAAAAGATGCATTATTGACCAGCAACAGGACAAAACAACTAACAAAAAATGATGACTCTGCTTTTTACTGAACCTCAGAGTCTCTGCTTTCACAGCCTCTGGTGAGCCACAGTAATTATCTACAGCTTTCTGCTGAGTCCATGGTAGTTTCTAGCCATAACAATAAGGCAGCTCCAGAAATGTTCTTCAGAAAAGGAGGTAAAAAAAAAAAAATCACAGTGGCTCAGAAAAGTGGCCACTGGCTACAATTCAAATCAGGGGTTATTAAACAATATCTGCAGGACAAACTGGTCGCAGCCAAGTTCAGGCCTTTCCTGGGTGCTTCCCCCAGCTAGGAAAGGTGGAGAACTGAAGGAGACTGCTCTGGCTGCAAATGGTGAACGTCAGGCTCATCTCTTCAGAGTGGAGTGGGATTATAGGAGGGGAGGGAAGATGTCCCATTTTCCAGGTGGAAACAACCCATGTGTGCAGCCCTGGGCAGCACCATCCACTGGCACTACATTAACTTGAAAAAGCAGTTGGTTTGAAAGCGCTTCAGAAAGCACCACGGTTGCAGGCACAGTACGTGCCATTCACAAGAGACTTGCTCCTGAGAAGTCTGTTGGGAAGGAGTTACTCCAGAGAGAATATTCCCTCAATGCTCGTCACACAACATTACGTGGGCTTACCTGCAGGAGGCTGAGAAGAGGGATGCTGGGATGAAGCTGCCAGACATCGCCCTCCTCTTCCGCCCACAAGGCAGACCATGGCCCAGGGGACAGCAAGAGCCATTCCACCCTGAGCACCACACAGCGCGCACCCAGACACGTGGCCGGCGCGCCAGGCTGCGACACTGGGGCTCTTCAGTAGAGCCAAAGTCTGGCTGTAGCACAGATACGACAGGAAACCCCTGCGGTCCTGAAACAAGGGCTATCAGACACTCATGCTGGAGGACGCATCACTGCAGGGGACCAGGCAGCTTTAACCATGACGTCAAAAGCCAACAGGACCACAACCGAGCCTCCCAGCAGAGAGGTCAGTCACAAGGCACCACTGGATCTAAAAGCATCACCCAGATGTCCCCCCACTCCCAAAACCACAGCGACAGAGCAGTAGAGCCTCTGCCCGCAGCACGGTACCTGCCGGCTGGCACTCGGAGCCTGCTGCACTGATGTGATGGAGGGGGTGTACACACTGTTGGTGGCCAGTGAGACCGTGGAGAGGGAAGGGGCATTTCCCTGGCACTGCTCTCTCTTGTGGGTCATGAAGGCAGGCAGTGAGTTGAACTGCTTCTTACACTTCCCACAGAGGAACACGTCTTCATCATCTGCAATTAAGAGGACCAGATCACTGCTCCAGGCTTTCTTCTGCATTCCCCAGTGCTACACCTAACGACCACAGCCATAGGAAAACAGACACCTTTTGGATCTTGGCACCTCAAGGACGTCATCATCAGGAGAGATCAACTGCAAGGACCAAATCGTCCCTCCTCCCCAATCCCAAGCTCTCCCTAAAGCCAACTGACGCGATAGAGCCCATCTCAGCCCTGCTCCTGTATACGTAACCCGTCATCTCCCTGGGACAAACTGAATCCCGCCGTCTGTCTTCTCATCCCAAAGACACAAACAACCAACCCAGCCTTACTCCTGGAGCACTTCAGTGCTTTTAGTCAAAACAGCTTCTTCCAAAGCACCCATGTTATGTCGGCTGAGGCAGATTTTATTCCGCAGGTTGCACAAATGAAGGATCAGGGCACAGAGTCGATGGCAGCTTGTGTTCAAAAGCCACCCCCCCACAAGACTGTTAGTCTTTGGTGCCTCTGCTTGACGTTAGAAGCAGAAAGAAGACCCAGTAACCCAGTAACTATGTCCTCAATGAAATTTGCAGTATTAGCAAACCACACAAGCACGCACCGTTTTGCACTTGAGCCAGTCAGACTCACAAGGCTGCGCCTCCTGCCCAATTCACTGCCTGAAGCAGAACGTTTTTGGGGACACAGACTGTAACCCCTCCAGGGGGTAACTCGGTATCCACCCAGCAAGTCCTGGTCAAATGCTATGAGTTTTCATGTGCACATGAATGACCAGTTCCCATATTCACTCACACAGATGAGATACTCAATGACTGGAGTAGTTGCACATCCCCAGAGGACAAGGAATGGCTCATTAAATAAACAATGTGAAGACAAACAAACGCTAGTGGCAGGGAAAGCAGCTTCTCCCTCCCTTCATGCCTTGATTGGGAACACACGGTCAAGTCTATAGTCATGACCATCTCCAAAAGCATTTCTGCCTGCTCGGGCACTTGTCTCCTCCTTCCCGCTCTGCCTAGTCCTGCTGAGGGCTCACAACACCCATAGCAGCACCCTACATGTACAGCCGCTCTGCTGTCTGTTCCAGCAGTCCTGAGTGCGTGCTGTAGTAAGAGATCTGCAGCCCCCCTGCCCCTCTTCCCTGTCTCCTGGTGCTCCCAGGACTCACCCATCGACTGGATGGCGGTGGCGGAGTTGACATTCTGAGCAGATGGATCCGTCACACCTCCCTGACCATCCAGTAAGGACTGCACAGCCAGCACCGTCTGGTTATCCATTCCTGAAAGGAGACACAAGCACAGATAGTAAACTGAGCCCACCTCGAACATGGAGTACTCGGCCGCCGGGAGCTCGCTCACGAGTCGTGGAGGGAAGTGGCACACTGGCTGCTGCTGTCTTCTCCCACAGAGCCACTCTCCCCTCCTCATCCCCCTCTACTCCACAGCATTAACTATCAGCTACAGCAACACTCCCACCTGTCTCCTTTGATAGAAGAAGAAAAGGGAAGAAGGGCAAGGAAAGCCAAAAGAGGGCTTGGTTTCAGGCATTTGCTGCAGAGAGGAAGGATGCTTACATGCTTACAAACAGAGGGTACGAAAGGAGCTAAGAAGTAGATATTTGGGATGTAATGGGCCAGACGAGGCAGCAGCCTGGGTGGATCTCCCTGGGGACCCAGCGTGATACAGCACAGACAAGCACTGAGCTCACCAAAGACAAAATCCTTGGTGTGCAGCAACTCTGTCTCAGCAGCAGGGTTAGAAATGCCTCCCTGTTGTCAAGACCAGCGTTCCTGGATCTGATTAGACACAGGGCTATGAACTACAGGAGGATTTACATAAAGCTTTAAGAAGGTAATATGAAGCGTGGCTTCCTCAGAAAGATGCTTTGGGAGGGATCTGCTCAAACACCAGCCGCCACCCCGGTATTGGGGCATGTGGGAGAGTGGGGCCATGGCTCCCCCACTCCCAGGACTGTGCTCCTCCACGGGCTCCTCTCAAGCAAGAGCTGCCGGTTGCTCTCGCATTTCCATTTCCCTCAGGACTCCCTGAAGGCACACACACACAGAGCGCCAGATTTGTTGTCAGAATCGGCTCACTTCCTTTGGCACAAATATTTTTCGCTGCGCTAAAAGGTTCTAAAATATTCCAGATAAATGCAGGAGATGGGGACTGCCTGTCTAGGGAGACAACCTGGCCAGCAGCACGTGGCCGGCGGATCAAGCCCGACACACTCTTTCTTCTTAGAAATCAGATGTAAAAACACATAGAACAATCTGATTATGGAAAAAAAAAATAGCAAAAAGGGATGATTTTTATGCACGACTCCTCCCTACCATTCCTTTATGACAAGGAACCCACAAATAAAACAAGTGGCACGCCAGGGTTGTATGTTTTACCTTGTGGATTAAGGGAGAAAAGAAAGGTGAGGAGTTCCTAGGTTGCTTTTCACTTTTCTTCAAGATCTTTGCAAAACAAAACTGTAAAGCTCTGAACTCAGAATTATGTGCCACAGTAAAAAGAAAACCTACCGGTCTGATCATTTCCAAGCTGTGAGGTGAGGACAGTTCCTGACACGAGCTCGCTTGGCAAACAGCACCAGGAAGGACAGCGAAACGCAGTAACAGATCACAGCATAAAGGAACAGTGCAGCAGAAGCCACCACCTCATCTTCCCATTGCAAGTTCCTCTTGTCACTTTAAAATTTCCCCTGGACAGCTGGGACGCTACCTTCCCTACGGGGAGCACCCATATAATCCATGGCATTTTAAAGTCACTTTAAACACTCATTTCTCCCGCATCTCCAGTATGAAGCAAGTAACACTAAGACTCCATGAACACCTTTTTCATCGTTCACCTTTCACCAAGTAGAGGTTGCAAACGCTGCACGTGCCCTTGGGGGAGAGGAGAGCGCTGCTCTCCAGCTGCTGGGGAGCTGAGGGCACGAGCAGCTGCTGGAAAGCAGCAGATCACACTGCTTCACACACTACCATAAAATTACCACCGTGCCTATGGGAACCCTTTCACATAAATCACACGGAGGCCCAGCAAAGCTGCAGGTCCAGTTCTGCAAGCCTTCGCTCGCACTGAGGGTTGCAACCAGCCCCGTAGGACAACCCTGCTGACAGAACGCTGTTGGAGCACTCCTGGGTGGATCTTCTCATACTGACTGAAGCCTTGATTTAAACTACACCTCCTCTTCTACAGATAACCTCCTGGTCAACGGCAAAGGCAGCACTGCAGGCTCTTGTTGGGACATCCCAACCAGAGAGTGAAACAGAGCAGCCATTCTTCAGCAGAAGTAAGCTAGCAGGACACAAAAGAAAAAGGGGGATAAAAAATTCAAGTTTAGTATATTATGGGGATAATTAAGAACAGCTTGCATCAAGAATGCACTGGATAACCCACTGGACAACCAGGTTTCCTTCTGACACCCAGCCAGATCTTCCAAGTAAAAAAGCCAGATGATTGCCTCGATCCCACTAGCAGGAATAAGCTTGAGGAGAGGCCAAGACCTGAAGACAGACGACAATGATGCAGCAGCGTTGCAGGTGTTGCAATCAAGCCTTCTGCCGGAGAAAAGTGGCCCAGGACAACAAAAATATCTTGCTCTTCATTCACTTGGCAATTCACGCAAACGCTCGCATTCACAAGGTAAATGCACGTCACGACACAGAGGGAAATCACCAAGTTCAAGGTTTAGTAACCCATGAAGACAAGCAGGCAGAGTTACTTGGTTACTCGGATGCCGTTTGTGGCCTTCCACAGACTCCAGGAGAAAGCTTTGGATCGGATCTACACTGATTACAGCCAGCACTAGCCTGCAGGATGTTTTTCACAGTCACGAAACCTTAAAAAAAAAAAAAAAAAAGCGCCATCTCTTCTCTCCCGGCAGCAGCAGGCTTTCCCCAGCACCTGACAAAACCAAGGCGATTTGGGGAAGCCAGGATAAAAGCACAGGACTACTGATTTGTGCTTTCTTTTTCCCTTTCAAATCTCCCTCAGTTTAGAGAGGGAACCAACTGTCTGTTTCACCCAGGTGCTACTTTTCCTTCACGCCCTGAATTTCACGCACTGAGTCTTTTTTTCTGCCAAGACGAGCACCAGGTGCTTCAGTGACGGGTGAAGATGCACCTCTGCCCCCCAGCACCTGCTGAGGACACGACTGCTCTCAGCACCGCACACCAATGCCAAGTCACCATCAACTTGTAATCAAATCAACAAGACAAAACAAACAAGCTCAGCTACTAAAAGGTGCCAATTATTGTGGGCTTTAAAAAAAAAAAAAAAACAAACACACTTTTTTTTTTCCCTTCTTAATTTTCTAAAATGTTTTGCTCTCCTGAATTCTGCGAGGAAACCCACACAATGAGGAGCTGATTGCAGAGAGGAAACAGGGAACCTGATTATACGCAGAGCGCTGTCAAACGCACCACGTAACCTGACAAAATAGAGAGAAACATTTCTTTGCTCTTCTTTCTGCTGCTGCGATCGCAGGTGCTGTTTGCAAAGCATAGAGCGACGATCCCGACGCAAGGCCTTTCAGTTAGCGGCGTCCCCCCACGTAAAGCAAAATATGTTTGTAATCCCAGTTAGGAAATAAACGCCTTGTGAAACAGTTTTGCTCCAATCGGGCTGACCCTGAGCTCAGGGTCAGACTGCTGCAGCTTAGCACGTCTGAGAGTCCCCCTCGGATGGCACCTGCCTGTAACACAGTGTCCCAATCCAGACGAGCGCGACCCATTCTCCCGCAGAGCGGGCAGGAGCTGGGCACTGCCCTGCCTGTGCCGGAGAGCACGGACCCCCCCCTGCACCAACACGCACACGCAGGGGCCAGCACCCACCCGGGGACCATCCCCGGGGCAAGCGGGGAGTGGGGCACATCAGCGGGACCGGCAGTGCAAGCCCTGGGGTGCAGGGAGGATGGGGGGACCCCAGCACGCAGGACATGAGGGTGCCCCGCTGCACGGCGGTGTCCCAGCGTGCTGGGGACGGGGAGCGATGGGAGGGTGAGGGGCCCGTGAGCGATGGGGGTGCCCTGGGGACCCCATTCACTGGGCACAGAGACGGGGGTGATGGCAGAGCCCCACTGCGCAGGGCACAGGGGCAGGGAGGGAACGGGGTGCCCCGGGCTGGGCGGGGGGGGGGGGGGGGGGCGCAGGGAGCCGATGGGGCGCCCCATGGCCCCGGGCTAACGGGGGCTGCCCGGTGCACAGAGATGGACGGTGCGGGGATGCCTCGACGCACAGAGCAGGGGTGCGCAGGGGACCGGGGACGGCGAGGCGAGCCCCGGGCTGCCGCCGGGGGATGCCCGCTGCGGTCCCGCCCCGCCCCCGCCGCGCGGGGCCGCTCGCACCGCCCGCCTGCCCCGGGACCGCGCCGGTGCGCGCCGCCGCCGGTGGGACGGGGGGGGGGGGACGGGGACGGGGAGCGGAGGGGGAGCGGGGCGCGGCCCCGCGCTGCCGGGAGCCCCCCGCGCCACGCCGGGCCAGGCCTCTCGGGGCGGCCCCGCCGCGGCCCCTCATCCCGCGCAGCGGCGGCGGCGCTGGGCGAAGAGGAGCGAGGAGAGGCGCATCCCCGCTGTCGGCCCGGCGCGGCGCGGCTGGGCCCGGCACGGCGGCCCCGTTACCTTCCAGCGCCTCGAAGATCGCCTGCGCCATCTTGGAGCCGGGGCGACCGCGACCCGCCAGCCGGAGCGGGCACCGGGAGCAGCGCCGCCGTCCGCCGCCAGGGGGCGCCCTCCGCCCGCGATGGGGCCCGGGGAGGGGCGGGGGGGGGGGGGGGGGCCGGGGCCGGGGCCGGCCCGGGGCTGGCCCGCTGCTCTGGGCAGCGACACCGCGGCCTGTGCGGCCGGGCCTGGCGGGGGGTCTCGCGTTTAACTTGGACGGCGGCGGAGCGGCGCCTCTGGCAGCGCCTCGGGGGTCCGTGGAGGCCGGGCCCCGCCGAGAAAGGCGGGAACAGCCCGGCGGCCGCACCTGCCCCGCTCGGTCTCCCGCCGCGGCGCCTGCGAGGGCCCGCGGAGCCCGAGCCCCCGCCCCGCGCCTCTGCCGCGGGAGGGCCGCGCCCCCGGAGCCATGACCCGCTCCAGGCCGGGCCGCCCCGCGGGGCCGACAGCGGCGAGCGCTGCCCGGGCACCGCCCTCAGCGGGAGGGAGTGGGCGGGACGCTCCGCGGGTCCCCTATTGGCTGCAGCACAGATGCTCCCCACCTATGAGCCGTTAAGATGGCGCCATCTATTGGCCAAGAGCGTCGATGGACAGCTGAAAGGGCCTATGCACGTGGCGGACGGAGCCCCACCCCCGGAAGCGTGCGCTGCCGGCACCCGGGGCCGGTCCCGCGGGCGGTGCGCCATGGCCGGCGGTAGGGACGCGCTCCGCGCCCTGCTCCGCGCCGCCAACGCCCTCCTGCAGCAGCGCCGCTACCATGCCGCGCTCGCCGTCCTCAAGGGCTTTCGCAACGGGGCTGTGTGAGTGCGGCCGGTGCGGCCGAGGGGAGGGATGGGGCTCTGGGCCTGGGGAGGGGGGGGGGCGTGTGTGGTGGGGTGTCTCGGTTCCGTCGGGGCCCAGCCGCCCCGAGGGCCGCGGGGAGGCCGCCGTGTGCCCTCCTGGCCCGTAAGGAGGCCGGGGCTGTCGTGGTAGAGGTTCGGGAGAGGCCTTTCCGTGCCTCTCGCCGCTAAGAGGGTTTTAACCGGTTTTGGCGTCCCCTTTGGGCCTGGCTTATTGGGGTGCACCTTCTCGTAAGCCTGTGGCCTGGGCTCCTGGTTTGGGCGGCCGCTGCTGCCCCTGGGCTGGCTTAAGAGTAGGATGTAGTTGCTTAAGTAGCATAATAGGGATACAGTCATTTGATAGTGTAATACAAAAAGTCTGAAACACCTATTCGCTTTTGCAGTTATGGAGCAAAAATTCGTGCCCCACATGCCCTGGTGATGACTTTCCTGTTCAAGAGTGGAAGGTATGAACCCTAGTTCTGCGTTTGTTATTGCTCAGAATGCTTTCGTTCAAGCGTTCAATCTTTCATGTTTCCAGAGGGCTTAAAAAGCAGACAGGTGTGTGAGCCATGGTCATAGCCCGTCGTTCGGATAGCGACATGGGACAACTCGTATGCACACACCTACACAGATCTACATACCCGTTGGGTCAGCCACTTGTGCAATGGTTGATGAGAACCAGTGAGCAGGGGAGAAATTAGCAGATGCAAACTGCTGCGCTCTGCTCTCCATTCAAATACGGGAAGCCAAGCTGTAGCAGTGCACCTTGTGGCTCTCCCTGCTTATGCCAGGGGTTTGCACTTAGGCAAAAAAATAAGAAACAATCAAAAAAATAAAAAGCTCCTTGACTATTCATAGAATTAGACAAAAGCACAGTCCACAGTCTAAGGAGAGATGTTGACTGTGTTCTGATGAGTGAGCCGGGGGTGAAGGGATTTCTCTTCCCTCACAAAGTTGATGTTCTGCGGGGTAGCCGAGCTGTCAGTCTAGACGGGTCGGCCAGAGGGGCATAGTGTCCAGGCTGAGTCAGTGGTCCTGCCTTCTTGCTCTTCTAATTGTCTGTTTCTTTTCTTCAGTTTAAGAGAGAAATTGAAATCGATTGCTCAGGCTACGTACACTCATTCCCGGAACTTGGCGTATTTTGTGTTCACCTACAAGGGGCTGATGGCGTTGCAGTCCCAACTACAGGGGAAAAAAATTCCATTTCATTCTTTCTTTGCAGCCTGCATTGGAGGTTGGCTAGTGTTCGGTGAGAACAATGCCATCAACAGCCAGGTAAATGCATTTGTTGAAAGTTTCCTTGACAAAAAAAACCCCAGCAGATGGATGACCATGTGCCAGGAGTTGGTATAGCCTGGCACGTTTCTGGTGCTTCTTACAACGTACCGTTTCTCTTTTATTATATTTCTCTTTGCACAAGTTCTGGTTTTGGCTGCGCTGCGCTCAAATTGTGTGCCTCTGTGAACGGTGTGTGCAGTTTGAGGGCTAAAAGCCCAAGTTTACTTCCAGAGCTGCACTTGTATACCTAGGAAGGCAGGCAGTCACGCAATCCGAAGCCGTTGGGTTACCCCAGCTGTGGTAACTGCTGCGTGCGCTCCTAGTCTGCCCACTTGCAGGGCCAAACCCTGTAGCTTGGACGTTGAGTGTGAGGCACAATCAGTTACCGAGTTACGCTTAGCTAAACCGGTTAAACTGAAAAAGCAGCTTGGGAGAAGTTTGGTTGTTAGCACTCAGTCACAGATTAATCAGTCAATAGAACAGATGCACATTAATGAAAAGTGTTTTACTTATGCAATCCCCTGCAAGAGCGTACTTTCAGTCTGGTTTTAGGATGTGTCCAGACTACTCAGTTTGTATCAGCTTGGCAGGTTAGCAGGGCTGCTCCGTGACTATTCTGTCAGCAGCAGCATCTGAGGTAGCATTAATTGAGCAAAGATGAAAGTTATGCAACTGCAAAGCTATGTTGCATCAAGTGTAACTTGTTGATTACTAAATTAGAGCACCAGCAGAGAAGTAGGACTTTGAGGACATAGGGAAGGCACAAACATCTCCAGTTATAAAGACTGCTTGGTATGTGAGCCTACAGCCTGTTTGCTGTGAAGCCGGGTAAATTGCTTCCACTCCTCTTGCCTAGCTGATCGCTTCTAAATCGTTTAACCTGCCTAGTGTATCTGCTCAGGTTATTTACCTAATGTTCTTTGGGTTTTCTCTTTGTGCAGATTATTATGTACCTGCTGTCTCGTATCCTGTTCGGCTTGTCTCGGCTGGCAGTGGAAAAGGGCTATGTCCCACAGCCAAAGCAGGATCCCTTTCCACTTGTCGCTGCTCTGATATGGGGAACAGTTCTCTGGCTCTTTGAATACCACCGGCAAACCCTGCAGCCTTCTCTGCAGTCCTCCATGACCTACCTGTATGATGACAGTAACGTATGGCATGACATTTCTGACTTTCTCATTTATAACAGAAGGACAGACAGCAAGTAAAACGCCTTTGAATGGGAACACCTTCCAGCAGCTAAGGGAAAAGGTGATTCTGTTGCTCTTGACCGATGATTTTTTTAAATTAACATCTATCAAGTACGGTTGCTTCTTGTGTCCTGGCCAAAAATGCTCTGATTAGTCTTCTCTTGGCTTTGTTTAGAGCAAGTAAACACCCCACAGAAACTTGTTGGAGTCCTCAGTGAGCGTAAAATGCCTGGGGGGAATCTTGAGTTAGAATAAGTCTTTTTTTTAAAAGAGGCCTTATTTTCCCTAGAAGTATGTGGTTTTATTTTTTAAAGGAACTAAATATAAAATGACAGCCTGACAGTAAGTGGGGAGTACGTCTAATCATGAAAAAAAAATGTTCTAGGGATTGTCTGAATGCTCACAAGACAGAAGCGTTTTTCTGTGCTGCTGTGCTCACCGTAGTGTGATGGGACTGAGGGACCTGCTCAGGTCTGAAAGCAGGGACATATTTTTCTTGATTTCTGTGGACGACTGGAAATCTTGTTTAAACTATTACAAGGACAGTTGTGTGCTCCTTAAGAGAGTTTCTCTGCAGTTTTCCCTCAGGGAGACAATAAGATGTTTGAGAATAAAACTGTTGAGATTGTCTGGTAGAAGCCCGGTAAATCAGGCTTGGTAGGAATATTTTTACTCGGTTTCTTTCATGCACTTGGGCTGAATCTGTCCCTCTGCAGAGTGCACTAATTAATACCCTGTAATTATTTTAAACTTATTTGTAAAGTTTTTAAAAGCTGCTTGAACTAAATACCAAAAACAGTTATGCAACTTAGACTCCTTTGAAAACAGGCTGAGGCATGTTGCACGCCCTCAGATATCACGCTGGGTACTGTATACATAGAAGTGAGCAACACTTTTAACAAGCACTTTTATTTTGGTGACACGAGTTTCTCTTAGGTCCAGAATCTTGAATATACTGGTAGTCTATGTGGGCTTGTTGCTGAGCCAGGTTGAGGCCATGGATGAACATACAAGTGAATCGTACTCTTAAAAATACGCTGCTAAGCCCCAGGAATAGCGCAGCACGTGCTGGGCTTTAACAGAAGACTGACTAGATAGCTGAGAAAGAACGAAAACTGGTTTAAAATTAATAAAATTAAACTGTTACTAGTGCAAAGCACTTACACTGTCATATAACACTATGCCATTCACTTAATGATGTACATTAAAATAATTCCTGACACACTGGGTTTATGTGGTGATATTCGCAAGACAGTCATTAAGTTCCCTGCGCTAACCCTTTCTTTTTGGCTTTGTTTGCTCTCCCTGTACCCATCTGCTTTTCCGTCTTGACCTGACTGTGTCATTTAATAATCCTACTGATGCTGCTCTTCAGCGTCTCTTGCAGTCTCTTTACGCTCCAGGCTCTAGCAATTTCTCGTATTTAATAGTATGACAGAAGCTGTACATTTAAGTTCAGGTAGCTTCTGAGTAGAACAAAAATTACCAATTTTTATTTAAGTCATTTTTCCTTGTCTTCCTAAGCTCTTTTATTACTGTTACCGTATTCTGAGCATTGCTTTGCTCTTTGCTTTTCCACTCTCTGTGTCAGCAAGAGGGAGAGTGAAATGTTCCCCTCCCCGTAGTCTGCCTGGTGCTGTCATGTTTGGGATTGGACCGTGTCCTGAGTGGCTCAGGTGGAGCAGGAACAGTCTTCTGGCTCTTGAACTGAATCTAACGCCAAGTCTCACGCCGTTCATCTCTTACAGTGTAGACATGGAAGCTGCTTCTTCTTTATCCCACGCAAATCCGTGACATACCCATCTTTGGTGCCCAAAAGACAAGATGCTGCTGTGCATTAATAACTGTCCAGGGTGCCTTCAGCTTTCAACTTCACCTGCTATTACAGTCTGTAATGAATACTTGAATTTGACCATCAATCACTATTTAATTAGATAGACCCCAGGAAAGCTGCAGAAGTTAGGAATTGGTTTTGTTTCTTTGTAGTTAAATATTTTGTTTGGTCTAGATAAGTGTAAAGATTCAAGTACAGAAAAAAAGCACTGAAGCTACAGGTGAGGTCTGATTTCTTCATAAACATCATGTCTTTATTTGTACCGCTGCTGGATATCTGAAGCAGCACAAGTGCAGCACTCTTATTTTTATGTCAGAAGCCTCAATGTTGTTCCAAATAAGAATGTTAATATTCTGCTAATATTGCTGAATTCCTACAAGCTTTGATGGGATTTCAGAAAAGCCTTCCAGAACCTGACAGCCATGGCTCGAGAATTTCTCCCTAGAACTATTAGACTTGCAACTCCTTGCCCATGTATAATTATTGTAGCAAAAGGTGGTGCAGGCTGTTTGTGTGAGCCGTGTGTCTATAAGAAGTTTTTAAACTTTTTAACTTACAGCTGGCATTCCTTTCTCTGAGAAAGGCTTGTGATTCCCTTAGAGGTTAAATCATTTTCTTCTGATAGTAGCTCTGCCACTGCAGCCATGTGGCTGCTTGTGCAGCGCTTCTCTGGCCTTGCGAAGGACAAGCGACCTGTCCTGTCCTTTTTACACTACTGTAGTATCACTGTCCTCTCTAGATGGCAAAAATGAGCCAGTAGCAGGTTTTAGTATCAACCTGGCAGCAGCGGCCATCAGTCGTCCTTGGTTCCAAACGCCCTTTTTCTTTTGGGAATCTGTCACCAACCTCACTTTCAAAGCAAACCGTGCCTGAGCCTCCAACCATCTGTACTTCTGATCCAGGAACCAGCTGCCATCCCTGGAAGACAAACTGCAGCTCATCCCAGGAGCGGGTCCCGTATAGCAGCAGCCACTAGCCGGGCATTTGCGGACGGTTGGTTTTCCTGCTGCGTTGGGGCAGGACGTTAAGCTGCAAGTCACTTCTTTCCCCAGGGAAGTAATTGGAACAGCTCTTTAACGGCATTAGTCCGCATTGCTGTTTCTGTGACCAGATAGCTGGGGATGAACCCCCTTATGCTCCTGAGGTGTTGGAACAATGCTGGCGTGTAGTAAGGAAGTGAACTAGAAGTAATTTGTCTGAGTCAGACTTTTCAGATACATAAGTTACACTCCCTGCCCTCCCCCAGCGCATTGTGTGGGGAATTGAGTCCCCTGTTTGTGTTCCTTTTTTATTAGCATTAAAACCAGAAGAAATAAAGAGACAGTTGGGAAGCCACCTGCGAATCGGCCAAATGCTTAAGAATCACAAAGAAGTGCCATTTTCTCCCCCCAGCCCTGATTGGTTTTGAATGTAAAGATGAGCATGCTTTTGTTTGCCTACATCAACTTTATTTTACCTTGTTATTTCTTCCTCGGCACCTGACTGTGAGGTGCTGAGTGCCTCTACAGAGGAGCCGAGTGTCTCAATGCTTAGCTCAGTTCATCAAAAATTAGGATTTCTGGATAAAATTGAAGTGTACTTTTTAAAACAATGCTTCTCCTTCAGATTTTAAGCCTCTTTTAGAGGCAGTTTTAAAGGTTAATGAATCAAACTGATCAAAAAGTTTTCAGCAAGCCTTGAATAGCAGACTGACTATACTGAGCTATTAATCATTTATTTTATGAAGGAACAAAGCAACCTCAGGGTTATTTACTGCCGCTGCATGCTGCCCTAGCATACCCACTGTGCTTTGGAGGACAGCTTGTATGCTAGTGCTGGCTCTCTGGATTGCTGCAGAACCGTTTCCGGGACAATTACATTATTTAACATAGGTGAAAATTAAATGGGGTGCATGACATTTGGTTTAGGTGAGGTTTTCTGTACTGTGTTTGATCCTTTCAGTTGAGGGGAGGATATTTCTGAAAGAAAAACTTTTGCTGGTCCAATTAGTGCCACAGAGGAGCGCTTACGGAGGTTGCGGCTGCTGTAAGGTGTGAACCTGTGTTCGCAGCGTGTCGGCATGCCTTGTCCCGGTCACCGTCCGCGTGTCTGGGCAATAACCACCCCTGCTCTGGACAGCTGGGTCAGGAGGGAGAGGCTGCAGGAGAGCTTTAATATTGGTGCTGCGAGACTTTCTTGCCCTGGTAGAGTAGTTCAAGCTCTGCTTTAAACCGACCTGGGTGGAGGGTAGAAGAGCAGGGATGGTCTCTGGCTCCGGAAGTGTCCGCAGGGACCCTCCGTGCATGTGAAGCTCTGCATCCAGACGGGAGCCATCCACGGCTGGTGCTAGTGGAATAACCAGAACCCCATGCAGAAACCCTCACACAGGAGAAACCGCTGTGACTCAAACTCATTTTCGCTGCATCAGCACAAATACGACCTTTGGATGATATCCCGAGCCCCATCCTGCTTCCTATTTGTCAGGTTGTGTTTGTCTTCCTGGCTCATGCCAACCTGAGCAGAATGTGTTCGGTTTTCTGATGCTGGTTTTGAAATCCAGCAGATAAGGGAGGAGAGAAAATAAGGCGTAGTGCTATCCAGTGTAATGCCTGTCTGCCACTGTTAATATTTTAGGGGTGCTAATCTTGAATTTTCAACCTGTGTGTTCATACCAGATTGCTGGAGGAGGTGACTTTTTTTCTTTACTTAGAAGAATTTGCATCTGTCTCGTTTCCTTATGAGACTGGTGATGAGGAGAGGGGAAAACAAATGCTCTAGAATACAAGTTTTATTACCTCTGCTTTTGGTATATATTTTGTGTTCATAATTGCTGTGTAAGCCAGGCCCTGATTTTCTGACAGCGTAGAATAAAGTTAAGAACATAAACTCAGGTAACTTGTAATTATGCTGATCAGAATGCTTGTAGGAATATCTCAGTTTTTGGTTTTAAAACATGGGAAAGAGGGGGCAGAGAGCGTAGAAGTAGCTCTGTCCACTATGAACTGACTTCTTGTGCAGTCAGTGTAGTACATCAATCCAAGACTTTCTGCGAAACCCGTTTGCGGATTATTTCTGTATAATCAGTCTTTGAATATGGTAATATTGTGCTTTCTCTAATCATAATAAAAAACTAATTTTTTTGTCTTTTTTTTACTGTCATCATTATTAAGCTAAAATATATAAAGCAATGCTTAATTATTGCGTGTTACTAGTCCTATATGTGGAGAAGTCATGCAGAGAGTGCATTTTTGGCATCGGTCGTGCTGTCGTGTTACCAGCGTGGCGGCAATAGCCGGTGCTGCTTTGACTGCACCACCAGATTTAACTACTGCAGCATTGGCCAGCTCGGGTAAGGATCCTAGCTGCAACGGCAAACTGCGGTGGCTGTCGTCCTTTTTATGTTGGTTTTTGGGGGTTTGGGTTTTTTTAAGCATTAACTTTCCTATGCAGTAGCTGTTTGGATCGCTTAGCATGGCCGTATCTTCAAACCAAGCGAGTCAAACTGGGGAGGTTTGTAGCACATACGAACGCAGTGTAAATGGGAAAGCATGACCGGCTCTTGCATTGCAGCTAGCAAAGAGTCCATCTGTCCCACTGAGAATTCTTGGGGTGACACAGTTACAGGGCAGACTGCTCCTCGGTGCCTTGCAGTCTGCCAGGAAGGCAGGCGAGTGGTTGCAGAGAGCACGCAACTGTTCGAAGAGAAGTCAGCTGGAGGAAGCTCTGTCGCTGACTGCCCTGCTCGTGTGTGGAGTCCTGGCTTCAGTCTGTGTGCCTGGTCCTGGCCCAAATGCTCCTCTCTAGGGCAGACAGCCCGCGGCAGGACCATCTGCCGGAGCAGGGCGCAGGTACGAGGCACCGGACACGAGTCTGAACCTGCTTTGCCTGTTAGCTAAACGAAATGAGGACATATACAAATAGACAAAACAAGAATGTATATAGATGATTTTGCTGCCTCTTCCAGGTTGGGAGCTACTGAGAGAATATGCTGTAGAGGTAAGAGCTGTGGTAGTGCAGATCAAGTGGCTCCTGTGTGAGGATCTCCTTATGGTGGTCCTGATCCCAAGCAGAAGAGGGTCCCTCTGCGAGGGGAGCGCTGAGTAGCTGTAAGACAAAACCTCCTGCTTTGTAGCTGCTGCAGTACTGGAGTGTCCAGCCCGGGCCCAGGAGAAGCCAAATTACCACCTCCAAACTGATGTCTGTCCTATCTTAAAGTGGGGCTTTTTCCCCTCTCAAAGCATCGTGCTGTACCCGAGTCGTCCTTCTGTTCCAAGTGAAGCTCCGAGTGAGCTACAGGTTTGGCTCTGACACTTTACCTGCCTGTTGGGTTCACAGTGCCAATGACCTGCTGGGAAGTGAACTTGGACTGGCTGCAGTTACTAAGTCCAGGTAAAAGCTAAAGCACAGAAGACAACGTCAAGGGGTTTAGTCCCGAATGTACCCCTTGATGAGACCCAGGCTATTTGCACAACGCACCGCTGTGCAAGGAGAGAAACCCTTCAGCCTCTCCATTCCTCCACAGGCCTTGAGTGAAGGAAGTCCAAAAGCCTTGTCAAACGCAGTGGTTTTGGGGCTGGGATTTGAGAGAAGACACCTAAGTCAGTGATGTTCTGCTGCTGCAAGCGAGCTTTCGTTATTCTATTTGCGCTGTCAGAAAATCGCTTCAGTTCCCAAGAGGCGATGGCTAAGGTGACGGAGGTGGAGGGCAGTAAGGTCAGGAGAGCAGGACTACGGGGCTCTGGGCTTTCCCCAGCTGCCTGTCCCCTCCGCGGGTCCTCTGGCTGTACGAGCGTGCCGTGCCGTCGGCTCGCCGTCATCTGAACCAAAGCACGACGCGGTCATTCCAGTGCGAGAGCTCAGCGCAGTCCGTACGGGAACTGCTGAAGGCAGGACACGCTACGGCTGACAAGGACAGTAATTGTGCTTCTGGGACACCTACACACTAAGGTTAACTGAGGACAGGGATGCAGGTTTGTCTCCTGCCAGCTCGCCTCCTGCCTGCTCCCACTGCCAGGAGATGATTTTGCAGCGTAGATACCGGCCCCGCTCTGTGCTTTTCCTTCAGCGCAGGGACCAGCAGACCCCTCGCCCCAGTCTGTCCCCCTGCGCAAGGCAGCTGAAACCCACCCGAACCCGTTGACTGCTGCGGGGCAAATCCAGCCGGGGTACAAAGCGTACGAATAGCCTTCCTGATCCTCTCCGTGACCAAGTGGGGCCAGAGACAGGACTTTATCTTTGCGCAGCACCCGCCAGACAGCTAATCGTGAGAGCACGTCTCCGCTCCTTAGCAGGGCTGGCGAGGCTGGGGGGAGGCTGCAGCTGTGCGGGAGATGGGATTCATCTGCTTTCCCTCTCGCGCAGCGTGCGAGAACAGCCCCTGCTCTTCCTTCTCCCACCAGCGTTTGCCTTTCATTTATCTTCACAACCTCCCTTTCTCAGAGCCGCCAGCACTAAAAGCCTTGGAGAAGTTGCAGCGCGGCGAGGCAGCACGGGGGAAAGGTGGGCAGAGCGCAGCCTGCTCCCCATGAATAGGCTCCCACGTGAATTTGGGGGGGGGGGGTGAACCCAGCCTTTGTGAGCAGAGCGGGAGCAGCTGGCGCAGCAGCTGTGTCCCAAACCCTGCCGTCACCCCAGGAAGCGCCTGGCCGAGGCTCCCCGGGGACGGGGAGAGCACCGCCAGCCATTCGCTCCCGCCCGGCTGTTGGGGTTGCCTTTTCCCCCCCTCCCCAGATGGAAGAAACATTAACTGTGTGCAAACATCTGGTCTAACTGTTGCTTATGCTTCACAGTAATGACGATACTGCGGTGCAAGGGCTCCGGAGAGCGGGCCCTTGAATATTAGAAGGGCCAAGTGTTAATTAACTGTATTAATTTCCTTTAAGCGAGGCAGCATTTCTCTTTGCTGATGAAGAAATGAGGTTCGGAGAAGCGATACGACTGGTCACGGACACGCAGTATGTTACTGGTGTATTTAAGGATGTAGTAGGGATCCGGGGAAATCACGTCACCGCTCCGTGCTGGCTGTCCTGCAGGGGAATTGCGGCCACTGCCGAAGTATCCAGCATAAAATCCTTTAAAGCCTGAAACCTGTTAGGCCAGTGCAGGGGACTGCGTGTCGGGATCTGCTCCGCAGCAGAGGAGTTCGCTCATCGCTGCGAATGCCTCCTGCATCCCACGCGCTGCGGGAGAAAACACCCCGTCTCCTGCATCCCAGGCAGGCTGGGGTCGGCAGCGGGGACGGAGCCAGCGCTGGGCCACAGCCCTGCCCGGCGGCAACAAGGGGCTGCGGGCCACCGTGCTCGACCCCGGGGTCCCCCCGGGATGCGTGTTGCACCTTGTGGGGGGGCACAGAGGGGTTTTGGGGGCCTGGCTGAGACCCACGCTTTGCCCATGAGCCTCAACAGCTGTGCGCCCTGGGAAAGACCTAGCCTTGAAAAGCAAGGTTTTTTTATTAGAAGGATATATGTATTTTTTTTTTCCTTTTTAATTTTGCCTTCTCACGCAGCAGGAGGGTTATCGGCATCCCGCACGCGGGAGATGCTGGTGGCAGGAGCCGCCCGTGCCACGTCTCCTGGGTGGACTGTCACCTCTCTGCGCCCCCGCTGCCACCCCCTCTGCCCCCGCCAGCGCGGCCAAGTGCAGATTTTCCTTCTAGCAGAGCTTCTCCTCCGTGTCGCCCTGCAAGGGGTTATCGACTCGTGCTGAAGAAGCCGATCCGCAGCCGGTCGGTGGTTGGAAACACAAAATGCCGTGACTCGCCCGGCAAACGGACGGGGCAGGTTGCAGCACCCACTCTGCGTGAGCCGGACCCCTCTGAGCCGTATCAGCACCCAAAGGCCCAAGACGTGTCCGACAGCCTCGTCCGCGGCCTCGGGGCAGGTTTGCAAGAGGGGAAGGTGGGACGAGAGCCCCGGTACCGCCCGGACAGCGCCGTCCCGCGGGGCAGCGGAGCTCCCGCCCCAGGGTTGCTGCACCCCAGCCCGGCCGCGCACCCCTCCGGGCCGGGCCCTGCGGCGAGGGGATGCTGCGGGCCTGGGCTGGGGTTACCGGCACCCCCGGGGCGGGGGCACGTCCGGGGGCACCCCCCGAGCCCACCGGTATCTCAGCCGGCTCCACGGGCGGGGAGAGTCCGCGGGGGGGGGGGGGGGGGTGTGTGAGGGGCGAGATGAACTTCGCCCGTGGGTGTGGGTGTGGGTGTGGGCCAGCGCCCCCCTCCTCCTCCTCCTCCTCCTCCGCCATCCGGACAGCAGCTGCGCCCGCAGCCGGAAGCCCGTCACCCCGGCGGGGCAGGACGCGGAGCCCGGGGCACAGAGAGCCCTCCGTGCGTGACGGTGCTGCGCGGCCAGGTTTTCCCGAGGGGAAAAAGCTTAAGAAAGGCCCCGGGTGGGCAAAGCACGGCCCGGGAACGCCCCGGAGCGGGAACCCCGGCGGGGGGGGGGGGGGTGACGGCCGCCACGGCCCCGCCGCTCCCCCGGCCCCGCCCCGCCCCCGCCGCGTCCCCGAGCTGCCCCCGATTGGCCCCTACCTCGGCGCGGCGCCGCCGATTGGCCGCCTGTCAGCGCGTCCGGCGCCGCCGCCCGAGACCAATAGACGAGCGGCACCGCCCGTCGCTTCGGCGGCGGCGACCAATGGAACGGCGCCCACGAGCCCCCGCCGCCAATGGGCGGGCGGCGGGGAGGCTCGCGCCGCTTTCGCGGCAAAAAGGATTTGGCGCGCAAAGACGCGCGGGGCCGGCTGCGCCGAACAATACGGCGGCGGGCGCGGAGCCGAGCGGAGCGGAGCGGCCCCGCGCCCGGCATGGGCCGCGCCCCTGCCCGCGCCCTGCCCGCCGCGCCGCCCGCCGCCCCGGTCCCGACGGCCATGTGAGCCATGGCGGCGGCGGCGGGCGGCGCGGCGGGGCTGGCGGCGCTGCTGGGCAGCGCCTCCCCGCACCTCCTCATCGTCTCCGCCGCCGAGGAGCCCGCGGGCGGCGGCCACCCCGACGCCGACCTCTTGCTTTTCGCCACGCCGCAGCCCTCCCGCCCCGGCGCCGCGCCGAGACGGCCCGCGCTGGGCCGCCCGCCGGTAACCGCCGGGACCGGGACGGGGGGGGGGGGGCGGGAGCGGGGGCTGCGGAGCCCGGGACCCGGCGGGCCCCTGCGATGCACCGGGCCCGTGCTACGTACCGGGTCGCGCAATACTGGGCCGCGTCGAGCCGGGCTATATACCGGGCCGGGCTGTGCTGTGCCACGCCGCGCTGCTCCGTGCCACGCAGCACACCTGCCGAGCGCGGCCCTTGCCCAGCCGCCGCTCCGGAAGCCGCACGCCCGGGCGCTGGGCCGCGCTTTGCCTCCCCCCCTCCTGCAGCCTGCGCCTGCTCTGGGGTGCTCCCCACAGCGTGGCGGGGCCCCCCCGCGCCGGGACCAGCCCCCCCCGTGTCCCCGCCGGCGTGCATGGCAGCCGGGGAGCCGCTGCTGTCACCCCGTCCCTGCCGTACTGCGGTCCCTGGGGGGTCCCTCGCAGCCGCCCCCGTCACCGGCGCTGGGGGGGGGGGGGGGGAGCAGTGGGGCCGCGGCGGTGGCCGTCCCTCTGATGAGCCGCGTCCCTTTGCAGGTGAAGAGGAAGCTGAACTTAGAGACGGATCACCAGTACATAGCAGAGAGCCTGCCGGTGGGCCGGGGCAGGGCCAGGAACCCCACTAAAGGTACCGGCCCCGCTCCCCCGTCACCCCCCGGCCCGGCCAGCCCAGCCCGGAGCAGCGGGTCCGGCAGCCCCGCTCTGCTGCCCGCGCCCTGGGCTGCGCCTCTGGGCTCCTCCCTGGCAGCTTCTCCCCATCGCTTTGTGTCGGTTTGGAGAGGCTGTTCCTGGGGCTGGGCTCTGCCTGGCCGCTCTCTCCAGCCCGTGCTGCTGTCCCCCGAGCTGGTGGCACAGTTGTGCCTGACCGTCTGCTGGGCACCACACCGGCTCCGTCCCTCGCTGTGGGGTGGAGCTGTAGCCTCCGGCACGGTGTCACTGCAGTGTCCCAGGTGGACTCTTCGTCATCTCCCCCCTGAGCCCTGCCTGGCACCTTGGTGTCACCACAGCACGGGTCTCAGAGCCCATGCCAGGTCCTGCAGCATCCTTCCCGTGGAGGATTTGGGGAGCTCGTCCCATTGCCCTGAGAAAGCAGATGGGTTTCAGGGTGCCGGCCCTGGTGCACGAGCCACCTGCAAGCGTGGAGGGGTGTTTTGGGACTTCTCAGCTCCAGCGCTGGGTTTCCCTTGTGGCTAAATCACGCTTGTCCTCTGGGGCTGGCAGGGGCCAAGTCTCCTGGAGAGAAGTCTCGCTACGAAACCTCACTGAACCTTACCACCAAGCGCTTCCTGGAGCTGCTGAGCCAGTCGCCCGACGGCGTGGTGGACCTCAACTGGGCGGCTGAGGTCCTGAAGGTGCAGAAGAGGCGCATATACGACATCACCAATGTCCTGGAGGGCATCCAGCTCATCACCAAGAAGTCCAAGAACAACATCCAGTGGCTGTACGTCCCTGGGCTGGGCTCGTGGGGCTGTGGCTGGCTGTACCCCGGGATGGGGGAGCTGCCTGGGCCAGGCTCAGGGTGGAACAGGGTCTTGCTGGGATGGAGAAGCTCAGAGCAGTGTCATCAGAGCATCTGCTTGGGGGTCGAGTGGTGACTTGCCGTTCACGTGGGCCATGGCCCTGGGTGAGGGCAGTGCTCGACTGCAGGTGGCTCCTGAGAAGCATCGGCATCCCCGTGTCCCCCTGCAAGTCCCCCTTGGGCTCCCCGAGCCAGCCTGGGGAGCGGGGGGCTGCATCCAGGCTCAGGGAGGGGACTCCAGCGCTGTGCCCTCCTGGGAACTCCCTGCAAGGCTGATTCCCTGGGTATGGGGTGGGATTTAGCCTGGCCCAGGTGGGACACTGCATGGGGACAGGGACAGCGTGGGGCAGAGGGAGCCGTGGGGTTTGGCTCCTGACAGCCGCGGTGCTCCCCAGGGGCAGCCAGGCCACCGTGGGAGCCCCCGGCCGACACCGGCTGCTGGAGAAGGAGCTGCGGGAGCTGCAGGCGGCCGAGCGGCAGCTGGACGACCTCATCCAGACGTGCACAGTGCAGCTGCGCCTGCTCACCGAGGACCCCGCCAACCAGCAATATCCTTTGGTGTGGGGCTGGGATGGGGCTGGCTGGGTTGGGGGCACGCCGTCGAGCCCCGAGGTGAGCCCAGCTGCGTTGCAGGCAGGGCCTTTCGCTGCCTGCCCTGCTGCCGTGTGAAAGCATCCCTGCGTCTGCTCCTTGACCCGTCACACCGCAGCCTATGTGACCTGCCAGGATCTCCGCAGCATTGTGGACCCCTCGGAGCAAATGGTGATGGTTATCAAGGCCCCCCCAGAGACCCAGCTGCAGGTCTCAGACCCGGCGGAGGTGAGCTGGGGTCACCCTCTGCTCCCCATGTCTGCACGGCCCTCGGCAAAGCCCAGCCCAGGCTCCCCGGGCCCCCTTGTGCCTCCTCCTCTCACTCCTCTCCCCTTTCCCCAGGCTTTCCAGGTCTCTGTGCGAAGCACTCAGGGCCCCATCGATGTCTTCCTCTGCCCCGAGGACAGCTCGGGGGTCTGTAGCCCCGTCAAGAGCCCCTTCAAAGCCCCCGCAGAGGACTCGTCGCCCGGCCGTTCGCAGCCCAGAGCCTCCCCGCTCCTGCATCCCGCCCAGGATGTGAACATGCCGCTGCTGCCTGGAGAGCAAGGTGGGCGGCCGGGGCTGGGGACAAGTTGGGGCAGGGGACAGGGGTGCTGGCATGGTGACTTTGGCTGGGGGCTCTCGCTGTGTTTGCAGCTGTGAGCCCCGCTGCTGTCGGCGCAAGAAGGAGCTGGGGTGATGCCCGGGTGATGCTCGGGCACCTCAGCAAAGTGGGGAAGGGGCAAGGCAGGTTCTCCTGCACAGCCAAAAACTGCTTTTTGGGTTTTTTGGCAAGTATTGTGGGATTTACGGCTGTTTCCCATCCCCGCAGAGACACTGCTGCCAGGGACGAGCGCGCTGCCTGGCAAATGCTCGGTGGAGGAGGTAAGCCTCTCGCCGCTGGCCTCCATAGACGCCCTCCTGGAGCAGAGCAGGGAGGATTTTCCTGGTTTCTTGACGGACGAGTTCATCAACCTGTCACCGCCGCAGGCGCAGGACTACCACTTCGGCCTGGAGGAGGGTGAGGGCATCAGCGAGCTCTTTGACTGTGACTTTGGGGACTTCACGCCCTTGGACTTCTGAGGCTCTGCCCGGATGCTTGTGGGGCATCTACCAGGCGGGGGGGGGGGGTCCCACACCTGGGCTCCTGCCCTCGCAGGCAGGGCAGGCAGGGCAGGCAGCCCCTCCGGCTGCAGCGTCCACAGCTCCTCTCCCCGTCCGTTTTTGCAATATTTTCTTCTTATCCCTCCAGCCCCCCCCCAGCCCAGCAGGGGCCGGTGGCGTCCCCAGCTCCAGCCCAGCGAGGGGGATGCCAGGGTGGGGGTCGCCCCAAGATGGGACCCACTGCAGGGCCCTGATCATGGGGGGGGGGGGGGGGGGCTGCCCAGGGCAGAGCCACTGCCTGCCCCCCCCAGGTGCCCGTTACAGAGCTTTAAGCAGTCCTGTGTATAGATTTGATTAATTTATTATTGTCCCCTGGGGACAGTGTGTAATTTCCTGGTGGGGGGGTTCGGGGGAGGCTGTGCAGCAGAATGGGGGTGCCGAGAGGTTTCGTCACGCTGGGAAGGGGGTGGTGGAGATGTGGGGGGCACTGGGTCGAGGCTGTTTCCCCCTGTGCTGGGGGGGGGCTGCCCGCAGCCCAGCTGAGTGTCGGGTATTTATTTATTATTTATGGCGCGTGGGAGCTCTCCCGGGACACGGGGGGGGGGGGGCAGGAGGGAGTGGAGGGACAGTGCTGGCCGGGGGGGACATGGAGGGTCCCGCTGGGGACTTGCCGGCACGTCCCGGCTTTGCTCGTGGCCGAAACGGGGCTGCTGGCGAGGCCACCGCGGTGGCAGGGGGCTGCGGGAGGGGGGACGGGGCTGGATGGGGCTGGCGACCCTGGGACCGTGTGCGTGTCCCCTCGGGGGGGGGACACAGGGGTGTCCTGGGGGGGTGCATCTCTGCGGGCGAGGACCTAACGCTGTCTCCAGGCTTTTTCTTCCCCTCCCGCCGCAGGCGTTCAGTCTTTCGGCTCGTCTCCCCCTCTCTTGCCCACTGGAGCTGGGGGAGGCGGAGAGGAGGGGAGGGGGGTCCTGGTGCCCCCAGGGCCCGGGCTGGAGACGCACTTTCACTTTTACTGCCTTTTAACAAGCTTGTGTTCCTCTGAGCTTCGTGTTTAATAAAGGTTTCTACTGACCCCTTCGGTGTAGGGCTGCGCTCAGGCGGCTGGGGGCATTAAGGGTGGTGGGGGTTGAAACCTGAGAAACCGAGGGAGTTTTGGGTTATTTTGTGGGGTTTTTTTTTTTTTCCATTTTGAACTTGAAATGCATGAGCAGGTATGTCACTGCCTGGGGCTGCAGGAAGTGCTTTGGTCCCTGGGGGGTTTATTCCCCTGACACTGTGGGATGGGAGCTGGGGCTGATCCTGCCGCCCTCTGCTACTCCAAAGAGTCTGTTCCCAGGGGGACGGGGCGATGGCTTGGGGCGGGGGGGGTGTGTGGTGTCACTTCTCCTTTTGGCAGCCCCTGGCCCTATCCAGCTCCCCCTCCTCTGCCTGCCCCTGGTTTTGGGGCACTGTTTGCAGAGGGGTGCCCGCGGCTGCGGCTCCTGCATGGAGAGGAGGAAGGCAGCGTGGGGCCGATGTGAAACCAGCCCGTGCATCCACTACACCAGTGTTCCCAGTTACTTCCCAGCTTCCCCCGTTTGCCCTGGCACCTCTTGATCCTGCCCGAAGGCGGCTGCCAGCACCAGTTCACGGCCCAAAGTTCAAGGTCGCCATGTCGCTGCTGCCTGGGGATGAGCTGGCTGCAGCCCTGATCCTGAGCGCCCCAACCCCCTCTGCAGCACACCGTCCCCTTTCTGGGGGAGTGACTCCCTTTCTGGAGTGAGGGACATTGGGGACTCCCTGGGGAGGGATGCTCAGAGACTCCAGGGACCCCTGGCAGCCTGGAGTGGGCCCATGGGTGCCACGTCCCCTGTTCCAGTGGCAGGCAGGGACGTACCACTCCTGTCCCGTGTTTGTGCGCTCATTCCCCTCCTCGTTCTGCCCGGCCTCCTGTCTGCTTCTCCTTCAAACAGCCAGATAAATATTTCACCCCAGACTGCCTTGCATAAGTTCACTCTGCTCCCACACCAGCTTTTGTAGGGGGTGGGAGCCCGGGTTCGGGCCGGGGCTGCCGGCGGGTGCTGGGGTGGCACAGCGAGCCCATCACCGCTGCCTGGCCTCCCACCTCTGTCCTCGTGTCTCCATCCCCGCACCCGAGCGCAGTGCTCGGTTCCTCGTGCTGCCACAGGATTGTTCTTGCTGCAGGACACACGTGGACAGCGGCGCGTAGGGTGGCTCAGCCCCATCCGTGGTGCCAGCTCCCCCACCGTCCCCATCCCAGCCCTCTTCCCCGCAGCCCCCGGGACTGGCCGGGGCTCAGGAGTGGGGCCGTGCCATCCCAAAACCCAGCGGCCGGGAGGGCGATGGCACACACGGCCTGTCTGTGCCCTGTGCTTGAGCGGGATGAGCCGGTGGCTGTCACGCTGTCGCCCCATCAAACGGGGCTCTTTCAGGCAATTAAACCGAACGAGCTCTCTGGCTGCTCCAGTCCGCGGGGCTCCTGGCCCACAGAGCCAGAGGCAGGAGACCAGGGTGGGTGGGCATGGCCCTGGTCCCCGGCCTGCTGCCTCCTTCTTTACAGGGTCAATGTTTGTCACCTGAGGTGACAGAGGTGCTGAAGCTGTCAGGATTTACTGCAGGGCACCCAGCCACATGCCAGTGCATCCTCATCCCCCCCTTAGCAAGATCCGGCCCTCCTTCTCTCCCCCTTTTAGTTTCGTTTTCGTGGAGGGTGCTGGTGATCCGCGGTGCTGCCCGAAGAGCTGAGACCCTGGAGAGGGGAAAGTGGCCACTGGCTTTCCCGGGAGCCAGCGGGCGCAGGGAGAGGGGAGAGGACCCACGCCGATGTCCTGAGCTCTGCAGGGCTGTTCCCGCCAGCGGTCTAATCCCCTGGTAGCAGCACAGCTTTTCCCTTTTCCCCTGGGCAAAGGCGAACCTCTCTGATGGCGTTCACCATCACATTCGCCTGATGGGAACCTCATGGGATGACGAGCCCTTGGGACTCCCTGTCCCCATGAAAGCAGTGTCGTGTGTGTCCCCCCCGGCAGGAACAGGACCGCATCCCCCAGAGCACCATAAAAATAACCTCTCTGCCTCCCAGGGGTGATTCGTGATGCAGCTGAAGGGCTTCCCTCCTGCTATTTTGAATCGCTGGAGAAAGAGCTGATGGCTCTCGTTTCCGAAGAGCGCATGGCGGCTTTGGGAAGCGGCCCCAGGTGCTGCCGGGTTTTATGAGCTGTCTGCACCAGAGATGCTCTTCTTTGTCAGGCAAAGCAGGCACGGTGCAGGAGATGGGCACGCTGCACACATCCTGCGTGGCCCATGGGTC
Organism: Balearica regulorum gibbericeps; assembly: GCF_011004875.1. Classification (NCBI taxonomy): domain Eukaryota; kingdom Metazoa; phylum Chordata; class Aves; order Gruiformes; family Gruidae; genus Balearica; species Balearica regulorum. The sequence continues at coordinate 2,582,984 of NC_046199.1, forward strand.
CTTGGCTCCTGTTCGCTCCCATCTCCCACTCCCTGGCAGTAACCCTGCAGGGACCGTGCCCGCCCAGCTCTGGGGGTGCCCGGTGCCGTCGGGCTGCAGTGGCGGCTCCACCGGCACCAGCAAACGCTGCAGCGGGCGGGGGGGCATACACAGGCCGAGCTGTGCCGAATGCGGACTTGGTGCTGAGCCCAGGCAGTCGTGGGGTGTCCTGTCCCCACGCCGGGAGGTTTGGTGTCAGAGGAGTCTGGAGAGCCTGAGAGTGGGATGAGCTCTGGGACAGGCTGGCAGTGACTGGGGGCAGCAGTAGATGCTGACACAGCATAAAGCTTGCCAGAATTGATATCTTCAATGTAATCGCCCTCGGAGAGCCCGGGTGGGTTTTGGGGTCTCTCTAGGTCCCTGTGGTACGTCTGGCCCGGGATGCCATGCTCCTGCCAGCACTGCCAGCCGCCTGCCTTGCTTCTGCCTCCCGCCCCCTGCTTCAGTATTTCCATTTCTGAAAACCACCCGTGTGCCTTCCGCGAGGAAGCAGCTCAGGGAGGTGAAGCGCAGCATTGTTTATTCACGTGACGCTGGGAAGCGGGTGCTTCGTTTAATTCCTGCCCGGTAGTGCCCCCCCAACCTGGGGAGCAGAGCTGAGCCCTGGCGTGTCCCCCCCCCAGCCAGGGCCGTGTCCCCCTTCCCTGCTGGTGGCTTTCGGGGCACGCTTTGGAAGCTTTGCAGGTGCCCATGGAAGGAGCTGGGGGCACCCGCTGCCTCCTGCCGCTGGCAGAAGTTTTGCCCCGGACTTCGCCCTCGCTTTCCAGCGGCTCCTTCCCACGCTGAAACTCCTGCTGACCCCGAGGCGCCCCGACAGGGACTGAGCACGGATTTTAGCACCATGGGAATGCGGAAAGGCCCCCCCAGGGCTTTGCTTTGATCCACGGCAGAGCCCTGCCGTGACCGCAGCCCCTTCCCACGCTCCCTGGCGAGGTGATCCTCCATCCTCGCTGCCGTAGGGCCTCCCCTTGCCTGTTTCTGGGGTACCTGCCTCCATTTTGGTGTGATCTGATGATGGCCATGCTCGACAGCTCCAGCTCTTGGACTTCTTTCTGCCTCCCCGGGGCGGGGGACAGCCCCGTGCCGCGTGGGCTGTGGGTGCACGTGCCCCCCCGGAGCCCTTGGATATCCCCGCCAGGTCCCAGGTGCACTTTTTCCGCCTCTTTTCCCTTGCACGCGCCCAGAACAGCCGGGAGATGGTAAAAATAACTATGATGCATCCTTGCAACTGCTCCGGGCTCAGCTTGCAGCCGGTTTTCCTCGGGGGAGGAGGAGAACGAGTGAACTACACGTGCTGCGGCTCTGTCACGTTGGGCTAGGGAAGCGTCTTGGTTTTGAGACCTGGGTTAAGGGAAGCCAAGCTCAGCGAAACGGGTTGGCCTCGAGAGGTCCATGTGAAGGGAGCGGTGGTGCAGATGGGGGCAAGCCTGGCTGGGATTTTGCATCCAAGCGAAACTGGTGCGTGCCCCGTTCTGTAAGTAAAATCCTGGGATACTCCGAGAGGGACGGGACGAAGCCCACCACCCCAGGAAGGCACCACACCGTCTGTACCCCGGGCGCAGTCTGAAGCTCTGCCCAGGCATGGCTTAATCTAGTTTATTTATCTAATCTTCTGTTTCTTGTTTGCGCAAACCTTTGAGGACAGGCGGGGGTACGGACATGGATGTCTGTCCTATTCCCCTCCGCATGCGCAGGCCTCCGGGTGCCTGTGCCGGGCAGGGATGGAGGCAGCTCCTGCCTCCTCCTCCTCCTCCCCAGCCAGCCTGTCCCCCCCGCTGCAGCCCCCGCTTGGCGTGGGACAGGGGTGTCACATCTGCTGGTGGTACTGGGGAGCCAGCGCCCTCGGTACGAGCCCCTCACGCCCGGCGTGCCGCACCGGAGGGAAGCGGCGCTGAGCAAAGGCTGCCCGGCACCGCGGGCACGGAGGAGCTGGCACCACCGGCAAGTCATCTGAAACCACTCTGGGTGGCAGGGGGAGCTCCCCAGGGCCAGCCGCAACCACAGTGGGACCACCCGTGGCCAAAACAGGCCACCCCAGGGCCAACCGGGGCAACCGGGGCTACCTGCACCCACACTGAGACCACACATGGTCACAGTGCGACCAACCGGGGCAACCAGGGCTACCGTGCGGCCAACAGCGACCATCACCCACGGCCAAACTGGGACCACACTGGGGCAACCAGGGCTACCCTGGGGCCAGCAACATCCACACTGGGACAACCATTGCCAAACTGGGACCAACTAGGGCAACCTGGGCTACCCTGGAGCCAACAGTGATCACACTGGGACCACCCATGGCCAAACTGGGCCCAAGTGGGGCAACCTGGGCTACCCTGGAGCCAACAGTGATCACACTGGGACCACCCATGGCCAAACTGGGCCCAAGTGGGGCAACTAGGGCTGCCCTGGGGCCAACAGGGACCCCACTGGGACCAAACTGGGACCAACTGGGGCAACCAGGGATGGTCACACCACCACAGTGTGACCGCCCAGGGCCGCACCGGGACCACCGTAGGCTGCACTGGAGCGAAGCGGGAGCACAGCGGGGTACACCGGCGCCAGGCGGGATCAGCCCGGGGCAGCCCCACACCTCACGGGAAGGAGCGGCCGCCGCCCCCGAGGAAGCGACCCCCGCCGCCCCGCCCCTCTCCCCTCCGCCAACGACAGGCGCGGCCCTGAGACGCCAATCACCGGCCGCGGCCAATCGGATCTCCGCTGGGGCGGGACCTCAGCGGAGGCAAAGTTGCCTGGCGGCTGCGGAGCCGTTCGGGTGAGTCCAGCTCCGCGTCGCGCTCCGTTCGGCAGCGTACTGCGCCCTACGGCAGCGTACCGCGGGGCATCGCACCCTACGGCACCGCACCGCACCGCACCGCACCCCACCCTACGGCATCGCACCCTACGGCACCGTAGCGCTCCCTACGGCAGCGTACCGCGGGGCACCGCACCCTACGGCACCGCAGCGCTCCCTACGGCACCGCAGCGCCCGCACCCGGCGGGGCCATGATGGCGTGCGCCGAGCTGCTGGCCGTGTGCCTGCTCTCCGCCGACCGCGGCCCCGCGCCCCGCCGCCAGCCGCTCCCCATCTTCCACGACGTGAGTACCCCCAGCGAGCCCCTGTCCCACCCCCGGGGCTAGCACAGGCCAGGCGGGCCGCGGTGCCTCCTCACAGGGAGCGGCGGCAGGGCTGCACATGTAGGTGTCAGGGTGAGGCCCTTTCCCGCCTTCCCTGGCTGAGGAACCAAACCCAAGGGACGAGCGAGGGCCCTGCTGATGCTCTAGGCCTGAGGCTGTGAATCAAGGCGTGGGGCATGATGTCTTAAATAATAGTGTTGTGTGCTTTTTCTGAATTATGGGCCACTGAGTGGCTAGAAATAGCCCGCTCCTTATCAGGAGCTGGCTGTCGTGACTCCTGGAGTGGGAGCTGTGTGCGTCTGGCAGGAAAGCTGCAGAAGGGCACCGTGTAGCTGTTAAAAGCCGTGGGATCCCACAGGCAGAGCATGTCCGCTGCCCGCTGCAGCCCCCATCCCTGCCCACTCCTAACAGTTGTGGAGGAAGATACTCTGTGCAGGTTGGAGGTCGGCCGGGCATCCCGGCGGCTGTGGGTGGCTTGGGGGCGTTGAACATGGGGATGGTGGCCGTCGTTGTTTTCACAAGACAGGTCCTGGCACTTCGCTTCCCATCACGCCGCGTCCCCTCAAGCCCCGTGGTGAGGGTGCTCCTGTCGAGAGGGAGCTGCGCACCCTGGGGCCAGGGCTCTGGAGGGGGCAATGCTTCTCCCCCTGTGGCACCCAGCGGGGCCCGCAGGCGGCTGCACACCTGGCCATCTCCCGGGGCAAGTGTCACAGCCTGGGTCACAGCCCACCTCTATGGTTGGGGCACATTAGCGGTGTTCGACCCCCTTGCTCCTGGCCATCTTTCATGATCTGCAGGGTGCCTGGGTCGGGTGGGCAGCGCCTGAATCTCCCTGGTGGGCCACCAGCCCTTGTGTTCCCCTGTGTCCGGCACCACTGGGGTCTGAGTCACCCTGTGGAGCCAAGACGTGTGAGTGGAGGTGCTGCCTCTGCCCTGCTGCAGGGACTGGGGAGTAGAAGGCAGGCGAGGGTTGGTGTGGTGCCTCAGCACCTGGACAGCCCAGCATGGTTCCAACTGTCATCTCTGGGTGGTGCCACCTTCAGTGTCCCTGCTCGTCCCAGAGGAGGGGAGCCGGAGATCTCAGGCAGCGCTTTGGGAAGGTGAATGCCATGCCTGCTCTGGTCCTCTGTGTGGGAGACCTCCCGGCACCACCAGGGAGCAGCTGGAAAACGCGTCTCACTGCCGCGGTGGTGCTGGCAGCTTCCAGCTGGGGGTCAGGGTCTCTCTCCTGCTGCGGGGGGATTTCAGACTGCAGGGCTCTCCAGCCAGCATCATTAACTGCACTAATTACTTGGCTGATGGAAGAAGGGCTGGAGGGGGGGT